>NC_135946.1:5724325-6324325 GCF_964058835.1 Carex rostrata | reverse complement strand
AACAACAACAACCAAGCCTTTAGTCCCAAACGATTTGGGGTAGGTTAGAAATGAAACCCAATCACAATAAAACAATAAAGATAAGTAATAATACAGTAGTCATAAAATAAAAGTGAAAATGATAGTAATAATACTAATACTAATATTAACTATATTCTATCTAATTGTAGAGGTCAAAGTCCTAAGCTTACATCCTACACTCCAACTTCCTACTCCTGTGACTTAAGACCTATAATACTATCTCTAAATAATCCCTTCATAAGAGAATGGCTGGTTTTTTTACCGCTGTCTCGCCAAGCCTATCACGAACCCTTCTCCTTTATCCTGGCTTGGGACAGACTGTGCAAAAACTACACAGGTGGAAACCTGGAAGCGCTTCTATTTTCTCTTTCTAATTTAAAGGACTGTTTTGTTTTCATGCAGGATGGCACCAACAAGGATTCATGTGACATGTGCGCTGGTTCATGGGCCCACACCAACTGGGAGGATTCACCAAGGAGTTTGCTCTACTTGGATGAAGGTACTCATATTTTGTTACTCTTTTCATTGAGTGAGACTATGGTACTATGCATAGCGCGGATCTGTCCATACTATGGATCAATATCTCAATTGTAAAGTTCAAATAATCAATCTGAACCATTCAACATGATTTCCATATGAAAATGTACTTGCATGTACCCGCTGAATAAATTTTACATTTTTTTTAGATTTGTTTTTACAATTTTTTTAGATAGGTAGAAAATCATTTGATATAAAAAATTCTAGACCATTCAAAAGTAGTGATTATAATAAAAAAATTCTAAAAGATGTAAAATTTAGTCTGAAAGTACATTTTCATTTGGAGATCATGTTGAACTCATGGTTCGAAAACTCCGCCGATTCCGAGTCAACTCGGAATCAGTCAGGTCCGATCTGATTTTCACCCGATTTTCGCTCCCAAACGAGTTTTATTGCAAAACTCGGTTGAACAGTGTTTGACTCGGCCGAGTTAGCCGATTTTTAGACAAAGTCCAGCCGAGTCAAGCCGAGTCAACCGACTTTTACACCGAGTTGAGCCGATTCAAAGCAAAAACACCTGATTCTCACCAACCTGGGCTGAATCTCAGCCGCATGTACCGTCCTAGGGTGAGGCGGAGCACCTTCAAGACTCAAAGAGTTGTCCAAATTGAGACGATTCTCATGATTTGGGGGGAAAAACGCAAGGATAATTTGAGATTTTAAGTTTCGTTTTGCATTTTTTTCGAAAAATACAATGGTGTAGCAAGAAATTGGGAAGGGCGAAAGTGTTTGGCTGTGTGATTTGGGAGGAAGAATCTTCTTAGCTTTTGTTTTGGATAGACTTGGTGTATAAGTTTCTCATAGAAAAAGTTGGAAATATCTATTGGTTCATGGTGAACCTTGAACATATTTATATCTGGATCCAATGATGTAGTACATAGTTTTTCTGTGAACTTAATATGTAGTCAAGTGTGTGGTTTCATTTATAAAAATCTGTTTGACAGTAAATACTATATATTGAATAAAATTAAATAGTCCTGTCAAATGTACTAACTAAAAAATAAAATTATTAATATTGAACATTGATGCATTGTAAACATTCCCAGTAAATTTATTTGTTTCTAAAATTCTTATTTCGTTCCAACCCACTTGTTCCAATGTGTATTTTTGTTTGACTAATTAAGTAATTTGATTATATGTATATTCTAATTTGACTGAAGTAATATAGTTTAGAAAATATATAATAAATATATATTTTAAGTTGTCTTTAACTAAATATATAATATTTTCTTTTCCTTTATTATTCTGCTTAAAAGCGATTCAATCAGGCTGCCTGATCAGCTTGAAATACTCATATTTTATTTTATCAGTGAGTTATATTAGTGCAAGAAGTGATATTAACATTATTTTTAGACAAATTATATTTTTTACAATTTTTCCTTTTTTTTTTAAATGCAAAACAAGTTTTTTTTCGAAAATATCCGAGTTTCCGAGTTGACTCGGCCGATTCCTCCGATTCCAAGTCAACCATGGACTACCCGATTCCGATTCCGATTCCGATTTTTAGAACCATGGTTGAACTTTATTTGAGATATGGATCCATAGCACAGTCAATCCATAATATGCATATAACCATAGGCTCACTCTTTTTCATTTATTATCTCTTAATTCCTGTATGACCTGATTTCCTTTTCTGGTCCTTTGTGATGTTTACATATCATGATGTATTGTATTTTTTTTTTTATATTTAGAACACACTACCATTGGAGTACAGTGAGGACTGTAGCTGGGCCCCGATTTATGTTCGGCAATCAAATTTCAGATTGCCGTCAGATCCATCTGTACCTATTATCATGATTGGTCCTGGTACCGGTCTTGCACCTTTCCGGGGCTTCTTGCAGGTACACACTACCATTCCAAAGTATTTTTATGACTTTTTTATACATGATTCGGATTGTTTACTATGGTCTCACCTCTAAATGTATATTTCTTCGGAAACTTTATTTGTACGATTGCAGGAAAGACTTGTCCTGAAGCTCTCTGGAGCAGAACTTGGCAAATCTGTTCTCTTTTTCGGCTGTAGAAATCGCAAGATGGTATGATTTCACATTTTTTGTTACTTTTTCATAGATTTTCCCCCATTTGGTTATATGTTTTTGACTTTTAATATTATATGATTTATGACTGGATAATTGAAAATTTTGTAATATACAAAATGTACAATTTCAGGACTTCATTTATGAGGAGGAATTAAGTAATTTTATAAATGAGGGGGCTTTGTCTGAGCTTATCCTTGCATTTTCACGTGAAGGTCCAGCTAAAGAATACGTGCAACATAAAATGGCCGACAAGGTATGAATAAATAATAAATATCAATTTCATTTATTTTCTACTTGGTTATCTATTTTTAGATACTATGTACTACTAATAATGGTTATTTTTTCTTAGGCATCAGAGATATGGAGCGTAATATCAAATGGAGGCTACATTTATGTGTGCGGTGATGCCAAAGGAATGGCTAGGGATGTTCACCGGGAACTCCACAAAATTGTTCAAGAACAGGTTCATATCCAAAACTCTTTATAACAACAATATAATTAAAATAAATTAAGAGAAAATAAAGTTTTAATTTGAAAAATGGGTAAATTCCATTCCAGGGATCACTTGATAGTTCAAAAACAGAGAGCTATGTGAAGGGTTTGCAAATGGATGGGAGGTATCTTCGTGATGTGTGGTGAAACAAAAAACAAAACCTTCAAGGGAGGAAGATATACATTTAAATTGGCGTTATTATTGTTATTATTCTTTGACCTGCTAAGCCTAACAAGGTTTTATTAGTGTAATATATAACTCCAAATTAAGTTTTGCGGTTTATCATAATTTAGGATAAATTTCTAAATTGTAATCAAGCGGGAAGGTGAAATAAGGAAAAGCTAGATTGGATTTGGGTGAGAAACTGTTGGGGAGTTGGTATGCATTTTAAAATTTGTATGTATTATTTTTTTTTAAAATAATACACAGTTAAGGGAGGGGGGGGGGGGGGGGGGGGGGGGAGGGATGGATAGTTCTTTGGTGCAACATGGTTATATTTATTATAATCTTATCAAATCTTTTATGAGCAATAGTGGGTATTTATTGTGTTGCGTTTTTTGCATTTTTATTAAGATTCATTTGGTTCATATATGAAACAAACAAGATGATCACTAAAAATTAAAATAAATAAAAAAATAAATTTCAGCTCTGTATGTAATGACAAAAAATGTACTTGTTGCTAGTATTAGTGTGTATTGAAACTCGTGTGTTATGTGCAATTTGTACAAGGAAATGAAACTGGAGAAATTGGATATAAGAATATTACACGAAGTCTCCATCTCTTATCTTTTAAAAAATATTAGATTATTTTTTCTCTACTTCTTAAAAGAATTGAATATGTATCAATATAATAATTATCTATTAATGTAATATTTAAATGTGTGTATTCAGTAATAATTAGAAGTATATTTTAAGAAATGAAATTGGTAGAATCGCAATTAGTCCAGTGGTAGGAATCCTCATCTGTGACTCGTAGACCTGCTAAATGAATTGGGCTGACTCATGGACTCTGAGTCGGACTTTTGAATGAGCCTAATTGAGCTGAGTTCATTTCGAGTTCAGTTCAAACTCGGCTCAAATAATTCTTCCCTATCTGAATCGAGCTAGAGCTGAAATAAAGAAAGGGATCCGATCCTTTCGCACTCAGGTCTCACCTCTCACCTCTCCTTTCCGAGACGACCGAGAAGAGAGCAATGCGAAATAAAAAAAAAAGAAAGAAAGAGAAATGGTGGGTCCCCCTTCATTTTTGAGATAACTCTCAAGATTATTTTAACGTATACAATCTAGTTCTGTTTTCTCTGTTACGACTCAAGAATCAAGATCGAGCAGGCCTTTCTTGAGAGTGGAATGAATGTATCTGAGCCCTTTAATAAAAAGAAAATTCATCTTAATATTGATGTGATATTGAGAAAACCAATTTGGGAGATTAAAATAAAATAGAGATAGAGTCAGAGAGGGACTAAATCCGAATACAGTACACTCGTGCCAAAAGAAATAGTAGCAAACACAAAACAAAAAGAAGAAAAGAACGAACGGGAGTTACGGGACGAGAGAAATATGAGAAAAACAACAAATGAAAAACGCTTAAAAAATGCGCATCCAGGGAATCGAACCCTGGTCAGTACCGTGGGAGGGTACTATGATACCACTACACCAGATGCGCTCTTGTTGTTAGAGATTCATAAATTTAATATAACATTATTTGTATCTGAAATTATTGCTCCCAATACAGATATGGCGATATGACAATTTTTAAATATTCTTTCAAACTAATAATCATCTCACACACATTAATTGGTCGATCACAACTCAAATGAGTACCTTCATAAGGAAAGGAAAGATGTTGAAGGTGCATTTAGCAAAAACAAGATAGAAGAGCGCTACATATATAATTTTTTGTAGACAAGGACACAACCGTCCTTTCAAATTTTTATTATTATTAATCTTTATTTTAAATTAATTAAATTAAGATATGGGTATATTGGTAATATATGTGAGTTTAGCTGAAGAAGTAACTAATTTTGAAATTTTGATGAGAAAAATATCTAAATTAGCAAGTTATATATGATGGCCATATATCTAAATTTCTCTAAAATAAAAATAACAACTTTAAATTAGATTGTACTATGATAATCCTTGATCGACTTATAAAACTTAATTGTCATTCTAGTTATTTTTGGATACTATAATGTTTCCTTCCACATAAATTATTTCCATATTTTATTAATTAACAATAACTAATCATAATATATTCTATTAGATGTACATCAAGTATATATATATATATATATATATATATATATAGAGGATAGCTAAGCTCAAATCGTTTGTTCCTGGACTCAGGAAAAAACGATTCAATTCTCTGATTTCCGAAGTTTAAATGGCCGATCCAAACCGTTAGATGTTTAATATAGATTAAAATGTGCTTGGAGACAAAATTTTATATTTTTTGGAATTTTTTTACTATTTATTAAGAGGGTTTGAAAGTCGCTGTTTTTATTAAAATTCTGCATCGTAAAAAAACAGCGACTTTCAAACCATCTTAATAAATAGTAAAAAAATTTAAAAAAATATAAAATTTTGTCTCCAAGCACATTTTAATATAGATTAAATATCTAACGGTTTGGATCGGCCATTTAAACTTCGAAAATCAGAGAACTGAATCGTTTGTTCCTGAGTCCAAGAACAAATGATTTGAGCTTAGCCATCCTATATATATATATATATATATATATATATATATATAGAGTTAGGCTGGGGTGCTATGGATAGCATAGTGGCCTCTATGCTACGGCTCAATATTCGAGTTTTCAAAATCCAAACGGTCGATCCGAACCGTTTATCTTATTCTCCATATTAATATCTGCTTGGAGACCAAATTTTATAATTTTCTGAATTTTTTTACTATTTATTAAGCCACTTTGAAAATCGCTAATCCAACGGTTTTACTGTTTTGTGCAGCCACCGTTGGATCAACAATTTTGTAAAATACTTAATAAATAGTAAAAAAATTCAGAAAAATGTAAAATTTGGCCTCCAAGCAGATATTAATGTGGAGAATAAGATGAACGGTTCGGATCGACCGTTTGGATTTTGAAAACTCGAATATTGAGCCGTAGCATAGAGGCCACTATGCTATCCATAGCACCCCAGCCTAACTCTATATATATATATATAGAGAGAGAGAGAGAGAGAGAGAATGGCTAATATCAAAACGTTTGCACCACGCCTCCCGTGCAACTGATTCATTTTCCAATTTTTAAAGTTCAAATGATAAATCTAAACCGTTAGATGTGTTCTCCATATTATTCAAGTTACAATATGAGAGTCAATAACCTGTATAATTAATCAAACTGAACCGCATATCTTTTTTTTATGATACTCATTTTACCACTGATATTTTTTTACCATGATCATAATTATATGCAGAAAGAAACACATATTAAGTTTATCTATACAAAGGATTAAACTAGCATAAAATAAATTATTACCATATCCTTTATATAATCGAGTATATTTTTAAAACCACACTCCATCAATTTAATCAGATCTGGTCGGATCTGAATTGGAACCGAATAATCAGATAAAAATAGCACCTCTAGCCATCACCAAATTGTGCTATAACATAAAACTAAATTACGCATCTTGCTATAAGCACTACAATCTTAACATAGATTGCGTAATGACGCGAGTTTTTTTCTCTCTACAAAGAGATGGAAAAAATATTTAATTAAAGAGATGGAAAAAATTATATTATATTCTGTAATAATTTGTAAATATTGCAGGAATATCATAATTTTCAAATAACATTTTGATTTGAAATAATTATATATTGTAATATATATTTCCTGAATGTATATATTTTATTTCTGAAGAGGACACCCTCTAGCTCATATAAAATAAGGCTCCACCATGCTAATGGATTTTCTATTCAAATCTTGTTTTCCAATTTTAATTATTAATTTGAGAATGACATAATGGAAATTAAATATAAAGGCAATGACTCAGCAATAGGAAATTAAATCTCGATGAAATTAACGATTCAGTCAAAAACGACTGCCATATATTAAGATTCAAAAGTTGACTTATGATCACTTTCCTCCATACAAATAAATATTCATCTCATCGATCAGTATGCATAATAGACCAAAATCAATACAGCTGGTTTTCTCTTGCTAGCTGCTTCTCACATCACCCAGTAAATTAAGGAAAACTAAAAGCCATTATTGGTAATTATATACTTATATTATCCATAAAATGAGGACCACCTTCGTCAAGTTTATTTTGCTTTGTGTTCTCATTGTTATGGCCTCTCGGCCAGCAGTAGCGCCTAAAGGTGGTGGTGGCAGTGGTGGCAGTGGTCCCAGTGGATGTATTGTAGACCCCGACGGTAATAAGAACTGTCCCGCAGAGCACAAAGACCCACAACCTCCTCCGGGAAGAAAACTCGTCAGCACAGATGCCGATCACGCCACACTTCAAAATAAAGATCATCCATAGAAAACATATTCTCCTTATATATGTATGTGTTAATTAGGTGAATTATGTGTGCTTCTATATATGTTATATAGTCATACTCATTTTTTTTTTTTTTTTGTAATTGAAAGTAGGCATGCTTCTATATGTTATGGTGGTGCCAAATTATTTTAACCATACTACACCAGATGCGCTTTTGTTGTTAACGATTCAGAATGTTTAATAGAAGACGATTTGTATCCAATAATTTGAATCTGAATAAATAGATAACAACTTATTTGGTATGTTACCCCAATAATTCATTTATGGTCTCGTACCTATATTCAATACGTATTGTATTTCCTTATTGATATTCATATGGTGTTGAAAATTTCTTTATTGTCGTATCCTGTATTGTATCCGATACGATACCCGCATGCACCCATATCCATGCAACATAGTTTATTTGTAAATAATTGGATTCGGATCATAAGTATTAATCTCTTTTCATAAAAGTTATATATATAGTTTATATTCTTCTTTCATCTTAAACATTCTAAATCAAATATTTTATTATAATATTATAAGTTTTGAACATTATTATAAATCAAATAATATATCTATTTTTCATACTGATTTAAGTATATATCTCATAATTTTTTTTTCAATGACATTAATTGTCTATGTTAATTTGCAGAATTAAAAAAGCCGTGAGACAAAAGAAGATTAAATAACATGTCTTGTTACACTTTATATTATTTCTGTTTATCTTTGTTTAATATATGTTGAAATTTAAATAGATAATCATACAACTCAAATATTTGTACCTTCATACGCATGCATTGAAAATAATTGAGATTAGCTCTTTTATACTCCAACTTTTCCACAACTTTTCCACACCTTTTCCACAGCCTTCATTTTTGAATTAGAATATGACATTTAACTACGTATTTAATATTTAATCATGATTTATGTAGCTTTTAATTATTTTTGGTTTCCTTCAAATTTTTATGTTAATTGTGAAAACTTTGATATCATAATAAAGATCTTAAGCAAATTACTATTTGCTCAAAAAATTAAACGGCATATATATATGCAAATCGCAAAATTTACAGCTGATGATGTGATTCACTTATAAACTATTGTAATAAGCAATTTATACATGAACCTATGTTTTTACGCGATACGGGAAGATATTTTATTTAGAGTGACATGTTTTGAATGAGTTCTTTATTTTTCTTCACGGAGATCTAGTTAACTACTTATAATAATTGTTATTGAAAATAATAATTACTGCATCGGATATTTACCTAATTAATTGATAACTCATATTTTTGAGAAAAAAATATCTTATTATAAGTTTTGAAACATTATTCTAAATCAAATAATTAATACACAGATTTTTTATACTGGTTTGAGTATATATCTCATAATTTTTGCCCTTTCAATAACATTGTTTATGTTAATTTGCAGAACTAAATAGGACACGAGACAAAAGAAAATTAAATAATAATGTGCTGTTACACTTCATATTACTTTTGTTTATCTTTATTTAATATATATATATATATATATATATATATATATATATAGAGCTAGGCTACGGTGAGTTGCGAAGTAAAGCGACTATTTTACTTTACGCTCATATTTTGCGATTTTCAAGTTCAAAATGTCGATCTGAACCGTTCATCTTGTTCTCCATATTGAAATTTGCTTGGAGACCAAATTTTACATTTTTTGGAATTTTTTTACTATTTATTAAGCAATTTTGAATGTCGCTGATCTGATGGTCCAGAAAATTTTACTGTTTTTTACTGTTCACAGAAAAACAGCAATTTTCAAAAATGCTTAATAAATAGCAAAAAAATTCCAAAAAATGTAAAATTTGGTCTCCAAGCACATTTCAATATGGATTAAATATCTAACGGTTCGGATCGGTCATTTGGACTTTCAAAATAAAAATACGGCGTGAAGTAAAAACACGTTTTACTTCGCAACTCACCGTAGCCCATCTCTTTCTCTCTCTCTCTCTCTCTCTATATATATATATAGTAAGGCTACGCTACTTCGTGAATTAAACGGGCTATTTTAATTCGTGCTCATATCTCTAGTTTCGAAGTCTAAATAGTCGATTCAGACCGTTAGATGTTTAATCTATATTAAAATGTGCTTGGAGACCAAATTTTACATTTTTTAGAATTTTTTTACTATTTATTAAGATGGTTTGAAAATTGCTGTTTTTTAATGGTGCAGAATTTTAATAAAAATAGCGATTTTCAAACCATCTTAATAAATAGTAAAAAAATTCCAAAAAAATATAAAATTTGGTCTCCAAACACATTTTAATATAGATTAAACATTTAAAAAGTAGTGATTTTCACTATATAAATTAGCATTATCAGAGAGCAACCCGAAATTTTTATTAATATCCAAAAAAAAGAATTCTACCACTTTTGCACATGATTTCGAAAATTACCTAAACCGGTCAAAATCTCACTGGTTTGAGATCTCCCTTCCGGTTATTTTCTAACCGGTTAAAACCTCACCGGCTTTTGTGTGTTTTTTTTACAAAACATAAAATTTTATAATTTATTTATTTATTGTATTGAAATATTACAAATATTTAATATATTTCTATGAAAATAGATAGAATACAATATAATTTGATTTATTAGAAATATTGTGATAAATAACCCAGATCAACATTTTTCAGGCCATATTTTTTGCGGCTGTAAGCAAAATTAATATATTTATTTATGTGTTATTGGAAAAAATAAATATGCTTTGAATTTGAATTATTGATCGCGGTTTAAAAGTTACTTCAAGGTAATACATAAAATATTGTGATCTTTCTAGTACATTTAATTAATTTCTAAAAGGTTGTATCTATTTTGAGAATTCATTTTGAATAAAAATCATTAAATAACTTAAAGTTTTTGTTTTTTTTAAAACTAGATACAACTTTTTAGAAATTAAATGTACGAAGGATAACAATATTTTCTGTATTTACTTAGAAGTGACTTTTAAACTGGGATCAATAACTCAGAATCCAAGACTTTTTTTTTTCAATAACACATAAAAAAATATATTAATTTTTCTTACAACCGCGAAAAATCCAGCTCGAAAAATATTAATCCGGATTATTTGTCACAGTCTTTCTAATAAATCAAATTATATTGTATTCCATCTATTTTCAAAGAAATATATTAAACGGTTATAATATTTCAATAAAAAAATAAATTATAAAATTTTCTGTTTTGTAAAAAAAAAAGACACAAAACCGATGAGGTTTTAACCAGTCTTATGGCTTGGAACCGGTACGTTAGAAAATAACCGGAAAGGAGATCTCAAACTGGTGAGATTAATTTTAACCGGCCGGTTTGGTAATTTTTGAAATCCTGCGTAAAAGTGTTAGCATTTGAAATTTATTTATTTTTTGAATATTAATAAAAATTTCGGGAGAGCAACTCTTCAAATCATATTCCAATTTTCCACCTGTGGGGGCGGCCAGTGAATAATTTTTCCTCGAAATTATTAGTTATAAAGTAGGTAAATATCCAATCCAATTCGGGATTCGGGTTCCTTTTTTTCGAAAAAGTGATTTGCAAGTTTGAAAAAATGAAAGTGGAGAATAGATTGAAGGGATGGAAATGCATGAATTTATCTCATGTTTGAAAAGATTCTCAGTGCTATACATATTTATAGTGTGGAAAAAACGTGTCATATTAACACGCTGTGATTTTGGTCTCGTGCCGTGTTGTGATTAAGTTAATTTTTCATGTGTTGTGCTATACTGTGACTACAATGTCAAGGGGTGATCATGGCACGCGAATGATCACGCCACTAAGTCACGCTATGCCTAAACGTGCCTTGTGTGACAATTTGATCATAATTTAAGTTAATTTATTCAAGATTCACTATTTAATCAATATTTAATGATTCTAATTATTCGTGACTCGCGTAACCACGTGTTATAACTAGATATTTCACGTACCATATTGTGCCAAAGTTTCAAAAAATAATCACGGCACGGGACACGCGAATCACAGCATGTAATTGACACACATGCCATGCTGATCTTATTCTGTTTGAGACGCCCTATCCATTGTCTTTCCTGTTGATCTTATTCACCAATCCCTATTCAATTTGATGAAAAGTGTTCTCAGTGCTATACATATGTATAGAGTGGAAAAAATGTGTCATGCTGTGATTAACACGTCGTGATTTTGGTCTCGTGCTGTGTTGTAATCAAGTTAATTTTTCATGTGTCGTGCTGTGCTGTGACTACAATGTCAAGGGGTGGTTATGCCACTTGAGTTAAGCCGTGCTCAAACGTGTCTTGTGTGACAATTTAATCATAATTTAAGTTAGTTTATTCAAGATTCACTATTTGATTAATATTTAATGGTTCTAATTACACGTGACTCATGTAACCACGTGTTATGACTAGAACTTTCACGTGCCGTACTGTACCAAAGTTTCAAAAAATAGTCATAGCATGGGACACGCGAATCACAGTATGTAATTGACACACGTGTTGTATGTACTGTAACTATGCTGGTTTGTGACGAAACCGGCTCTACTATGTCATTTTTCCTACTCTTCATATGCTCATATTATAAATGTACAAGTCTCTCAAATATTTAATTAAAGAGATGGAGAAAATTATATTGAATTCTTTTAGGTGGAAATTATATTGGATTCATTTTAGTTTTGTCCGTTCTATTGATTTAAGTCTGATTGATCCCATTTTATATTCTGGAAAAAAGTTTGAGATTTGAATCACTAGATTAGGAGTAATTAAACTCTGCTCTAAGACAAGAAAAATGGAAAAATTAAAGGAAAATCACGAAAGCTTAAAATAACATCGATTCAAATTATTTCATTAAAAATTTAAGTGTAGTGAAAATAAAAATTGTTCTCTTTAATCATTTGTAAATATTGCAGGAATATCATAATTTTCAAATAACATTTTGATTTGAAATAATTATATATGGTGAGGACAAACTCTAGCTCATATAAAATAAGGCGACACCATTTCCAGTTTTAATTTTTAATTTGAGAATGACATAATGGAAAATATATGGGGTTTAGGGTTTAGGGTGGAAATCTTGATGAAACGATTCATGCAAAAAATTAAGTCAAGATTCAAGGACGACTTATGATCATTTTCCTCCATACAAATATTCATCTCATCAGTATGCATCATAGACCAAAATCAATACAACTAGTTTTCTCTTGCTGCTTCTCACAGCACCCATTAAAGGAAAACTAAAAGCTATTATTGGTTATATACTTCTATTATCCATAAAATGAAAATAACCTTTGCCAATTGTTCATTTTCCTTTCAGTTCTCATTCTCATGGCCTCTCTGCCAGCATGCGCCTAAAGCCAGTAGTTCCAGTGGATCTACTGTAGGTCCCAACGTTGCTATTAACTGTCCCTCGGAGCACCACCACCAACATCCTCCGGGAGGAAAACTCGTCAGCACAGATGGCGATCACGCCACACGTACTTCAAAATGAAGATCATCCATAGAAAACATATTCTCCTTATATATGTATTTAGTAGGTGCATTATGTGTGCTTCTATATGTTATACTTGAAAGTAGGCATGCATTTAATGCATGCATATGGTGGTGCCAAATTATTTTAACCACTACACCAGATGCGCTTTTGTTGTTAACAATTCATAATGTTCAATAGAAGACGATTTGTATCTAATAATTTGAATCTGAATAAATAGATATGAACTTATTAATTAATTTGCTATGTTACCCAAATACTTCATATATGATCTGGTACCCATATTCGATACGTATTGTATTTCCGTATTGATATTGAAAATTGCATTATCGTCGTATCTCATATTGTATCCGATACGGTACCCGTACCAATATCCATGCAACATAGTTTATTTGAAATGATTGGATTCGGATCATAAGGATTTTTTGAATCTCTTTTCATAAAAGTTATATATATATATATAGATATATATATATATATATATAGGGTAAGGCTAAGGTGCTATGGGTTGCATAGCGACCTATGGTACTACGGCTCAATATTTGAGTTTTTAAAATTTAAACGGTCGATCCGAACTGTTCATCTTGTTCTCCATCCTTCATAATTTATTTAGCTCATAAGTTAGCACTCCATCCTTCCATAATTTATTTAGCTCATCCAAGAGAAGCTGTAGGTAGATGTCTTGTTACGTTACGAAATTTTAATAACTAAAGTCAAAGGATTTAAAAGCAAGAATCGAAAATTGTGCTAATAAAATGGAAGTTTAAACCTTAATTAAGGTTCCTCTAAATAAGTAAATTAAGTATGAATCAAAACCGCGTTGAAATTTTGAGATTTTGAGATTTTATAGGCTGAGTGCGGATGGGTGCGTCCGCACTCATGCAAACATGTGTTGATTGAAATTCTGAAAAATTGGCTAAGTGCTGAGTGCGGGTGAGTGACCCGCACTGCGGATGGGTTCAGCCGCACTCATGAATTCCTGTATTGAACTGAATTTCCTGAAATCGGCTAAGTACTGAGTGCGGATGAGGTTGACCCGCACTGCGGGTGGAATTCATCCACACTACGCTCGGACTTTTCCTGAACTCTTGCCTAAGTCCCGAGTGCGGGTGAGTGACCCGCACTGCGGATGAGTACGTCCGCACTGTGTTAAATTTCATGTTCTGAAAACCGACTAAGTTCCGAGTGCGGATGGGTTGACCCGCACTGCGGATGAAACCAGCCGCACTGGATGATTCTGAGGGGTTATTTGCAAAATTCCTTTGCTCTCTCTCTCCCACTTCATTCATTTCCCCATTTTCAAGTGATTTTCACCCGAGAGAGAGAAAAAGAGCGAGAGAGTTTCCCGTTCCTCTCAAACCCTCGATTGTTGCGAGAAATTAAAACTGGAACCGAGTAAGCGCCCGTGAATCTCTCCCAACTCTCCGATTCGGTATTCTTTTCTTTCCTTTTCTCTTTCTAAACCTCGAATTTTCTCGATTTCTCAGATTTTCGTTTTAAACTCGAGATTTGTGTTCGAATTGCTCGAGGATTAGTTCCTCTACACTCCTTGCTCGTTTATTTGTCAATCTTTTTCCCGATTTCCCTCCGATTTGTGAATTCTGATTTCTAGGGTTTCGTGCCAAAACTGAAAGTTGGCATAATCGTGATTTGATTTGTTTAACCCAACCAATTAGACTTGTAATCGGTAGGGTTGCTTCCTGATCTTGAATTTTTAGAACGTTTAACGGTTAATTTGAGGTTTTGACCAAATTAGGGTTTAACCAATCGGTAAATTGAATTGATCCGAGAACCAAAGTAGTGAAACGGTGATTGATTGTTACCAAAGTGAAATGGTATATGGCTAGAGGGTCTAGATGCAATTGTGCACCGTTATATGAGATTTTTAATAAGAAAGAAGGAACCGACAAGAATTGATTTAGGACTGTACCAAACCCTAAGTAAACGTATAGACCACTGAACCCGAATTAAACCAAGTAAACGTATAATATAGGTGTAGGCTCGGTCGAGCAAGATATCGCGAGGCAATTCGAGACGCCCGATCCGTAACTAAGCGGTACGCTCGTCGTAATAAGGTGCGGGATTCTTGGACTTGTTTGATACTTTATTTTCAGGAATTAAACTGTGTATTCGTTTGTCATGTTGAATATTATTGATTGCATCATTGAATTGTGTAAAGCATTTGCATAGCCCAATCAAATTAAACTCGAATTGATGTGACTTGAGTGATTTGCATGCTGGTATGGTTGTAGGTTGTGTCGATCGATTATGATCTGATTTGATTGAAAGTCACCACGATTTGATTTGATATGTATGTGAATGGATTTACGATGTTAAGCACTTGGATCCAATGAATTTGCCAAGTCGGGCTGTATGCTGAGTTGGATTCCCAGGATCCTAAATGGCCTTAGGTGAACGACCCTCGATGTTCCCAGTACCGGTTGGGACGAGGGAGGGTGATTATGTTATGAGATGTGATTGGAAATCGTGGGTGACATGTGCAACGTCTGTGGCTCGGTGGCATTCTCCTACGTGTTAATGCATTTGGAAGGTCAATTGGATATTACGACTATTTGAATGATTCCAGAGAGGATTTTCTTTATATGATTCAAACCATATCTTAATAAACTGTTAAGCCAAGCGATTGCAGATGGGTGTCAGATAAAGGGTCCAGCGGTTGGCCATCTGTAGGTGTCAGTAACCCTACAGATGTGGGTTTGATAAAGGGTGCAGCTCGAAAGAACATCTGCAGTTGCTACAAGCCCTAATGAGTCGAGTTAAGCCAAAATATATGTTGTGTTTGAAATTCATCTTGGAAATTCCGTTAACTGTGATTCATCTGATAAACTGTTGTCGAGTATTGGTATTCTGTTATTTATGATTATGTATATCTGTTTGCATTGTTATTGTTTGGGTTTCATTGTTGAATATAGAGTTTGATTGCAAGTCCAATAGTGTAACTGTGGCAAATTCGCACTGAGAATTTATTCTCACCCCCACCCTCCCGGTTATTTTACAGGTACTGGTGCGACTGATTCCGGAGAGGCATGCGAGTAGTAGGCCATAGTAGCTTACCATCTCAGGACCCTAGATATTTTGGTGTATAGTTTTAGGGTAGGCCTCATGGTTGGTATCCGGATGAGATACTTATGTTGTATTATTTACTGTCCAGACTGTGTACTCTGATTTTATATTAGAAACTTGTTTTGAATTGCGTGTTGTTTGGTTTGAATTGTTAATTGCCTTGTAAGCATACACTGCGTTGTATGCTTACGGCGGGGGACTGTTACGACCCGTGGCCGCGGGGTGTGACATGTCTCTACTTCTAGTGAGACTATTGGGCCTTGGTATCAATAAGGATAGGAATATGTTGTTGTCGCGCATCATTAGAGCTGGAGGCAGGCTATAAACAACTAGAAATACCGGCCAATTGGTGTAAGATCGACCCCCTATATTGAAAGGAGAGAAACCATCTTAACAAAACCCAAGACTAATATTTCTAGGGTCAGTTGCAAAATCTTTGTGCAGACAATTAAATTCTTTTCAGGTTTCACCATTGGCAGGATGAACCATCACCCCTTCCTTTTTCCACTTTCCTTCTTTATGCCAACGCATTTGTTTTTGCGGTCATCGAAGTAAAAAAAAAGTCTTTGCAACATCGGAGTGATTGGAAGATACCGCAAAACTTTATGCGATACATGTTTCGTGCTTTTTAAATGGTTGCCTTGTTTGAAACGATCATGTCCACAGACATTACACTTCTCTTTAGAAATATTATTATCACCGTAGTACAATATGCAATCATTCGGGCAAGCATGGATCTTCACATAACTTAATCCCAAGCCTTTCACCAATCTCTTTAGAAATATTTGTAGATTTAGTATTTAAGAAAAATTCGGCAGCACTTCCCCTTAATTCCCCAAGTATGCGTTAGAAACACATCCTTTTGGACATGTAATTCAATACGTACTCGTAGGAACAACAAGGGAAAATGATACCAAAATTTTCTTAAATACTAGATCCATAAACATTTCTTCACATTCTAAATGAGACAACATTTAAAGAGCAGTCCCAAAATGATGACTATTCAAAATTAATCTCTATTGGATTAATTTTGAACGGGTATAAACCTAAAAGGCATACTAAATGTTCTGGTTTAATTGGATCATAAAACAATACTATATTAATAACTAACGAATTGTTTTGCACAATTAATAATATAATTAACTAGCATTTCATTAAGAGAGATAAAACTTGCCTAATTATAAGCAATTCTTCTACTTCTTTAATCCCACTCTTTGAGCCTCTTTCCTTCTGCACCTGTTTTTGCCACCCGCACTGATCTCGCCAAATCAATCAAATTCTACAAGAAAAGAAAATATTAGTTAAATGATAAGAAGAATTACATAAAATAATGGGCATAGCGAATGAGAGAGTTCATACCTCACAGAAACAACTAAAATAAAAAGAAATAAGCAAGTCAGAGAAAGGAATGTATATTTTCTTTCGCGATTAGAAGCTAATTAAAGTATAAAATTCACTTTTCACTTTCTAAAACACCAAATAAACATCCAAGTACACTATATTTACTTTTGAGCATACAAAATAAGATTGTAAACAAAATGGCTCTACTTAAGTTTAACTTAATTTATTTGAAATATATAATTAACATCAACTAATAGGACCAAAGAAACAAATGAAAACCTGTGGAATCCTTCAACAGTGAACCTATTAAGAAGTAAAAAGAAGCCAATATATAGAAGCTATTCAAAAGTAAAAAAAACTAAAATTCATTGAACATTAACTAAAAATATCAATAACCAACAGCTATAAATGAATATCCCTAACAATATCACTAACAAAAACTACAAATGAATCACAGTATTGTAACTCCTATAGTACCATACAAGACTACCTACACAACTCCAGTATTAAATTTTCTCTTTTTCTCATTTTGAGGTATTTCACATATAAACTAATGCATTGAAGGATTAATGAGGAGGTGCAAGTATAGGCTGCCCAAGTACATAAATATCTTTGATGAATTTAAGCCTTTGCAGCTTATGACCAATTGCATAAAAATATATAATTTTGGGAAATTTTTTTTTATGCCACCCCAAAACTTAGAAATTACCAAATTGCCACCCTAAAACTTAAAATTATCAAATTGCCACTCCAAAATCATTCAAATTATGAAATTGCCCCATTTATACATCTAATATACATAATTGATTAAGTTTATTCTGAAAAGTATTGTATTAAAAACGTATTTTGATATTTTCAATTTTACCCTTCAATTCAACTAATAAACTTCTAAACTTGATATCTCCAGTACCTTCCTTTCACTCTTCCTCCGTCTCTCTTTCTGTCTTTCACCCTGCCTCCGCCTCTCTTTCACCCTAAACCCGAAATCAGCCTCTTTTGCTCCAAAATCAACCCCTTCACCTCTCTTCCTCCGCCGTCTCTGCTCCACCAGCACTGCTCTCCGCCTCTTCCCGTCAAGGTATTACCAAAGCCTGCCTCACCCTCTTGTGTAAAATTGAGATATTTTTTAGTTTCCAGGTGGAATTGTTCTTGTACTACTTACTCGATAAAAATTGGCTATCTGACTAACACATTGTACGACCCAATCGAAACATCCCATACTTCTTTGCATATTATATGCTCGCACCATTCTCGAATTAGTAATTACAGTTCCAATTTAACTGGATATGCTATGATTTGTTTGTCCTAAAAACAACTTACCGACCTAGCACTACTTGATATGTGCTTACCACTCAATATATATATGTAAATATTTCTCAGTGTTATTCATTCTATTTATATATATAATATGTATATATCTCTCTCCAGATCAGTACATATATATCTTTAATGGTACTGTCCTGGAGAGATATTTTTAATGGTATACTGACCTGGAGAGATTTTTGCAAAAGGTTGCCTATAAAAATCGTCCTCTTTTGACCGTCTTTATTTGCTGCAAAGTAAAACATGTAGAAGTTTAATAATAAATGTAAATGCGGTGAGATATTTTTTTGAATTTATGTATTATAATAATATATAATAAAGAAAAATAATTTTATATAGCACTAGCTGCATGTATACTCGAAAATTTGTAAATGCATTCCATCAAATAAAATATTCTTCATAAATACTCGAAAATTCTTATAACGACTATATATATAGAGAAAGAGATGGGCTACGCTGAGTTGTGAAGTAAAACACATTTATACTTCACGCAATATCTTAATTTTTAAAGTTCAAAACGTCGATCCGAACTGCTCAACATGATCTCCATATATATATTGAAATGTGCTTGGAAACTAAATTTTATATTTTTTGAATTTTTTTTTTACTATTTATTAAGCCACTTTGAAAATCTGAATATCCGAGTGAACAGTAAAAATTTCTGGACCACCGGATCGGCAATTTTCAAAGTGGCTTAATAAATAGTAAAAAAATTTCAAAAAATGTAAAATTTGATCTCCAAGCACATTTCAATTTGGAGATCATGTTGAGTGGTTCGGATCGACGTTTTGAACTTTAAAATCACAAAATATGAGCGTGAAATAAAATAGTTGCTTTACTTCGCAACTTACTGTAGCCCATCTCTCTCTCTCTCTCTATATATATGAGTAGAACTAGGGTGTTCTTAAGCTCACCAAAGTGTTTGGTGAGCTTGACTCTAAAACCCATCAAATCGATTTCAAATGACGAATCCGAACCGTTAGAACCAGCCTACCTTACGTGTGATGCGTCTACATGTGAAATTTTTAAACATTTGAATTAGTTTAGTATAAAGTCAATCGGTCAAAATTAGAAGGTTAATAAATTAATTTTAGTGCATTCATTTTCTGAACGTTTTTTGACCGCTTGACTTTATACTAAATTAATTCGAATGTTTAAAAATTTCACATGTAGATGCATCACACGTAAGGTAGGCGGGTTTCAACGGTTCGGATTCGTCATTTGAAATTGATTTGATGGGTTTTAGAATCAAGCTCACCAAACACTTTGGTGAGCTTAAGAGCACCCTAGTTCTACTCTATATATATATATATATATATATATATATATATATATCAAATGCAGTTTCAGTCCATGTACAGCTAGGATATATATGGTGTAGTAGTTACTAGGACATAGATCTAGTAACTATAAATGTAAACAAGGACAAATGTTGATCCAAATTATATTAATGGCACAATTACAATTACAATTACACGTACCCTCTCAGTCTCTCCCTCTCTTCCTTTTTTCTTATTTTCTTTCATTGCTCTTTCGTCCCACTGATTTTGTTTACAGGCTGGTCAGCTAGCTGGTCGGAGTTACCAAGAAATTAAAATAGCTGCTGGGTTTACCTAGCTAGTATGTACTGTAAGAAAATTTCAAATATATTAATTTTCATAAAGTTTCAAATTAAGCCCCTTATTGCTATATTAATTCCCAAGAATAATACTAGTCGCTTTTGTTAAAAAGAAACATTTCTCCAGTTCAGTTTGCTTTTTAAAACCAAAATAACCAAACCAATTGAACTTTTATATATTATAAATTTGATCCGGACCATTCCGGTTTATTTCTTAATACCACGATTTATTTCTTCCTCAATTGATTAATATTCTCTAATTTTAAATCTACATCATACAAGATGTTATCCTTGTTACCAAAAAAAAAGAGAGATTTCCTCTCTCTTCTATTATTAGTCTTCCATCAATCAGTCTAATGATAACTATTTCAGAGACATTAATTCCTCAATTTATAACATGTGCCCTACAGAAATAAATAAGTCACATTAATAGCCCTATTATATGTCTCTGTATTTTTTTGTTTTTAGCTAGTAAAGTTAGAAGTCAAATCACATTAATATTCTCTCTAAATTTCAAATCTGCATTACACAAGATGTTATTCTTGTTACCAGAAAAAAAATCCTCTCTTCTATTATTAGTCTTCCATCAGTCCAATGATAACTATTTCAGAGACATTCCACAAAAGAGAGAGAAACCGCTCATTTAGCCTTTTACAAAAGCTACGAAATTTTCTTGAAATTCTTTTTAATCTGCGTTTGAAATTGACAAGCAGTAAGTTCAAGTTTCAGAACAAAAAAAAAAGAGTTGATACCATAGTTTTAAACTGCAGTATCTTTCTGAGATTGTTGTTTGAATCTACAGTCTCTCTACTGGTACCGTATTTTCAAATTGCAACCCTGATGAAATATACTTTTGATGAAAATATAGTTAATTGGTTTATTTTTTTTTAAATGTTAAATAAAACAATTTCGGTGGATAACATGCACATAAATTTGATGATAGTTCCCTTCGCAAGGACGGTACATGATGAAATAAGAAGTTATATGAAGGAATGAGATCTAAAAGAGAAATAGCTAGATTTAAAAATCGTGTCAATTTATAACGGATGGTTCGGATTAAACATGAGAGAATGAGATAGATCCGTAATTTTGTATCTATATATAAAATTTATATATAGATACAAAATTATTATTTTTGGATGGTTCAGAATATTATGAAAATTAGCATAAGTCAGCAATTGGATGTATGGGCATGCAAACAGGTAGCTAGACTACACAATGTTTCTAATAATTAAGTGAATCCATCGCAAACCAATTTTGACTTTGACTGTTGGAGAGCAATTCTTCCGAGTCATATCCCAATATATCTTCCACGTCTGAGCCCCACCCCACTCAATAATTTTTCCTCGAAATTATTAGTTTTCAAATTTTCAAACATATTCCAATCAAATTTAGCCTTCTTGTATCTATTCCAATCAAAATTAGCTTTAGCTGCTGGTTTTTGAAGCTTGAAAATAAATTTTGATAAATCTGAAATGCTAGGTCCGAATTTAGATAATATGGAAACTCAGTACTATGCTTTATGCATCCATTCTAGGCTGTCTAATTAGGTAAATCTCCATTCCATTATTAAGTACGTTGGATGTCTGGTCCGCCAACAGCTACGATTGAAAGTTAAAATTTCGGATTTAATATCAACCCTCCAATTACATAATCTATTTTTTCGATTAAATGCATCTGAATAATGTGTAGAAGTCTAAATTTAACTAAAAACTTACTTGTCACACATACCGCCACACGATGTATTACAATTAAAATTAAATAAACTAAGAAATTTAGCAATATAATATGTTTCCTTATTTCTTCCTCTCCAATTAGCGATATAATTATGTTTTCTTATTTCTTTCATTCCTTATTTCTCTTTTATGTTTCTATAGCTATTGTCATGAAAAATCTAGAAATATTATCATTTTCGTTTCTATACAAATTAGGATATTCGATAACAAGTTATCTGGCTTTTCGTGATTTTTTTTTTATTTCGGTTTCTTCTCTTCAGATATCTACATGCATCTCTTGCATCTTTAATTTGTATGAGAATACGTTGATCTATTCTTTTAGTGTTGAATGCTTATTTTTTTTTATTTATTTATAAAAATATGTCATTTTGTATAATATTTTTTTCCTCTTATAATATATCCCGTTGCAACGCACGAGCATGATGCTAGTATCTAACTAAATATCTGGGGGTCTCCTTTTAATAATGAACAGTGTTCTCAGTGCTACACATATATATGTACGTATTAGCAATGTATAAAGCCCTCAAATATTAAATTAAAGAGATTGGTGAACAATTGGATGTATGGGCATGCAAACAGGTAGCTAGACTACAAAATGTTTCTAATAATAAAGTGAAACCATAGCAAACCAATTTTGACTTTGACTGTTGGAGAGCAACTCTTCCGAGTGATATCCCAATTAATCTTCCACGTGTGAGCCCCCCACTCAATAATTTTTCCTCGAAATGATTAGTTATCAAAATTTCAAGCATATTCCAATCAAATTTAGCCTTCTTATATCTATTCCAATCAAAATTAGCTTTAGCTGGTTTTGAAGCTTGAGAATAAATTTTGATAAATCTGAAATGCTAGGTCTGAATTTAAATAATATGGAAACTCAGTACTATGCTTTAGGCTTCCATTGTAGGCTGTCAAGTGGTAAATATCCAATTCAATATCTGGGGGTCCCTTTTTAATAATGAACAGTGTTCTCAGTGCTATACATATATATGTACATATTTGCAATGTATAAAGCTCTAAAATATTTAATTAAAGAGATAGGTAAAATTTTAAAAAAAATATTAAATTTTTTTGGTGGAAATTATAATGGATTCTTTTTAATTTGGTCCGCTCAATGATTAAAGTCAGACTGACCATTATGTAGTGAAAATGAAAATGAAAATTATACGTGTAGTAAAAATGTAGTGCAAATGAAAATTATAAGTGTAGTGAAAATGAAAATAGTCTCCATGAAGCATTTAAAAAAAAAAAAAACACTATTTGTAAATATTGCAGGAATATCATAATTTTCAAATATCATTTGATTTGAAATAATTATGGAAAATATATGGGCAATAGATTTTCTCTTCAAGTCTTGTTTCTAGTTTTTAAAATTTATTTTTTAATTTGAGAATGATATAATGGAAAATATATGGCCAATGAATCGCAATATCTTGACTTGCGGTCAGGGGCGAATCTAGAATTTCAGTCAGGAGTAGGCATAAAATGATAATAAAAGTACAACATAATTAATTTTTAATAATCATATTATAATCAAAACATATTTTTTTTATAATGTAAAAAAGAAATTAGCTAAGTGATAGCATTTATATTTAATAAATAAAGAATCAATATGGGGCCTCCCTAGAATAAAGAATTCTTGGAATCTGTTGCCTTTGAAGATGAAAACAAACAATTCGTATTTTGATATTGGATCGAAAGAAAGGACAGCTTTCCAGAAACCAGTGGGCCGTGATGCTGGTTTAAAACATTCAGGGCCAGCTTTCCAGAAACCAGTGGGCCGTCAATTCTGGTAGTCTTCTTCCACCAACTTATTTGAATTATAAATAGGGTTGATTGTAGTCTTCTTCCACAAGCCTATATAATTAGATACATCCTCTTACAACACTTGATAACCCAAAAAAAAAAAAATGAGAGGTTTACATCTCTTACTTTTCATATGCTTGCTCTCCTTCCATCTTCCATCAAACTGCTTTGCAACAAATGAAACTGATAAGTTTGTACTTCTCTCCTTCAAGTCTCTCATATCCAATAGCCCATTCGAAGCATTATCATCATGGAATGATTCTCTCCACTATTGTCAATGGCAAGGCATAAGGTGTGGCAACCGCTATCCTGACAGAGTAATCGCTCTCTCTCTGGGTTCATTAAGTTTGTCAGGCCGTATATCACCCTCTTTGGCAAATCTAACATTTCTCAAAAGTTTGAATCTTTCAAATAACCAGCTTACTGGTAACATCCCAGCAGAGCTTGGTCATTTGAGTAGATTGCAATTTCTCAATTTGAGTGTAAATAACTTTGCCGGAAACATTCCATCAACTCTTGGTAATTGTTCCAATTTAGAATAATCTCCAAGGAACCATCCCTTCAAATCTAATACAATGTTAAAACTTGAGAGTTATGAGTTTGAGAAATAACTTTCTTGTGGGAAGTATACCTCCGCAATTTGGTTTCCTAGAACTACTCAATGTATTGAATCTAAGTACAAATAATCTTACAAAATCTATCCCAAGCACCTTAGGCAACCTTACACATCTATCTGCTCTTTATCTTTCTCAAAATAATTTAGATGGTTTCATCCCGTTTTCACTCGGCCAACTAAAGGCTCTCAGAGTACCTTTCCCTTGGTCAAAATAATTTGTCAGGCAAGATACCACATTCCATTTACAATCTCTCAACCATCGTTGCCATGTCTTTCGGTTTAAATCAGCTTGATGGAAATCTTCTATCTAACTTTTGTGATGCATTTCAGAATCTACAGACTCTAATTTTGCCTAAAAATCACTTTAATGGGCAGATTCCAATATCCATATCCAATTATTTAGACATGATTGATATCATAGTTCAAAAAATCGGAATCGGAATCGGATTTTTGACCGTCGAGTTAGAATCGGATGAATCAGCCGGAATCGGAAGAATCGGATCGGTAACTCGGGTTTTTTTGGCAGAAGCCTTGTTTTGTAGCCAAAAAGTAGGAAAAAATTAATAAAAATAATTTATAAAAAAATTATGTTAATTAAGATAATATTACACTCATATAATCCAATAATTATTTAATGTATTACAAACATTACAAATATAACACACTTTTATTGCCAGAAGCTATGCCGAGCTGGCTGGATCATCTCATCGTCCTCTGTATTAAAAAACGAATAGGGATATTGTTGTACAGAGCCAAAAAATGAAGACATTAATCTAGTGTCAAATGAAGAATTATTAGCATCCTCATATTCAACATATGGATTGTATGTGCTAGAAAATTCTGGATTACTACTTGAATTGTAGTCTGGTTGTACTCCATACGTAGATGAGCTTGAATGATATCCCCTACTAAACTCTGAGGTCCCATACATGCCATCATAAGAATTAATATTTCGATGCCTTGCTGATAGTTCATTGACATCTCTATATCGTCTTCCTGTATGTTCACTCTCTGAGGTTGGGCCCTATGGTTGTTCCCTTTGCTGGTGGATTGGTTCAGAATCTGGATTTTGAGTTTCCAGGTTTGTAATAGGGACACCATCACTACCACCACTGTCACTCTTTGAATTGTTATTATTGCCCTCATCACTAGAGACATCATCTAGCCACTCGTTGTCTCTATCATCAAGAACAGCGTCTTCTTCTTCTTCCCTGATATTAAAATAATGATTAAAATTAATTAACTATTTGTTTCACCAGTTTTAATGTATAAAAAAAATTCCTTTACCTGATCCAAGTTTGAAGCAGATCATCTTCACTAAATTTTCATCAGAAGAACTGTTACTAGTCACATGTATAATATAACGAGCTTCACATGCAAGAAAAAACAAAATAAACACTAGTCATGCTGCTGCTGAGGGCCTTTCACTAAAAAAAAAAAGAATGAGAGCCTTTCACTAAAAAAAAATATATATACATATTAAGTTCTAAATAATAAAAACATGAAGGGCCGGATTTAAAAAATGCCACAAATCAGACAGTGCCTTGTCCTCCTGCGCGTCTTCGGTGCCTTCTCCCCCTTCTCACCATAGTTCGAAAAATCAGACCCTTCGCCCCGAAGGGCTGCCTTCTCCTCCTGCGCGCCTTCGACCTGCCTTCTCCTCCGCCTTGAATCAAGCTCAAATGGCGCGATTTTCTCTGAATCGGCACAGAGGTTAGTCAAATTGAATATTTTTGCTTTAAATCGTCTTGAATCGGTGTAAATCGGTGTAAATCGGACAAAAAATCGGAAAATCGGCCGATTCCGTCACTGTTCATCTGATTTTTCTGGAAGAAATCGCACAAACTTGAGAATCGGGCAAAAATCGGCCCGGTCCTGTCCGATTCTGAGTTGAATCGGCCGATTTTTCGAACTATGATTGATATTGATTTAAGCTACAACAATTTCATAGGCATAGTACCAGATAGTATAGGAACCTTACAAAACCTTTATCGGCTTAGCATCGCTAGCAATCAAATTAAGGCCACCCATGATGATTGGAGATTCTTTGATTCTTTAATCAACTGTACAATTCTACAAGCATTGAATCTTGGAGACAACCAACTCCAAGGCATGCTTCCTAATTCTATAGCAAATCTCTCAACTAGTCTTTACTATTTAGGACTATACATGAATCCAAAAAACTAATTAACCAACCTTACTACCTTAGAACTAAGTCTAACTTTTATTGAAGGCACTATCCCAAAAGAAATAGGCCATCTTTGGAAATTGGGAGGGTTAGGCCTATGGGGAAACATGTTATCAGGTGATATCCCATCAACTTTGGGTAATCTCACCATGATGAATACGCTCCATCTCCAGAAAAATGCATTTACTGGGAGTATACCAGAGGAATTAGGCAATATGCAACTACTAAATACCTTGAATCTTTCAAATAACAAATTTATAGGCTCAATTCCAAAGAAACTCTTCAATCTTCATTCACTTTCTATCAGCCTTGACTTGTTAAATAACTATTTGAATGGATCACTACCACCAAAAATTGGTCAATTAAACAATGTAGCAAAAGTTTACCTATCAAATAACAAATTATCTGGTCAAATTCCTAGCACAATTGATGGGTGCCAGCTACTTCAAATACTTCATCTTGATGGAAACCAGTTGAATGGGTCTATTCCCTTCTCCTTGAGCAACATGATAGGGTTGCAAGATCTTGATATCTCAAACAATGTTTTATCTGATCCAGTACCTGATTTTATGGGTAAGATGAAACTCCAGTATTTGAATATTTAATTCTTTCAATAATTTTGAGAGGGATAATTAAGAAGGGCTGCTAAATAGGCTCTTCTTCTTTCCTTTGTTTGACTTTCTTCTCCATTGAGATGGGAAAAGAAAGTTAGAAATGAGAAATAATAGAAAAAAAAGGCAGAAAAAAATAAACATACAAATATCCAAAAAATTTTTTTTTTTTTTTAGTGAATTTGACCCTTTTTTATTCTTGAAATGCCATTTAGAAATAAAAAAAAAACAAAATAATTTGTTACAGTGGCCATGCCATTTAGCTGCTTCAAGCACACATTTAATATTTTACAAAAATTGAACTAATTTTTTTAAGATAATAAAATCAACTAAATTTTTATTGAGGACTAAAATGCATTATTATTTTCTGTCCAAGTAATATTCCACATTCTTATTACTGTTTTCAAAATTTAAATAGTCGATTCAAATTATTCAATATGATATCCATATTAAAATGTGCTTGAAAGACAAATTTTGATAATTTTTTTATTATCATTTTAAATAGATATATTTTTTATTTATTTTTGGATGGTTTGCAAAGAAGTGACAATTGGATGTATGAACATGTAACTAGGTAGCTGGAGTACGAAATGTTTCTAATAATAAAATGTATCCATCGCGATCTTAGAGCCAACTTTCGCTCTTTTGAAAAAGTGATTCTTAAGGAGACAGAAGCAAACTTTAGAGCAGCCATCATATATATTTTTCTCTCAGCTCTACCTCTTCGACTGGAGAGAAGAATGAAGGAGAGGGGAAGGAACAGAGCCGAGTAAAGCCGATTGAAATTGAGAGTGCAGTATCGTTAGAGTTTGGAGGTTAGAGTTTCTATCTCAATCGGAGCGGAATGGTGAGTAGATCTGATCGTTGTCAGAGTGCAGTGGTCGAAGAAAGAAATCTGGCTATGGAGCGAGATGGGGATTAAGATATTAGGGTAATTATGATAATATATAAGTAGAATTAAAAGAGTACATCTAGTAAAATAGTAGAGTAATATTGAGTAATTTAAAGAATAAAGAAGCAAATTTAGAAATTAGAATCATGTTATAAATAATTTTTTTATAAATCTCAACATTAAAATCGAGTCCGTCTAGTATAACATTAATGTCACATGACACCAATTCCAAAATTTATTGGATAGATTTCAAACGATAAATCCAAACCGTTCAAACCAATTTACTATATGAGTGATGTGTTTAATTACATGCCAATTTTATATAATTTCGAGTTATTTTAGTATCAAATCAAGCGGTTAAAAATGTTGAAAAATTAATGCATTAAAATTAACTTAAAAACTCTTACATTTGACCACTTGACTTGATACTAAATAAACTCCAAACATTCTAAATTTTGAATGTAAATGCACAGCTAATGAATTAAGTAGATCGGCTTGAACGGTTTAGATTTTTTGTTCGGAGTTGATTCAATAGACTTTAAAGTTAATGTTATATAGACTGAAATGACACTGATATCGTACTAGCTGGACTCATTAAAATCACTTAATATAAAAAATATTCATTTATCCATCGGAAACCAATTTGGAATTGACTGTCATGGAGTGCAACTAGATCTTCAACTCATATTCCAATAATTTTCCACCTGTGGGGCCCGCCACTCAATATTTTTTCCATGTTGGGGTTCTTTTTTTGCCAAAAAAGTGATTTATAAGATGGGAAAGATAAAAGTGAAGAATGGAATAAAGGGATGGAAATGCCTGAATTTGTCTCATGCATGAACAGTGTTCTCAGTGCTATACATATGTACAAATTAGCGACTGCCATATATGTGTCCCTATTCTGAGTCAAGAACGACTTATTATCACTTTCATCCATATAAATATTGATCTTATCAGTATGCATAATAGACCAACAATACAACTGGTTTTCTCTTGCTGCCCTCACAGCACCCAGTAAAGGAAAACCAAAAACCATAAAATGAGGATCACCTTCGTCAAGATTATTTTCCTTTCTGTTCTCATTCTTATGGTTTCTCTGCCAGCAGTAACGCCTAAAGGTAACGTTCCTTCCAATGGTCCCAGTGGATGTACTGTAGACCCCGGCAATATTGCTCATAAGTGTCCACCTACTCTTCCGGGAGGAAAACTCGTCAGCACAGATGGCGATCACGCCACACGTCAAGATAAAGATCATCCATAGTAAACATATATTTCTCCTCTTGTATATGTATGTATTAGGTGAATGGGTGCGTCTATATATATGTTATATATTGTTGTGCGGTAGATCTACTGAAGTACGTAGTCATACTCTTTTTTTCCTTTTTATTTTTTCTTTTGTAATTGAAAGTAGGCATGCATTAATAATGCATAAGGTGGTGCCGATCGAATTATCTTTTCTGAAGATGTCAATGTTCTAAATAGTTGATTATAGCGATGCAACGTGAGTATAATGTTTTCTTGATTTTCTTGATCATTTAAAAAGTTTTTCAGATGGGCTTGTTTGTTTTCATTAAATAATGAAATAATCATGGTCTGTACGTTTCTAATTTGAAGCGCTATATAATAATGTTGCTAGCTCAAATTGTTTACCTATCCTAAGTCCAAACAAAAGTAGGATTAGTTTTTAATAAAATTCCACCCTTAAAAGACAAAAATACTATTCTCAGTCAAATAAACCATACTTCTCACTAGTGGAAAATATGGAATCAGGAACGGTTATATACACATATCAGTATCGGAATCCAACCGATACTGATGAAGGCGATACTGATACTATCAGGATCGGTTTTATATTTTTTAAAAAACCGTTCCAAATAGAAACTAATAGGATCGGTTTTTTAATAAAACCGATCTTAATAGTAGTTATCTAGATCGGTTTTAGACTAAAAACCGATCCAGATAGGAACTATCAAGATCAGTTTTTATATAAAAACCGATCTTGATAATATTTTCGAATATTTTTTTTTTTTAAAAATTTCATATCTGGATCAGTTTTTGAATAAAAACCGATCCAGATAGGAACTATCAAGATCAGTTTTTATATAAAAACCGATCTTGATAATTTTTTCGAATATTTTTTTTTATTAAAAATTTCATATCTAGATCAGTTTTTGAATAAAAACCGATCCAGATACGAGCTATCAAGATCAGTTTTTATATAAAAACCGATCTTGATAATTTTTTCGAATTTTTTTTTATTAAAAATTACCTATCTAGATCGGTTTTATAATAAAAACCGATCCAGATAAGAATTATCAAGATCAGTTTTTATATAAAAACCGATCTTGATAATTTTTTCGAATTTTTTTTTATTAAAAATTACATATCTAGATCAGTTTTTGAATAAAAACCGATCCAGATGGTCTGTTGAATGTAAAAATTGAAATTTTAATTATTTGGCCAGCTCCCATTTATATATATATGCTGGCCCAATTAATATGCTACCGATACAAATCACAGATTGATAAATATATATGCATACAAATCACAAATAGATATCAAACACATCCTACAAATTAAGTTTACATATCCTAAATTATGTTTACACATACAAATCACGTACAAATCCGAAATTAAAAATCATAAACATACACATCCTACAGATTAAGTTTACACATCCTAAATTGTTGTACTTCATGTCTACCGTACCTCTTTCAAGAAAATTTGAACCCACATTTTTCGTAAGTCGGTCAAGCGTTGTACAGTATGTTTAGCGGGAATGTCCTGCATTTTTTAAAAGATAGAAGAGCATGCACAATTAATTGTGTATTTTATTATATTTCAAGCAACAATGGTTAATTACTGTTTGAAAATATATAAATGCATACCTTTAAGTTTGGAAAAGTATATATGTGTTCGTTTATTATGTCTTGCATGAGCAACATGACATAATATGCACATTCCCAGCCGGCTGGTTGTTGTGGGCACTACATAATAAGTTTGAAAAAATTGAATTGTATGTCAATGAGCATACAAATGGCTTATATGTCTAGATATTCAAAATTTTTTGCATCTAGGTCCTTACAATTATAACTCAATAGAAACTAGTACCTTGCATTCGTTATGAATCGTCAAAGAAGTCTTCATTACCCTGACGAAAACACTGTTGAAATATGAACACATTGAACAATCAGTACTTACGAGAGATATTTAAAATAATAAATGATAAAATAATAAAAAAATCTAATGCATTCTAAACAAACATAAAATTTAGGATGACACTTACTCCTCGACCGCAGCAGTGATCATTAGCATTTGTTTACTTTTCTTATTAGAATCGTACACGTACAATGCACTCTCTCTTGGGATAAGCACAGTCAATACCCAATGATTGCTGCATGTTAGGTTTGTAGCATGTCATATTATATAATTTTTATATTTTGACATAAATATAATAAAATTAAAATATATATATAACACTAACATGTGGTGATAAGGTATAAATATCAATCTCTTGTCCCGATTTTCGTTGAGTGCTTGCCCTATGTATTGAAGTACACCTCCTCGATCATCACTCAGCATGGTGGCATTCGTCCGCTGGGGGTCCATGAAACCAACCTGCACATCGGAAAATTCCTCCTTGATGTATTTGTGCCAATACCTAAAAAAAAGAAGGCATACAGGTGTTCTCAAATTTGTTTTATTTGAATTGAATGTACTAAATTCTATAATTATTACGAATATTAACTCACAGCATCCACATCTGAATGATTGGTCCAGTGAGCCACTCCCGTGGTGCAAGCAAGGCCGCATAATCATCTGCATGAACGTATATGGAGTCTGCTGAACAGAAAAGATCAAGTGGCGGATCGATTTTGAATGGACTGCCATCTAGCTCCGCAAATCGATCACGCAGATTCTTGAATGTTTGTCCCAGCTTGTCAAAGTTGATACCATCGAGCGCCTTGCAGTGACTCGTTGCTTTCCCACCTACAGGAAGATGTACCTCTTCGCGTGGTACCTGCAAAATTTCGTAATAAATTGAAATAAAATCCATAATGAACCATGACTCTGTCATATAGATACAAATTAAGAAGTATAAGAACTTAGCAATAATATACCTCGTCTGAACCTGTCAATATCATGTGCATCGGCCATGCAGTGAAACTGCCGAGGACCGATCCAAGGGTTAACTGCTCACCATTTGGTACAGGTAAGGGGAGCTCTAGGTAGTCCGCATCTTTAACACCATCCACCGTTACTCTTGCATGGTCGGGCGGCATCGGCCTGTTGTGAATTGTTCCACCGGGTACAACTGGAACATGAATTGTCCCCATGGCCACCACAATAGTATTCTCACCTACTTTCGCCAGGAGTTTGCAGCTGAGTTCTGCCTCCTGTACAAGTATATGTATTTACTCGAATAAAATCCGAATATATATGAAACTAAGGCATAGGCCAACTGATTTAAATATAAATTTGCATTACCTCAGTAAACCCGGAAAGACCGACATATGGTTTGACTGACTGGCAACTGCTTTGAAGGACCGTTGGGGTAAACGTCTTTTCTTGTCGGCCCATCGTCTCCCGAACTAAAATTGCAAGTTCAGATTTCATTTGCTGCTTTATTTCTAGCCGTAATCTCTCCTCTATTCCTCTTACTCTCTCCTCCACTCTTTGATCCACTCTCGTGTTAATTTCTTCTTCTGATGTCTTCAAGGTACGTGGCCTCCTTATCCGGCCCTTCCCGAATGTTTGTGACTGTGGAATCAGGCCTCCCACTCCTCTCACCCTCCCAGGATGTTCCGGATTTGGCAGAGATTTTCCTAGAACATCCTCGTATCGTACGACCGCCAACTGCCCTTGTTTGAAAGCCGCTTCTTGTTCTTCCTGAAATGATAACATGCATGTTACAACATAATAATTTAAAGTTGAATTTCAATGAATAACAATATCTAAATCCTCACAATTCTGTTGATGACCGGTATGTATGTTTCTGGATAAAAGCGTTCTTTGGTCTCATCTGAGAGCTTCTGTCTGGCTAGTTTCCATGTGACGTGCCTATGCTCAACCGACAAATCAACAAGCTCATCTGGTGTCAATGCAGTAGTAGTTGACCCTTGGGAAGACGGATCACTAGATGCTTTCTCGTCTGCAATCGCCTGCATAGCATCTTTAAGTCTGTTCTGGAAACCTTCACCATTGTAACCTCTGGATCCCAAGAAATGCGGATACTTATTGTGGGTCTGGTTCTCCGTCCCAATCTGGCTGGCAGCCTTCAATTTCAACAAATAAATAATTGGCCTTAATTATTAAAAAAATTGAATTCTAGATTAGAGATAAGATAGGTGGTTCCTAGAAATAAACATACATCAAATTCCGCTGTCATTCGGTACTCGACAAATTCTTTCCAGTCTTTTTCTTCAATCTGTAGCCTATCAAAATCGGGCGTCTCACCCTCGCGAAACAATTTTGTCAACTCGCTTCTGAACTTCCGGTGACAAGCAGCCATTTTCTGATAATAATATTTCTTCACTTCTACTTTTTCGGGTAATTTCCAGCTCACCTACCAAACAAATAGAAATTAGGGTTTATAGTTAAACTAATCAAATGGTTTTTAATGAAATTAGTACCATGTTACTTACCTTAAGTATTTCCCAAATTTTTTGCTTGTACTCATCTGGAACATCTTTCCATAGTTGGAACCTTATAGGAATTTCCCTTCTTACCAATATCCCAAAATCTGTTGAAAAACTCGTTGTCTCTCGAGTAACAACCGGCCTGAAAAATTTGTCAAGTTCCAGCGTTTTGTCTTTCTCGTTAAATTTCTCCTTAATTCTGTTAGGCCCTCTTCCTCGTTTCTTAATCGATGCCAACACAATACCATCATGATCACTGCCACTTTCCATTTCTGTTTTTTTTTTAAAACAAATAATTGAACTCAATGCTACATTATCTCTAGAGAACTATAATTAGTACAACAAAGTTATACCATACAACAATTAATAGCAATGCAATTACCCGATTATACAATGCAATAAAGAGGAGATAATCCAATCCATGCATAAAATTAAAATGAGACCACAAAATTGATCTTAAAAATTACCCGAATTAACAAAAATAATTAAATAAACCAAATTAATTACCCGAATTAATTAGCAACAATGCTAACAACAATTCTCACAAAGTATATACCATGCATAATCTAATCCAAAATTGAACTAGTCTACGCATAATCTAATCCATGAATAATCCATGCTTAATTTTGCAAAGTATATACCCTTGTAATTACACATATTCCACAATACCCTTGTAATTATACACATATTGCCAAAAATACAAATGTGAATTCCGAAATTAAATAACATCATATAAAATTCAAATTGACCCACATCATACAAATTCACATTTGCATTTGAAGTTAACATTTTCATTCCGAATTCACATTTTAATTTCAAATTAACATTTCAATTCGGAATTCACATTTGCATTTAAATTTGACAAACCCTAAATCCGAATTCACATTTGCATTTCAATTTGACAATCCCTAAATCCGAATTCACATTTGCATAACCCTAAATCCGAATCCATAATTTGCTATAAAAAATTAGAAAACAAACCTATTGGGAGAGAGAGTTGATGCTAGGGTTTTCGTGGGAGAGAGACGCCGGCCACGGTGGAGAGGGAGCCACGGCGCCGCTAGGGTTCCGTTGGTGAGAGTTGGAGCCGCCGCTTGATGGGAGGTGGAGCCGCCGTCGGTTTGGGTTTTGGAGAAGGAGAAGGGGAGAGAGTGGTAGAGGTCACGGTTTAGTTTTGGAGGAGATGAGATACATTTCAAAATATTTGCCTAAGTTCTTAAAACCGTGCATTATACAATCTGGATCGGTTCTCTGTTAAAAACCGATCCAGATATTATCTGGATCCGTTTTTAACAGAGAACCGATCCAGATTATTTAAAAAAAACAAATTCAAAAATTACTCCAATTACTTTTTTCTAATCTGGATCGGTTATGTATATAAAAACCGTTCCAGATAGTAATCTGGATCGGTTCTACAGGTCAAAACCGTTCCAGATAGTTATCTGGATCGGTTTTTACCTGTAGAACCGATCCAGATTACTTTTTCTGATTTATTTTCAACAAATAGATATATCTGAGATATTAGAAAGTTAAAAAAAAATTAAATAAATAACTGTACAGAATTTTTTTGTATCTTCATAAATAACTGTACAAAAAGAATTGTATAGAAATGTGTATGAGTATGTGTAAGTGTATGTATGTGCAAGTGTATATAAAAAAAATTGTTAATCTTTGTCATTTTTCTAATCTGGATCGGTTCTACAGGTAAAAACCATTCCAGATAGTTATCTGGATCGGTTTTTACCTGTAGAACCGATCCAGATTACTTTTTCTGATTTATTTTCAACAAATAGATATATCTGAGATATTAGAAAGTTAAAAAAAAATTAAATAAATAACTGTACAGAATTTTTTTGTATCTTCATAAATAACTGTACAAAAAGAATTGTATAGAAATGTGTATGAGTATGTGTAAGTGTATGTATGTGCAAGTGTATATAAAAAAAATTGTTAATCTTTGTCATTTTTCTAATCTGGATCGGTTCTACAGGTCAAAACCGTTCCAGATAGTTATCTGGATCGGTTTTTACCTGTAGAACCGATCCAGATTACTTTTTCTGATTTATTTTCAACAAATAGATATATCTGAGATATTAGAAAGTTAAAAAAAAATTAAATAAATAACTGTACAGAATTTTTTTGTATCTTCATAAATAACTGTACAAAAAGAATTGTATAGAAATGTGTATGAGTATGTGTAAGTGTATGTATGTGCAAGTGTATATAAAAAAAATTGTTAATCTTTGTCATTTTTCTAATCTGGATCGGTTCTACAGGTCAAAACCGTTCCAGATAGTTATCTGGATCGGTTTTTACCTGTAGAACCGATCCAGATTACTTTTTCTGATTTATTTTCAACAAATAGATATATCTGAGATATTAGAAAGTTAAAAAAAAATTAAATAAATAACTGTACAGAATTTTTTTGTATCTTCATAAATAACTGTACAAAAAGAATTGTATAGAAATGTGTATGAGTATGTGTAAGTGTATGTATGTGCAAGTGTATATAAAAAAAATTGTTAATCTTTGTCATTTTTCTAATCTGGATCGGTTCTACAGGTAAAAACCGATCCAGATAGTTATCTGGATCGGTTTGTACCTGTAGAACCGATCCAGATTACTTTTTCTGATTTATTTTCAACAAATAGATATATCTGAGATATTAGAAAGTTAAAAAAAAAATTAAATAAATAACTGTACAGAATTTTTTTGTATCTTCATAAATCCAGATTACTTTTTCTGATTTATTTTTAACTAATAGATATATCTGAGATATTAGAAAGTTAAAAAAAATTTAAATACATAACTGTACAAAATTTTTTTTATAAAAATGTGCATGTGTATGTGTATATACATGTGTTAAAGATAAGCTTAAAAATTTACATTCAACATGAATATAAATAAGCTACAACAAAATTCGAATAATAACTTGCATGCTTCTCACTATCTAGTGGTTCAATGCATCCTGAAAAAAAAAATTTTATCAAGTCAGCAATATTAACAAATATTAACTCACATTTTTATTTTTTAATATTTTGACATACCAATAAGAGCTTTTAGGGATTGTTGCTAGTGGGAACTCCTTCAATCCATTCTCCTTCATTATGATCATTGCGCGTGTGACTTGTTTCATTTCCATCACCGCTTGATAAAAATACCATGCCAGTGGAAAACGGTGGTATCTCATCAAAATGATCGTACGCTTCTTCGTCTTCCACATTATCAATCCCGATTATACGTCTTTTACCAGGGAGGACAACATGTCTTGAACGATCGGCGGGATCAGTTACGTAGAACACTTGTGTGGCTTGTCTTGCAAGTATAAATGGATCATCCTTGTATCCGGCCTTACTGAAATCCACCAAAATAAAACCATCTTCGTCGACTTTAACTCCCCTACGGTTATCGACCCATTTACACATAAATAACGGGATGTTAAATTTTCTATAATCTAGCTCCCAAATTTCTTCAACAAATCCGTAATATGACATCGATGCATGCGATGGTCCGGCACCTTTGGGATCTGACAAATCACTCGAAATTGCTACTAATGTCACTCCACTGTTTTGCACGGTACTCTTTGCATCTTGCTTTCTTGTGTAAAATGTGTAACCGTTGATGTCATATCCTTGGAAGGTCCTAATGACATGTACTGGACCAAGAGCCAACAATCTGACAGTTTCTTTAATGTTTTCTCCCTCCGAAGCTTGCATGACTCTACGTGTAAACCATCTTTCAAACTTTTTATTGTGTTCGCTGATTAACCACTTGTCAGATTTCTTGGGATTCTGTTGCCGCAAGAGAGTCATATGCTCGTCCCAAAATGGATGAACGTCAGTGAGGTGTTGCAAAACATGGAAATGTGCTAGTGACATCGTTGTTCTATCGGGCTCAAATAATTTTGCACCGATCGTGCCTACCCCGTGAAGTCTACCCTCGTACCGAGATTTAGGGATGCCAATAGCTTTCACATCGTCCATGTAATTGGTACAAAACTCAATAACCTCTTCGGCAGCATAAGCTCTTACAATGCTGCCCTCAGGACGATATCGATTCCTCACATATGCCTTTAACAAGCCCATGTATCTCTCGAACGGATACATGTACCGCAAGAAGACAGGTCCACACATCTTAATTTCTCTAATTAGGTGAACGGTTAAATGAACCATTATATCAAAAAAGGACGGCGGAAAATACATTTCAAGATGACAAAGAGTGACAACAACCTCATTCTGCAGAGCATCCAGCGTATCAGGATCATTTACTTTGCAACATATGGCGTTAAAGAAAAAGCAAAGCTTCGTGATAGTCTGCCTAACACACTTTGGCAATATGCCCCGAATTGCAACAGGAAGAAGCTGTGTCATTAAAACATGACAGTCGTGAGACTTCATTCCTGTCAATTTTAAATCTTCCAGTGAAACTAGGTTTTTAAAATTCGAAGAATATCCAGATGGAACTTTCACACCATGAAGGCATTCCAATAAGCTTTTCTTCTCTGCTTTTGACAGCGTATGCATTGCCGGTTTTAGATATGTACAAGTTTTCCCATTTTCTCTTTCTTTCTGTGTTGGTTGTAGATCCGACCGTATGTTCAAGAATTGCATGTCTTTCCGAGCATTGATACCGTCCTTAGTCTTACCCGGAATATTCAATAATGTTCCAACCAGGCTATCACACACATTTTTAACCACATGCATCACATCGAGACAGTGTCGGACATCTAAGTGCTGCCAATATGGTAAATCCCAGAATATTGACCTCTTCTTCCAACTAATTTTCGGTGCCCCTTTCTTTCTCACCGCCTTTTTTTTAAATTTCCCAAATTGAACTTTGATATCCTTTACTCGCGAGTAAACAGCTTTACCGGTCAACGGATAATTTGCTCTGGTATTCTCGGTATTTCCATTGAATTCTTTCTTTCTTTTTCGGTGTACGTGGTTGGCAGGAAGAAATCTACGATGACCCATGTACACGTTTTTAGAGGAGTTAGGTAGCCATACATCGACTGTATCGTCCAGGCAAACAGGGCACGCTTTCTCTCCTTTGACACTGTAACCCGATAAATTTCCATAAGCCAGAAAATCATTAATGGTGCAGAAAAGCATGGCCCGTAAAGTGAATTTTTCCTTACTGTATGCATCAAATATCTGCACTCCGGGTTGCCATAATTCTTTTAAATCCTCAATTAATGGTGCTAGATACACATCTATGTCGTTCCCGGGCTGTTTGGGTCCTGATATGAGCAAGGTCAACATGACGTATTTGCGCTTCATACATAACCAAGGCGGAAGATTATAAATGCACAATAGAACCGGCCAACTGCTATGCTTGCTGCTCATGCTACTGTGCGGATTTATTCCATCTGCACTCAGCCCAAGCTTTAGATTTCTAGGGTCACGTCCGAATTCGGGAAACTCTCTGTCAATATTTCTCCACTGAGGAGAATCAGCGGGGTGCCGTAATTTTCCGTCTTTTTTTCGGTTATCGGCATGCCAACGCACTAATTTTGCATCTTTAGCATTTGAGAACAAACGTTTGAATCTCGGTTTCACGGGGAGGTACCACAATGCTTTTGCCGGAGGTCCTTTATTCAGTTTACAATCATCACTTTTACCGTTGGTTATCTGCTTTGGTTTGTAACGTGATACACCACATTTGGGACACTCGTGAAGATCTTTATACTCATTTCGATATAATATACAATCATTTGGGCACGCGTGTATTCTTTGAACTCCCAAATCAACTGGGCACAATATTTTCTTCGCTTCGTAAACATTAGGTGGTATCTCGTTTCCATCCGGTAGCATTTCTTTCAAAGTTTGTAATAGCTCAGTAAAACTTCTGTCACTCCAACCGTTAGATGCTTTAAGGTTATACAATTTTAATACACCTTTCAATTTTGAAAATTTCGAACAACCAGGATACAATTCCTTATTAGAATATTCGTACAAATTCTCAAATAAACAATACTGCTTATCATTATCAAAATCCTCTTCTAAATCATGTAACATTTGATCAAAATTATCACATCTATCTACCACCATATCATCATTTTCTTCGGTATGATATTCCTGGTGCTCGGTACGAGTGTCTATGTCGGTTTCCAATCCCCGTAGATCGTTCCCGTCATTTCCATCGGTATAGTATTCCTGATGCTCAGTACCTATGTCGGTTGGCAAACTCTCACCGTGCCATAACCAACACTTATATCCTTGCTTGAATCCACGACGGAATAAATGGTTCCTCACTTGGTTCGGGTTGGAAAATTTTTGACTATTGTTACAATCACGACAAGGACAAGACATCAGTGCACTCCCCTTGCTCGCCATATCTTCCATAGCAACTCGGATAAATTCCTCGACACCTGTCATATATTCATCAGATAGACGTGATGCTTCGTACATCCAACTGCGGTCCATCTGCAATTATAATAAACACAATTAATTAAGAATAAGGTTTGGGGTACTCAATTCTGTTCACAATAGGGCTTACATGGGGCCGGGTTACCATCCTATCCCACTCTCTGAATACTTTGTCTCAGTAGTGACCACATGTTAGTCGTGTTTTAGCATTTAAGAAAATTTCGGCAGCATTTCCCCTTAGTTCCCCGAATACTCGGGGAACTAAGGGGAAATGCTGCCGAAATTTTCTTAAATGCTAAAACACGACTAACATGTGGCCACATCCTAAATGAGACAAAGTATTCAGAGAGCAGTCCCAAAATGGGGACTATTCAAAATTAATCCCTAATGGATTAATTTTGAACGGGTATCATGACCTAAAGGCATTAATCATGCGGTTGTGGCTCATAAAACAATACTCAAGCTAAATATCTACACAAAGTATATACATCTACGTACTCTAGTTATCAAAATACACATTCATACACAAAACTAATTAATTAAACATGAGTTTTATGCATGTTGTACTTACAACTTTCTTAGATGCCGTACCGAGTGAGATGAAGATCGCTGCACCAAATCTCTCGATAATAGCCAATCTACAAAATTAAACCGGAAAATCGGAACCTAATTAATAGATGTACATATAGCATATATCCTACAAGTTGAAATAAAAAAAAAATGCTCATATAGCATATATATAGCAAACTCAAAAGCATGTGCATGCAACTTTTGAAATAAGAAGATCGAGGTATTCAAACTTGTAAAGAAAATCTCAACATATAAATAATATATAGGTCATATATAGCTAATATATTTGCTCATAAATTACACATATAGCTTGTGCATCAAAATATCCCTATTTAAAAGAAACCTTGAAATGAGAAGAGGTATATTCAAACTTAAAAGCTTGTGGAACCAATAAAAAAGCCAAATGAAAACTTATAAGGTTTAGATTTTGAGCGGGGCCGGATCATAGCTAGTAACCCACTTGTATAGGCCGAATTTAGGGTTTAGGGTTTGAATCAAATCATAGCTAGCTAATAAATGGAGCATGCTTCATTAATATCAAATTTGAGAAAAGAGATGATCAAAAGTACCTGAGATAAGAGAGCTGAGATAGCTGAATTAATGGAGGGCGAAATAGTTATTGCGCTAATTAAGAGAGGCGAGACCTAGGAAGAGAGACGAGATTCTGACAAAAATCGGACTGATTTCAGCCTTATATGCACTATTAGGATCGGTTGTTAGAAACAAAACCGATCCTGATACTATCAGGATCAGTTCTTATAAACAACTGATCCTAATACTCAACTATTAAGATCAGTTTTTTCCAAGAACTGATCCTGATAGGCTCTGAATAATTTAAAAAATTTATAACATAAACATCTGGATCGGTTTTATACATTATAACCGATCCAGATACCTTCTGGATCGGTTTTGTTTATAATAACCTATCCAGATACTATCTGGATCGGTTATAAACAATAAAACCGATCCTAATAAAAATTCAGCAATTCAAAAATAATAAATATTTTCTGGATTGGTTATTATGTTCAGAACCGATCCAGATGCTTTTTTCTGATTTAAATTGATTTATTATATGTGGTTGAGATAAATCAAAGATACAAAAATAATTAAATAAATAACTTTACAAAAAAAATGTGGAATCTTAAGAAATATCTGTAGAAAAGTAATTTATTTTTAACATTTGGATCGGTTTAATGAATTCAGCTATTGTTCTTTATGAAAAAAAATAATAGATATTTTTTTAACAAACTAGAAAGATATAATTTTTTTTAATTCCATAGAATAAACATATGAACCAATGTGTACGGTCGTGATAATATAATCATGATATGTAAATGAATTCTCCAGTTATTTCCATTAAGGGCTGGAAGAGGGGACAAGTGGGTGGTTCTTCTCTTTTGGTGCCAGTAGGATTTACCGAGAGAAATATGAAGATACATACTTTAATAAAAAAAAGAGTTGAGTAAAAAGTTAGTTGAAGGATCATCAAAGAAAGGGGAAGAGATGGATGAAGGATCTTCGGAGTCAGATGAAGAACCAAATGAAGAGTCAGACTGAAAAAAATTGGTTCTTTGAATTTTAGATGACTGTAGCTCTGAAGATTTTTACTCTGTTTTGTAATTTAACACTGTTTCTTAATGAAACTGGACCTAGGCTTTTTACCAAAAAAAAGAAGTGTAATCTTATATGTTTTGGAATTCTAGATTTATGGTGGTCTTGGTGTGTGTTTTGTTTCTTTTGGAGGTTTGTCATCAGCAATGCACTTAATGAGGGGACAGGTGCTGTGATATGCTGCTTGCAATTTAGTTCTCTATTCTCTGGAAATAATGTATCTCTTTCTTGTTCCAATTTGCCAAATCTTACATCGAAATCATTTATAACTAATATGTATATTCATGGAATAAAAAAAAAAATTATCTTTCTAGTTTCTTAAAAAATATGTATTACTATCAGGATCAGTTTTATTTAAAACAGATCCTGATAGTATCAAGATCGGTTTTTGTTGGAAACTGATCCTGATACTATCAGGATCGGTTTTTAGTAAACCGATCCTGATAGTATCAGGATCAGTTTCCAACAAAAACCGATCCTAATAGTTTGAACTATTAGGATCAGTTATTGGTTAGAACCGATCTTGATACTATCAGGATCGGTTTTTAGTAAAAACCGATCCAAATGATTGAACTATTAGGATCGGTTCTAAAATAAAATCGATCCTGATAGTATCAGGATCCGTTTCCATAGAAAACCGATCTTAATAGTAATAAACTAGGATCAGTTGTTACTAAAAACCGATCTGAATATTTTTTAGGATCGGTTTTTTTAAATAAACCGATCCAGATACTTATTAGGATCGGGTGTCCATATAACCGATCCAGATAGGCCGATCCTGATTCCTGTTTTTCCACTAGTGTTATGGCCAGATTCTGGCCTGATATAGTGATGAGTGACAAGGTGATGTTTTTGTTTGATTAATTACTGATAATCACATCATAAACAGTTAATTGAGGGTGACTCTAGCTTGGACTGATTAATTTTTGTCTTGATAAAAGTATACGCCAATTTTTTACCTTTCTAAATAATTGCTCAATAAAAATTGAAAAAAATGTAGGTCCGATGGGCTTTGGACATATCTTTGATCCAATGGACACCTGAGCTGTCCGATGTACTTTAATATTCATGCGGCTCCACTCTCAGATTTGTGCGCACGAATTTTAAAGTGCATCTAACGGCTCTGGTGCCCATCGGGTCTAAGAGTAGGTCCAAAGCCCATATGATATTAAAGGAGCCATGCATTCCATCTTGAACTGGATTGGTACGGATTCTAATTGGACAGTCAGGATCTAAACTCAAATATTCAGTTACCTCATAGGATGCAGACTCAACTTCAAAGGAATACTCTTTTCAGATAAAATAGAAAATAATTTGAAAGGAATGGTTACTTGGATGCTGCTTGTACTCTCATATTGGTAAGCAAACACAATATAAATAAATACTAATGAATATCTCCAGTTCATTTTAAAATAGAAAAACAATAGACAAGATTCACTTATAACACAGGCGGTATTTCATCTGAGAACCGTCGGATCCAAATCGGATGGTTCACAAACAGCCAAATCTACATTCTCGTCATCACTTGCATGACAAAATGTCAAAATCCCTTTTTTATGGACGTAAATTAGCAAATTCACAACGTCACAGAAGAAAAGCTTCAGCTTTTATTGAGACTTTCCAAAGAACTTAGTATACGCCAAAGCCATCAAAGTCATCAAGCATTGCACTATTAGGCCACGGTGTACAACAAAATCAAACTCAAAAGATGAAGATTTCGCTTAAATTTTGGACCTTACGGCCTGTTTAAGCCCAACTGGTCACGGCCCATCAAATCAATTAGAAATGCAGCATTTCTTATTTATTTTATTTACCATGTTTAAATATTAAAATTACGTGTTAGGTCCGTCTTATGTTACAGTAACTTACCAATGAAAGGTTTTATATACCCACGTGCGTAAAAGTTCATATTGGTACCGTTTTGTTACCGGAACGGACTGGTGTAAGGATGTACCAGACTTTTGTGCTAGTCCCCAAATTTTCCCCATTTAATCTGCTAATAGATTAGAATCAATTTGAAACCAAAACAATCTTCAGCTGTGCAATTAAACCACCAACATCACGAATCTCACGTTCATACAACCAATTTTCTTTTCTTAACCTAACTTTAGAGTTTACCCCCACAATTATGCAACAAACCCCAAAGTAATTTATTTATTTTAAGTAAAGGTTAGAGGTAAAGTCACTCAACTAATTTAATATCCACAAAGAATTGTCTTTATCGGGTTTCGAACCTGTGACCTCTTAGCATTTCCTTTGTCACTAGATCAAAGACTGGTCTTCGAAAGTAAAAAAAGTTAACTGCAGTTGGCGCTCATTAGTTCAACCAACGTTTGTATTAAAATTCAACTGATCCTGAACTGAAATGATTAGTGTTTTTGTAGCTGCGAATAAGTCTCATTTAAAATGCAATTGCCAAGAAAATAACCCCTGTTTTGTATAACAAGAAATGACAAAAATTTCAATCCATTAGATAGATCCCTGAGAATAAATTACCTGATTCAATCCAATTAATAGATAGATCCCTGCAGTATTTTCAATCCATTAGATAGATCCTTGAGAATAAATTACCTGATTCAATCCAATTAATAGATAGATCCCTGCAGAATTTTCAACATGGTATATGGCCTGAATAAATAGAGAAACTAGTGACTTAATTTCTTTGATGGTTGACAGGCTGTGAATTCATGCTCACTTTCTCGAGTGTGTTCTAAATATTTGAAGAGCTAATTTATCATTGTTTCTTATGTCAGGAGACCCCATGCCAGTAAACCTACTGACTCCCCTACAGTATGATTGAAACGTACATACCAAATTTATAAAAAAAATCTCAAAATTTTAAATCGGATCAAAGGCCAATATCCAAATCCTAAGGCCCGGTGATTAAATCCAAAGGCCAGTGCACATCTCAAAGTCCAATATCCAAATCTTGAAGGCTTAGCACTAATCTCAAAGCCCAGAAATAATTATATGAAACCCTTTTATAATTTAAACCCTCTGACTGTAAGAAATCATAAGCTAAGTCCCTAGAACTTTACAAATAAGCCCCTGGTATCATAAAACATTTTCAAACAGGCCCTTGGAAGCCCAAATTGCACTCCAGACCCTGTTAAGAGCCCTAATTATATTCCCAGGCCCCTCCAAAATTAGAAATAGGCCCCTGGAAGTATAAAATTTTTACAGAAAAGGCCTTTCAAGTCCTTTTTAGTCATAATTTCTTCGTTTCAAGTCCAAATCGACTCAGACCAGTTTCAAATGAACCCAAATTAAATTATCTAGATTTCTAAACCAAAATCAAACATGTTCAAGCTTCAGTCAAACTATGAAATGGCTAAAATACCCCTCTCCTTCAATTATTTTTATAAATAAAATATAAAAATCATTTTAAAACATATTTCTTAAATATAAACCATATAATTGACATGTTTGATGTATATTTAAATGTTTAAAAAATATAAATATTTGTCATGACAAGCATACACACACACACACATGCCAATACAAATGTCCAAACAAACGAGAACCAACCAAATGACTAAAAGAACCTTACATGAATCCTCAGTTCACACCCAAAATAGGCATAAATCCTGTAATGAACGAGGTATTCAGTTTGACTCGAAAGGTCTACTGATGTAATTAACGGCGGGGGCTTGCGCCCGTCGAGAGTTAAACGTCCCCACAATCAAACAATAAAACCCCGATAGGCTGATCATGAACTGTAGGTCTATCAAAAGGGTGAACCCAAACGAATTTCGAGAGAAATTGCAAAACAAATGTTCCCTCGCACTAGGGATTAGAACAATGAACCTGATTCTCCCCTTTAGTGCAACTCTCAGCGCCCTACAACTATAAAGTCAAGCGGTCAAAATATAAAGGATTTTGTAAGCATTTTAATGCAATATTTTGTTCATTTTTTTGACCACTTGACTTGATAGTAAATAAATTCGAAACTTAAATTATTTTATGTGGAAACAAAGCTCTCGTTTAGGAGATTGGTTTGAACGGTTAGAATTTTTTATTTGAAACAAATTTGATAGATTTTAGAGACCAGAAGTATATTGTTGATATACTAGTGGAAGCGTGTTAGGCGTATTCTCTCTCTCTCACTCTCTCTCTCTCTATATATATATATAGAGAGATAGGCTACCATGCTTTGCAAATTAAAGTGGGTGTTTTAATTTGCGCTCAACATATTGTTCATTTTAAATGTCAGTACTCCTATTATGAATTTCTAGATCTGCACCTGATTATCGCAAAGTTATTTTATTCATAAAAAATTTCAATATAATAAAATTTTAATATGAATCGTCACAAGTTTGATAATTCATCTAAAAAAATTAAAGAATTTTTTTTGTACGTAGTTATTCCATAAATAAAATATATACTTCCCTTGGCTACTTGCTGCTAGCGTGTAAACCAAGTCATCCTTGTAATCCTTTTTATGTATAGAATGAAAATATTTTCGTACAAGGATATAAATGTAAAATGTATAATATTTAATGGTTAGAATTAATTTTAATCAAAATTTCAATAACTGAAAAATATAATGCTAACAACTAAGTTATCAAATTACAAGTACATATTAAATATTTTATGAGAAAAGACTCAACTATATAAAAACTTTTAAGATAATAAAATTTAATTAATTTTTTATCAAGAAGGACACAAATGCTTGATTATTTAATTTTATGTCTCAATTATATTCCGCATTTTTATTTTTGTTTTCAAAATCTAAATAGTCAATCCGAATTACTCAATATGATTGTCATGTTACTATTTTCTTAGATGGTTCGGAATGTATACATTGGCAAGTGAACAAGTGGACAAGTGGTTTAGAATGTATCCATGGCAAGTGGACAAGTGGACAATTTGATGGTTCAGAGTGTATATCGATCCATGGCAAGTGGACAAGTGAACAATAATTGGATGTATAGACAAGCAAGGAGAGGTACGTAGACTAGATACAAAATGTATATCCATGGCAAACCAATTTTGACTTGACAGATGGAGAGCAACTCTTCCAAGTGACATCCCAATATTCCACGTGTGAGGCCCCCACTCAATAATTTTTCCTCGAAATTATTAGTTATCAAATTTTCAAACATATTCCACTCAAATTTAGCCTTCTTGCATCTATTCCAATCAAAATTAGCTTTAGCTAGCTGGTTAGGCGTATTCTCTCTCTCTCACTCTCTCTCACACTCTCTCTCACTCTCTCTCTCTCTATATAGAGAGATAGGCTACGATGCTTTGCAAATTAAAGTGAGTGTTTTAATTTGCGCTCAACATATTGTTCATTTTAAATGTCAGTACTCCTATTATGAATTTCTAGTTCTGCACCTGATTATCGCAAAGTTATTTTATTCATAAAAAATTTCAATATAATAAAATTTTAATATGAATCGTCACAAGTTTGATAATTCATCTAAAAAAATTAAAGAATTTTTTTTGTACGTAGTTATTCCATAAATAAAATATATACTAATTCCCTTGGCTACTTGCTGCTAGCGTGTAAACCAAGTCATCCTTGTAATCCTTTTTATGTATAGAATGAAAATATTTTCGTACAAGGATATAAATGTAATTATATAACTACTATAATATTTGATGTAAATCAAGATTTACTAAACCTAATACGATCTTTCAGTCTATTAATAAGATTTATTATCTTAAAAGTTGAATTAATGTATTTAGTTCTCTTCAATATATTCTTGATTTATCACATGACTAAAATATATTTTAACATTTTTTGCGTATTTCAATCATGATAATTATTTCATGCAGAAACCCAGTATCATTTTTGTGTCTTCTAGCATAGACCAAATTATAAAATGTAGATTGAGAAGGCTAAAATGTAAAATGTATAATATTTAATGGTTAGAATTAATTTTAATCAAAATTTCAATAACTGAAAAATATAATGCTAACAACTAAGTTATCAAATTACAAGTACATATTTAATATTTTATGAGAAAAGACTCAACTATATAAAAACTTATAAGATAATAAAATTTAATGAATTTTTTATCAAGAAGGACACAAATGCTTGATTATTTAATTTTATGTCTGAATTATATTCCGCATTTTTATTTTTGTTTTCAAAATCTAAATAGTCAATCCGAATTACTCAATATGATTGTCATGTTACTATTTTCTTAGATGGTTCGGAATGTATACATTGGCAAGTGAACAAGTGGACAAGTGGTTTAGAATGGATGGTTCAGAATGTATCCATGGTAAGTGGACAAGTGGACAATTTGATGGTTCAGAGTGTATCGATCCATGGCGAGTGGACAAGTGAACAATAATTGGATGTATAGACAAGCAAGGAGAGGTACGTAGACTAGATACAAAATGTATATCCATGGCAAACCAATTTTGACTTGACAGATGGAGAGCAACTCTTCCAAGTGATATCCCAATATTCCACGTGTGAGGCCCCCACTCAATAATTTTTCCTCGAAATTATTAGTTATCAAATTTTCAAACATATTCCACTCAAATTTAGCCTTCTTGCATCTATTCCAATCAAAATTAGCTTTAGCTAGCTGGTTTTGAAGCTTGAGAATAATTTTTGATAAATCTGAAATGCTAGGTCTGAATTTAAATTATATGGAAACTCAGTACTATGCTTTAGGCTTCCATTCTAGGCTGTGCAAGTAGGTAAATATCCAATTCAATATCTGGGGGTTCCTTTTTAATAATGAACAGTGTTTTCAGTGCTACACATAATAATTATGGAAAACTATGGGCAATAGATTTTCTCTTCAAGTCTTGTTTCTACTTTTTAACTTTTATTTTTTAATTTGAGAATGATATAATGGAAAATTATGGGCAATAGGCTCGCATATCTTGACTTGTGGTCAAATCTGGTAGACTGGTAGTCTTCTTCCACCAACTTATTTGAATTATAAATAGGATTGTAGTCTTCTTCCACCAGATATATCCTCTTACAACACTTGATAACCCCCCCAAAAAAAATGAGAGGTTTACATCTCTTACTTTTCATATGCTTGTTCTTCTTCCATCTTCCATCCAACTGCTTTGCAACAAATGAAACTGATAAGTTTGCACTTCTCTCCTTGAAGTCTCTCATATCCAATAGCCCGTTCGGAGCATTATCATCATGGAATGATTCTCTCCACTATTGCCAATGGCAAGGCGTGAGGTGCGGCAACCGCCATCCTGACAGAGTAACTGTTCTCTCTCTGGGTTCATTAAGTTTGTCAGGCCGTATATCACCCTCTTTGGCAAATCTGACATTTCTCAAAAGTTTGAATCTTTCAAATAACCAGCTTACTGGTAACATCCCAATAGAACTTGGTCATTTGAGTAGATTGCAAGTTCTCAGTTTGAGTGTGAATAACCTTGCCGGAAACATTCCATCAACTCTTGGTAATTGTTCCAATTTAGAATTTCTTTCTCTGAGAACCAATAATCTCCAAGGAATCATCCCTTCCAATCTAATGCAATGTAAAAAATTGAGAGTTTTGAGTTTGGGAAATAACTTTCTTGTGGGAAGTATACCTCCACAATTTGGTTTCCTAGAGCTACTCAATGTATTGCATTTGAGTACAAATAATCTTACAAAATCTATCCCAAGCACCTTAGGCAATCTTACACATCTATCTGGTCTTTATCTTTATGAAAATAATTTAGATGGTTTCATCCCATCTTCACTTGGCCAACTAAAGGCTCTCGAGTACCTTTCCCTCGGTCAAAACAATTTGTCAGGCAAGATACCACATTCCATTTACAACCTCTCGAACATTGTTACCTTGGGTTTCGGTTTAAATCAGCTTGATGGAAATCTTCCTTCTAACTTGTGTGATGCATTACATAATCTACAATATATGTACACATACGCAAATCAATTTAGTGGGCAGATTCCAATATCCATATCCAATTGTTCAGCCATGATTATGATTGATTTAAGCTACAACAATTTCATAGGCACAATACCATATAGTATAGGAACTTTGCAAAAACTTTCTTGGTTTAGCATTGAAAACAATCAAATTAAGGCCACCGGTGATGATTGGAGATTCTTTGTTTCTTTAACCAACTGCACATTTCTACAAGTATTGGATCTTGGAAGCAACCAACTCCAAGGCATGCTACCTGGTTCTATAGGAAATCTCTCTACTAGTCTTAAAATTTTAGGGCTTGGCTTTAATCCAATTTCAGGAAATATTCCTGCAGAGATAGGAAAATTAACCAACCTTATTACCTTAGAACTAGGTCTAACATCTATTGAAGGCACTATCCCAAAAGAAATAGGTGATCTTTGGAAGTTGGGACGGTTAGGCCTAAACAGAAACATGTTATCTGGTGAAATCCCATCAACCTTAGGTAATCTAACCCTGATGAATGCGCTTCGTCTCCAGAATAATGCATTCACTGGGAGTATACCAGAGGAATTAAGCAATATGCAACTACTAAATACCTTGAATCTTTCAAATAATAAATTTATGGGCTCAATCCCAAAGAAACTCTTCAATCTTCATTCACTTTCTGTCAGCCTCGACTTGTCAAATAACTATTTGAATGGATCACTACCACCAGAAATTGGCCAATTAAACAATCTAGCAGAAGTTTACCTATCAAATAACAAATTATCTGGTCAAATTCCTAGCACAATCGATGGGTGCCAGCTACTTCAAATACTTCATCTTGATGGAAACCAATTGAATGGGTCTATTCCCCTCTCTTTGAGCAACATGGTAGGGTTGCAAGATCTTGATATCTCAAACAATGCTTTATCTGGTCCAGTACCCGATTTTAATGGTCAGATGAAACTCCAGTATTTGAATATTTCTTTCAATAATTTTGAGGGGGAATTGCCGAAAGATGGGGTTTTCAGGAACGCTAGTGCAGTAGACATAAGAGGAAATTCAGAACTTTGTGGTGGAGTACCTGAAATGCATCTACCCAAATGCGTTTTAGATAACCAAAAGAAGAAGCACTACTCCAAAAGTATCATTGTAATAATTTGTTGCATAGGTGGTATTATATGCCTTTGTATAACCTTGTTTTTGATAGCCCATTTTTGTTGGAAAAAAGGTTCTTATAATAACCCCCTACCATTTGTGGCCAAAAATTTTGAGTACCAAAAAGTGTCATACAATGACATTCTCAGGGATACGGATCATTTTTCGCCAGAGAATCTAATTGGAAAAGGTAGTTTCGGAGCTGTTTACAAAGCTCCTATGAAATTTGAGAATGTGACAACTGTTGCCGTGAAGGTACTAAATCTCAAGCAGCATGGTGCTTCTAAAAGTTTCTTCTCTGAATGTGAGGTACTAAGAAAAGTCAGACACAGAAACCTTATCAAAGTTTTAAGTTCATGCTCTAGCATAGACCACCAAGGTAATGATTTTAAAGCTTTGATTTTTGAGTTCATGCCTAATGGCAGTTTAGAAACATGGTTGCATCCCAACACGTGTACAAATAGGCCATTTAGGAGTCTCAGCCTTATCGAGAGGCTGAATATAGCAATCGATGTCGCCACAGCTTTGGATTATCTTCATAACCACGGTCCCGCTCCAATTGTGCATTGTGATCTTAAACCTAGCAATGTGCTTTTGAATGAAGACATGACTGCACATGTGGGTGATTTCGGGCTTGCCAGATTTCTGGTTCAACCTGATTCTATGTCTTCTCTGTTGACAGGAAGTACAACTGGACTTAGAGGTTCCATCGGTTACATTCCCCCAGGTACAAGCTTATATATTCTTATGAGAAATTAATTTTGTGTATTAGTGTGTGTGTCTGTGTGTGTGTCTATATATATATATATATATATATATATAGAGTAAGGCTTGGCTGCTATGGATAGCATAGAGGCCTACGGTGCTACGGCTCAATATTCAAGTTTTTAAAATCATAACAGTCAATCCGAACCGTTCATCATGTTCTCCATATTAATATGTGTTTGGAGACCAAATTTTACATTTTTTGAAAAATTTTTACTATTTTTTTAGCTAGGTAGAAAATCACTTGATCTAAAAAATTCTGCACCATTCAGATATTTGATTTTCTATCTATCTAAAAAAATAGTAAAAAATTTCCAAAAAATGTAAAATTTGGTCTCCAAACACTTATTAATATGGAGAACAAGATGAACGGTTCGGATCGACCGTTAGAATTTTAAAAAATCGAATATTAAGCCGTAGCACCGTAGGCCTCTATGCTATCCATAGCACCCAAGCCTTACTCTCTCTCTCTCTCTCTATATATATATATATATATATATATAATTAAGTAGTTACGTACCAACTTACATAAGTGTTTGTGTGTTTATTATTTATTTTTAACTTTTTTAATAGTTTCAACAAAGTTTGCTTTGTCTCATATGTTCTTTCTTTTAATTATCTTAATAGATGGTACCAAACCTATAGTTAGCTCCTACATGTTAAATTGATATGTGAATAGTAAGTGACCACAAGCTTTCAGAACGCCAAATTAAATTATACATAGTGTAAAAAAGGGAGGTCAATTCCTTTTCCCACAATATTTGGCATGGCTCGTATGCTTGAATTGAAAAGGAAAAACAACACTATATATGTTACTGATCTTGCTGCATAATTTGTAAAAGGGTATGATTGTAATTTGTCTTTTTTTTTTTTTTTTTTAGAATATGGCATGGGAGGTCAAGCATCGGTTGAAGGAGATGCATATAGCTATGGCATTCTTCTGCTTGAGATGTTTACTGGCGTAAGCCCCACCGACGAAAGATTCAGAGATGGATTGAACCTCCACATGCATGTTGAGATGGCTTTCTCAGATCATGTTACTGAGATTATCGATCACAAATTGTTCCCAATCAATGACGGAGAAGAGAATGAAAATGCAGATAATATTCACAATTGCTTGGTTTCGGTGATTCGATGTGGTCTCTTGTGCTCCAAGTTGTCTCCAAAAGAGCGCATTGGGATCAAAGAAGTAGTGGAGGAGTTGAATTCGGCTCGAATGAAGTTGCTGAGATGAGAGAGATAAAAAGTGACAGATTGAAAATCTGAAAAATATGAGGTCATGACTCACGAGCTATGGAATTTATCTTTAGTATTGTTATTAACATGAATTGGCTGTTAAGTACATATAATGTGTATATTTGTATTTGAAACCGTTGATGAAAACTATAGTAATTTGCATTTATAAATGAGCCTATGGTACTTTTTACGTGATACGAGAATATATTTTATTTCGAGTGACAGGTTTTGAATGAGTTCTTTATTTTTCATTTGTATTTAATCATGATTTTTGTAGCTATCAATTATTTTTTGGTTTCCTTCAAAATTTTATGTTAATTGTGAAAACTTTGATATTATAATAAAGATCTTGAGGAAAGTAGTATTTGCTCAAAAAATTAGATGGTATATATCATATATGAAAATCGCAAAATTTACAACTGATGTGATTCATTTATAATTTATTGTAATAAGCATTTCATACATCAACCTATATACTCTTTACGTGAATTCGGATTTAATTCGCGAATCTGGTGACTATGATCATAATTATGTGCAGAAAAAAATCACATATTAAGTTTATCTATATAAATGAATAAATTAGCATGAAATAAATTATTACTATATCCTTTCTATAATCGAGTATAGTTTTAAAATCACACTCCATGTTTTAATTGGATCTGGTCAGATCCGAATTGGAACTGAATAATCAGATAAAGATAACACCTCTAGCCATCACCAAATAATGCTATGATATAAAACTAAATTACGTATCTTGTTATAAGAACTATGGACTTGGCGTTTGCTGCGTAGTGACACAAGTTTCGTCCCTCTACACAGAGACGCATGTTCAATTCTCGCCAAAAACATCTAAAAATTATTCATAGTGTACATAATTCTTTTAGTATGAAAGAAAGATGAATGTCACACTTTTAAATTAATTTCATTGAACCACACATCAGAAGTATCAGTTTATCAAAAAAGAAAGAAAATTAAAACATGAAAAAAAAGAAAAAATAATTTAATATCTTGGTCTCTGGTTCCGTAAAGTAACTCAAATTTTGGGTTTGAATCCGGCTATTCAATTATAATTCAGACTAATATTCAGCTCGAGTTAAAATGCATGTAACCCCTTCAATATTTGTACCAGAGTAGATTGAACTCAAACTCAGAAATTGAGTTACTTTAGGGGATCCGAATTCAGGCAAGAGGAGCTGGCCTTGATGAGGGGCCGAATGCCTGACAAGAGGTCCCACCATGTAGTGAGATAATTAAGAAGGGCTGTTAAATAGGCTCTTCTTCTTTTCTTTGTTTAATTTGACTTTCTTCTCCATTGAGATGGGAAAAGAAAGTTAGAAAAAAGGCAGAAAAAAAAATAAAAATACAAATATCCAAAAAAAAGGCAGAAAGTTGCAATTTAATAGTCTGGTCTCCGGATTCCCTAAAGTAACTCAAATTTCGGGTTTGAATCCGGTTGTTCAATCAAAATTCAGACTAATTCAGTTCGAAGTGCAATGTACATAACTACTCTAATATTTGTAATAGTGTAGATCGAAACAGTCCAAATCCAAACTCAGAAATTGAGTTACTTTACGGGATCTAATTCAGGCAGAGGAGCTGATCCTCGATGCACAGGAAACCAAGGATGAGGGGCAGAATGTCTGACAAGAGGTCCTACCAAGCAGTGAGATAATTAAGAAGGGCTGCTAAATATGCTGTTCTTCTTTTCTTTGTCTTTCTTCTCCATTGAGATGGGAAAAGGAAGTTAGAAAAGAGAAATAATAGAAAAAAGACAGAAAAAAATAAACATACAAATATCCAAAAAATATATATATTTAGTGAATTTGACCCTTTTTTATTCTTGAAATGCCATTTAGAAATTGAAAAGAAATTAAAAATAATTTGTTACTGTGGCCATGCCATTTAGCTCAATGGAATATTGATATGCTTAATTTGTCAAATCTGTTGCCAGAGCATTTGTTGGAACAGTCTGGATAGAATTTGAGTTCGATCGGTTCAGATCAAATTAATCTCAAATTAGTACAAAACCAAAAAATCTTCTTTCAGTTTGCATAATATAAACCACATCTGGCGAATAAATCAATCAACTAAATTACTAATCAAAATAAAATTTTAGCTGCTACAAGCATACATTTAATATTTTACAAAAACTGAACAAATTTTTTTAAGATAATAAAGTCAACTAAATTTTTATTGAGGACTAAAATGCATTATTATTTTCATGTCCTAATCATATTCTACAATCTTATTTCTGTTTTCAAAATTTAAATAGTAAATTCAAATTATTCAATATGATATTCATATTAAAATGTGCTTGGAAAACAAATTTTGATATATTTTTTTAATTTTTTTTACTATAATTTTAAATAGATATAATTTTTATTTATTTTTGGATGGTTTGCAAATAAGTGACAATTGGATGTATGAACATGTAAGTAGGTAGCTAGAGTACAAAATGTTTCTAATAATAAAATGTATCCATAGTAAACCAATTTGGAATTGACTGTCATGGAGAGCAAGTAGATCTTCAACTCATATTCCAATAATTTTCCACCTGTGGGGCCCGCCACTCAATATTTTTTCCATGTTGGGGTTCTTTTTTTGCCAAAAAAGTGATTTATAAGATGGGAAAGATAAAAGTGAAGAATAGAATAAAGGGATGGAAATGCCTGAATTTGTCTCATGCATGAACAGTGTTCTCAGTGCTATACATATGTACAAATTAGCGACTGCCATATATGTGTCCCTATTCTGAGTCAAGAACGACTTATTATCACTTTCATCCATATAAATATTGATCTTATCAGTATGCATAATAGACCAACAATACAACTGGTTTTCTCTTGCTGCCCTCACAGCACCCAGTAAAGGAAAACCAAAAACCATAAAATGAGGATCACCTTCGTCAAGATTATTTTCCTTTCTGTTCTCATTCTTATGGCCTCTCTGCCAGCAGTAGCGCCTAAAGGTAATGTTCCTTCCAGTGGTCCCAATGGATGTAGTGTAGGCCCGGGCAATGGTGCTCATAATTGTCCACCTACTCTTCCAGGAGGAAAACTTGTCAGCACAGATGGCGATCACGCCACACGTCAAGATAAAGATCATCCATAGTAAACATATATTTCTCCTTGTATACGTATGTATTAGGTGAATGTGTGCCTCTATATGTTATACTGAAGTACGTAGTCATACTCTGTTTTTTTCTTTTTCTTTTTCTTTTTCTTTTTTGTAATTCAAAGTAGGCATGCCTTATGCATAAGGTGGTGCCGAATTATCTTTTGTGAAGATGTCAATGTTCTTAATAGTTGACTATAGCGATGCAGCGTCAGTATAATATTTTCTTAATTTTCTTGATCATTTAAAAAGTTCTTCAGATGAGCTTGTTTGTTTTCATTAAATAGTGAAATAATTTGAAGTGCTAATAATGTTGCTAGCTCAAATTGTTTACATAACCTAAGTCCAAACAAAAGTAATTAAGATTAGTTTTTAATAAAATTCTACCTTTAAAAGTCAAAAATACTATTCTCAGTCAAATAAACCCTACTTCTTATGGCCATATTCTGGACTGATATAGTGATGACAAGGTGATGTTTTTGTTTGATTAATTACTGATAATCACATCATAAACAGTTAATTGAGGGTAACTCTAGCTTGGACTGATTAATTTTGGTCTTAATAAAAGTATACGCCAAATTTTTACCTTTCTAAATTGCTCAATAAAAATTGAGGAAAATGTAGGTCCGATGGGCTTTGGACATATCTTTGGTCCAATGGGCACTGAGTCGTCCGATGTATTTTGTGCGCATAGATTTTAAAGTGCATCTAACGGCTCTGGTGCCCATCAGATCTAAGAGTAGGTCCAAAGCCCATCGGATATTAAAGGGGGTCATCATATATTCCATCTTGAGCCGGATTGGTACATATTCTAATTGAACGGTCCGGATCTAAATTCAAATATTATGTTACCTCATAGGATGCAGACTCAACTCATCCGGCCTTTAGACGGTAAACTTGATTTTAAAAAAATACTCTTTTAAGAAAAAATAGAAAATAATTTCAAAGGGATGGTTACTTGGATGCTGCTTGTACTCTCATATTGGTAAGCAAACACAATATAAATAAATACTAATGAATATCCCCAGTTCATTTTAAAATAGAAAAACAATAGACAAGATTCACTTATAACACAAGCGGTATTTCATTTGAGAACCGTCGGAGATCCAAATCGGATGGTTCAGAAATAACCAGCACTGCAATGAACAGTGCAAAACCCATCCCAAATTATATATATATATATATATATATATATAAATAGATGTCGGCAGAATCCCTGTCTACATTATCGTTATCAATTTTGGACCTTACGGCCTGTTTAAGCCCAACTGGTCACGGCCCATCAAATCAATAAGAAATGCACCATTTCTTATTTATTTTATTTACCATGTATACCATGTTTTTTATACCCACGTGCCTAAAAGTTCATATTGGTACCGTTTTGTTACTGGAACGGACTGGTGTAAGGATGTACCAAGATTTTTGTGCTAGTCCACAATTTTCCCCATTTAATTTGCTAATAGATTAGAATCAATTCGAAACCAAAACAATCTTCAGCTGTGCAATTAAACCACCCACATAACGAATCTCTCGTTCATACAACCAATTTTCTTTTCTTAACCTAACTTTAGATTTTACCTCCACAATTATGCAACAAACCCCAAAGTAATTTTTTTTTTCTCTCTGAATAAAAGTTGGAGGTCAAGTCACTCAATTTTAAACCTGCAACCTCCCACAAGGAGAGCATTGTCTTTGTTATTAGACTAAAAGCTGGTTCTCCAAAGTAAAAAAAGTTAACTGCATTTGACGCTCAATTGTGTAACTAACCTTGGTATTAAAATTCAACTGATCCTGAACTTAAATCACACCCAATCACTTGAATTTACATTAAATATGCATTTATGAAAATGAATAATATCTCAATCCTGTCCAAAATTTTATCTAAAAAATGAACTTTAACAGCAACCGGCTGGCTATTTTTAATATAAAAAATAAACAGTCTAATGACTTCAACATTTAAAGTAAAACAAAGGAAAATGATTATAAATGAAATCAATCGAAATTGACAATTAGGAAACCAATTGTGAGTTCATAATGAATCTGAAATCAATTGTGAGTTTATTCTTTCTAATAAAATTAAGGATTACTCAATTCAGCTTTTATTTCTCACTGACATATATATTGAATGAAACCGTTAATAAATGAAAAGCTTGACCTTGATTTATTTTTTAGGCAAGTCAATCTCTTATATAAACAAGTTAAGAAATTTAAAATATTTAATGAAAGGATGTATGCATTCTTTTTTTTTTTTGATGGTTAACTGGCAAGTGCCAGGTTAACAAGTATATTATAAGAAAAAGTATTTTACAAGCATCGTAATGTACATGGTCTTCTAGACCCACTGCCATCTACTCTAGTCCCTGCTAACTATTTATTAAAATTTGCCTGTAGCATAATGCTATAAGCACTAGCATAGCCTCTAGCCCTTCCCCTTCCCCTTTTCTTCTCCTCGTCTATATCCTGTTCACGTGTGGTTTATCCAATCATTAATTTCTAATGTTGTATTCTCAATGACCATCCTTGGTGGTCTGCGTTTATTTGTAAACAATCTCTTGTTTCTTTCTCTCCAAAGGCCCCATGCCCCTGCCGCCCATACCGTATCCCATGTTGCTCTTATATGCCCCACCTGAACATCCTGAAACGCTCTATATACCAAATTAAATTCGGCCATGAGGCCTCTCCAAAAGGTCCTTGCATACGGACATGCCCAGAGCATGTGTTCAATGGTTTCAACACCGGTTGAATTACATAGCACGCACCCGTGCGGTACGTTGTATCCCCTTGTAATCAACACATATTGCGTCAGCAGGCTGTTCTGTGTTATCAGCCATACGAAAATTCTTACCTTAGTTGGTATTTTTAGTTTCCACAAAGCTTTGTGGTATGGGCATGTGGTTCCTCTGTTGTGCTTAACTCTGTAAGCCGTGGCGCAGGTGTATTTGCCGTCCTGTGTCTATCTCCACCTTATCCCTCCAGTTGACGGTTCTAGTTCAGTCGATACCTGATAAAAATTCCGGTTTCTTTCTAACTCTTTTATGAAAAAAGATTTGTTGGTAGATTCCCAGATTTCGTCTCCCGTTCCATAGATCAGCCGTACGGTGTGCGACCATTGGCTAGCCGGGTTACTATCGAGTTTCCAAAGCCATTTTGTGAGGAGTGCTTCATTCTGTATAGCTAGATCTATAATCCCCATTCCTCCATTTTGTGTTAGTGTACATACCGTCTCCCAGTTGACTAGGCAATTTATGCCTCGACAGGTTTCATTTCCCTTCCATAGAAAATCCCTTCTCATTTTATCCAAATGCTTCAACACTCCTTTGGGGATGGTGAGTGTTTGCATGTAATGCAGTGGCATAGCTGACAGGACTGACTTAACCAGTGTTACTCTACCTCCGTACGAGAGAATGTTAGACTTCCATCCCTCCATTCGGTTTTGTACCGCGTTGATCATAGGTTGTAGATCTATCTTCCTTGGCTTTTTGGTTGTAAGAGGTAGGCCCAAGTATTTCATTGGGAGTTGGGATGATTGACAACCCAGGATATCCTGAATGACCTGTATTCTGTTTTGGGGGAGCGCGATTGGCACAAAGCTACTTTTGGTTTTGTTTATTTTGAGTCCCGAGAGCTCCTCATATACTGATAAGATCCTGGCTATGATTTTAAGGGTGGTTGGATGTGCTTCGCAGATAATGACAGTGTCATCTGCAAATTGAATTGGTTGCGGATTCATAAAGACCGGGCTCGGCACCAGGGCTGCAGCCGATTGGATAAAACGGGTCAGCGAGTCAGCCACAATGATGAAAATCATGGGAGACAGTGGATCCCCCTGTGGTACTCCTCTTTAGTGTTTAAAGTAAGATGTTAAGGTACCATTTACCTTTATTGCTGACGATCCTGATTGCCAGATGTGTAGAACGACTGCTATCCATCTCGAGGGAAAGCCTCTTTCAATCAGTAGGTTTATTGCGAAACACCAATCCACCGTGTCGAATGATTTTTCAAAATCGACTTTATACAAGACGGCTGGCACTTTCTCCCTGGTGTAGAAGTTCAAAAATTCTCTTGCCCCTATAAATGATTCCGTCATAGACCTCCCTTTGACGAATGCCGTCTGGTTGGGTGCAATGAGAGTATCTAGCATCGGCGCCAGCCTATTCGCAAGCACTTTAGTGATGATTTTAACAATTGCATTGATTACACTGATTGGCCGGTAGTCACTTGGGCTTGTTGGGTTTGGCTTCTTCGGGATTAGGGTGATGGCGGCCTTGTTGAGAGGGGCTAGACTGGTGCCTTGCTCCTGAAAAGCCGTTACTACCGCTATAATGTCGCTCTTAATTATTCCCCAGTATCTCTGATAGAACTCCGTGGGGAATCCATCCGGGCCGCTTGCTTTGTCCTTGGGCATATTATTGAGCGCATTTCTAATTTCTGATTTTGTTATCTGATCATCCAGATGTTTCAACTCTTCGTGAAATCCGGGTCCACCTCTCCCGGTCAGGTCAAAAGGTCTACGCCCCTGTGGTCTCACTCCCAACAGACCACTATAGTATTGTAGTAGATAGCTGGCTATTTGATCTTGTTGTATACTGGCCCCATCCTCCGCCTGCAGTGTAATGATAGAGTTGAGATTCTTCCTACTATTTGCTATAGCATGAAAAAACTTCGTGTTCTTGTCTCCTAGTTTGAGCCAGGCGCACCCTGACCTCTGTTTCCACCTTGCTTCTTTTTCTCCCGCCAGACGGTATATGTGCTCCCTGAGCCGTATGCGTAGTTGGAATTCGAGAGCGTTCAGTGCTCTGATTTCTTCGACTCTGTCTAGCTTTTGTAATAACCATTTGGATCTTATTAGGAAAGTTTCGCTTGATTTGAATCTGATCAATGCCCATTTTCGAAGCTCTTTCTGTGTTCGGATGAGTTTTTGTTTGAAGGTTTGGATGGCATTTCTTTGGAATGGCACTGCACTCCATGTCTCTGTTACTATTTGCTCTACCTCTCTGTACCCGAGCCAGAACAGTTCAAATTTAAAGCGGCGCCTAGCTGAATTGTTATGAGGCTTGATCTTGAGGAGCAATGGTACGTGGTCTGATGCTGTAGCGGGTAGGTCCTCCAATGATCTCGATGATCCTATTGTCTCCCAATACCCCGAGGTGATTACTCTGTCTAGTTTAGAGAAGGTAGGAATGGGCCGCTTGCTGGTCCATGTGAAAAATCTACCTTGGAGTGGCACCTCCGTTAGCCCCGCTTCATCAATGAAATTGTTGAATGCTTACATTGTACCAATATTTCGATTGCCTCCAGTTGTGTCCCGCAAAGTCCTGAAGAGATTAAAATCACCTAACACAATCCAAGGCAACATGTTGTTGTTAGCTATTGTAGATAGCTCTTCGAGGAATAGTAGTTTATTGCTATCCTCCTGTGGCCCATAAACCGTAGTAATCATAAATTTAATAGATTTAATAGAAATTTTGAGAAAACGTGTATGATATATCATGTATAATTAGTGTTTTTCTGTAATGAATAATCGTTATATTTATTAGTATCGTGTATGATTAATGTTTTTGTAGCAGTGAATAAGTCCCATTTAAAATGCAATTGCCAAGAAAAGACCCCTGCAGAATTTTCAACATGGATATATGACCTTAATAAAAAAAGAGACTAGTGACTTCCTTTGATGGTTGACAGGTTGTGAATTCATGATCACAATCTCGAGTGTCCTAAATATTTTGAGAGCTAATTTATCATTGTTTCTTATGTTGACTCCCCTAGGATTAATCAACAGGTTCAAATTTATTGGATTGGTATCACAAACAAAACACTATGATCCTACCACTGGTGGAAAATATGGAATCAAGATCGGTTATATACGCATATTAGTATCGGAATACAACCGATCCTGATGAAGGCGACACTGATACTACAAGAATCTGGATCGGTTAAACAACCGATCCTGATACTATTTTTTTTTTTTTCAAAGTTGGTTCTGAAAAAAAAAAAAAAAAAAAAAAAAAGTATCAGGATCGGTTGTTAATAAACAACCGATCCTGATACTATTTTTTTTATTTTTTTTTTGTTGGTTCTGCAAAATTGCAATATTATTCTTTTAGGATTTATGGTACCCAAAGAATTGAAACCAGATTGATTTGATAAAACAGAATACCATCTCATGTAATTTCAATCCAAAACTAAACTAGCCGAATTGATTTAAATGAAACCGAATTGATTTGAAACCGAATTGAATTGATTTGATAATTTGAAATTACTTAAACTAGCAAAACTAATCTAGCAAATTTACCTAAACTGAGAGGCGAGCAGACTGAGAGGAGAGGGCCGAGCACCAAGCACCGAGCACCGAGCGAGTGAGTGGATTCATTGCGCCGAGCACACTTGCGTTGAGCACCGAGCACTCTTTTTATTGAGCCGATCGGACTGAGAGGAGACGGCAAGATGGAGGGAGAGGAGGAGACTGGCGGCTAGAGGAGACAAGGAGTTGAGAGAGTTGTAATTTTGAATAATGGAGAAACGCAAGGAGAGAAGGGATGAGCGCGGAAAAATAAAAACCTAAAATGGACTATCTGGAACGGTTGTTTATAAACAACCGATCCTGATACTATTTTTTTTTTCAAAGTTGGTTCTGCAAAAAAAAAAAAAAAAAAAAGTATCAGGATCGGTTGTTAATAAACAACCGATCCTGATACTATTTTTTTTTTTTTTTTTTTTTTTTTTGCAGAACCAACTTTTAAAAAAAAAAAAAATAGTATCAGGAACGGTTGTTTATAAACAACCGATCCTGATACTATTATTATTATTTTTTTTTTTTTTGCAGAACCATCTTTGAAAAAAAAAAGTATCAGGATCGGTTCCTAGTTAAGAACCGATCCAGATAGTATCTGGATCGGTTCTAAGCTAAGAACCGATCCTAATTATCAAGTATTAAGATCGGTTCTTAGCTTAGAACCGATCCAGATACTATCTGGATCGGTTCTTAACTAGGAACCGATTCAATTAGTTCATGTGCTGTGTTTTCATTAGCTTTTAGTATCGGTTTTATTGATAAAACCGATCCAGATAGGTATTAGTATCGGTTAGTTCATACATCCGATCCAAATAGGCCGATCCTGATTTCAGTTTTTCCACTAGTGTACTATTTCAATTCGGACAGTATGATTGAAACACACATACAAAATTTATATACAAAAATCTCAAAATTTTAAATCGGATCAATCTCATCCATTCGTTAAAATTAACTATCCGGATTAGAATAGTATGGAGTACCGTAGTGACAACATATGTGTTTAATACGCGAATAATTCGTATTTTATTTGGTTTTTGATATTTTCAAACCAAACTCTGAATAAAATGTAGAAAAACATATAACACATTTTATTTGCGAATAAAATGTGAAACAATTCAGTCAAAAACGACTGCCATGCATATATGTGTCCCTATTCTAAGTCAAGATTCAGTCAAAAACGACTGCCATATATGTGTCCCTATTCTGAGTCAAGAACGACTTATTATCACTTTCCTCCCTACAAATATTCATCTCATCAGTATATATGCATGATCGATAAACCAATCAATACAAATATTCATCTCTTGCTGCTCCTCACAGAAGCTAGTAAAGGAAAAGTAAAAGCCATTATTGGTTATATACTTCTATTATCCACAAAATGAGGACTAGCTTCGTCAAGTTTATTTTGCTTTGTGTTCTCATTCTTATGGCCTCTCGGCCAGCAGTAGCGCCTAAAGGTGGTCCCAGCAGTAATACATGTAGTAATAACCCCAGCAATACTAGGTGTAACCAAGGGCACCAGGACCCACAACCTCCTCCAGGAAGAAAACTCATCAGCACAGATGGCGATCACCCCACACTTCAAGATAAAGATCATCCATAGAAAACATATTCTCCTTGTATATGTATGTATTAGGTGAATTATGTGTGCTTCCATATGTTATATATTGTTCTGCAGTAGACCCACTGAAGTAGTCATATATCCTCATTCTTTTTTGTAATTCAAAGCGTAGGTGGTGCCAATTTATCTTTTCTGAACATGTCAATGCTCTGAATAGTTGACTATAGCAATGCAGCGTGAGTATACTATTTTCTTGATTTTCGAAAGCTATTATATATAGAGTTAGGCTACCATGCTTTGCAAATTAAAGTGAGTGTTTTAATTTGCACTCATATTTCTAGTTTCAAAATTCAAGTTGATATTCATATTAAATTGTGCTTGGAGATCAAATTTTATATTTTTTGAAATTTTTTACTATTTTTTTAGAATTTTTGAAAATCACTGTTTTTGATGGTCCAGAATTTTCTAAAAATCACTGATTTTGAAAAATTCTAAAAGAATTCTATAAAATTAAGGACAAATGTTGATCCAAATTAACGGCACAATTACAATTACAATTACAACTAGGTGCTTCATGTTGCGGCTCCGCCGCAACTGTTTTGAGAGCTGTTTTGCATTGATGATAGATTGATGTTGCTGCTGTTGTTGTTAATGTAAGAGGATGGATATGTAGATTAGTAATAGCAGAATTTGCATCTAACAATTATTGAACAAAATATCACGAAAGCAATTATCAAACGGGAAGAAAAAAAGGGCAGTTCAGGATTGATCTCTGTGAGAGTCATTAGTCTTGATTTATTGTGGAAATAGTGTACCATAATTTTTTTTTCATGTATCCTTTGATTTACTCAAACAGAAAAACATAAAACCATTTCGTACAACAATAGAAAACGGAGAACATTCCAAAATGTGAGAAATTTTGTTGGGAACAGTACAAATATAATTCATTTCTATTTACCATTTTGAATTCTCTCTCTCATTCATTAAGTGAACTATATCAATGATGCATAAAGTGGCATGGAAGAGCCATGGAAAAGCCATCACCGTCGTTTCTCATGCTGAAGTGTTGTTGCAATATCTCGTTCCATCTCTGCTTCCCTCGGTAGCTAGAAAGCTGTAATAAGTAAGAATGTTTAATTTTTTTTTTTTTTTTTTGGGTAAATTGACATACTGGCTTTCAGTACAATAGATGGTAAATCTAGGTTGCTGGTTTTCTGGCTATTTAATTGTATAGAAGCTGGTAAATCTAGGTGAATTTACTGGCAAGATGTTGATGTATTTCTGAAAAAAAGGAAGGGTAGTGGCATTTACTGGTGCAATTTTCATCATTCTGAATGACTGTGTTTATGCTTGTTATCTATGTTTGTTTTCCCAAATTCAGCAAATTGCAAGCAACAGTGAGTTTTTTTTAGTTTTGGCTATTACTGCAATAGAAGGACAGTACAGTCTAGTAGAAAATATTAGTGTAAGACAAATGAAACAAATCTTTAAAATGAGAGAAATTTTGAAAATGAATAATTTAAAATCATAATCTTAAATTTAATGTTTTCTTACATATATGGGGAGTATATATTTCACCGTGTTTTGAAAGTGCCAAAGTCTACTGGCACTTCTTGCATTTGTAAAGTTGAAGATAGGAATTTTTGTACTTTGGGTGTAAAGCGGAGATGGATTTGAAAATGGTATGCGAAGTGACATAGGGAAAATACCTGACTTAATGTTAGTGAAAAATATAATTCACATTAATTTCATCAACCAAAGTACAGAGGAAAAGAGGAAGGGATCAATGTGAATAATTTACCTGTGCGAGCAAGGACTGGTAGAGAGGCCAACAGAAGTTCAGATGACAATCAACACGGCACTGAACAAAGGAAAAAAACAGAAATGTCGAGCAAAAACATAAATATTATCTTCTGTTAATTAATAGATGAGTGAGACAAGAATTCATCGGGCAAATGTGTATAGAAGATCAAACGCAGTGAATTTTAATTCAAATATCATCTTTTGCCAACCAATATATGAGAGGCAATAATTCTTTAAAAAAAATTGTATAAAAAGGTTTACAAACAATATAAAAAATCTAGTTTGTGGGTGCTTGTTTTTTGAACCAACTCCGCAGAATGTTAACCTAAAATTGTGTAGGGTATTCAGAATTTTTCATCAAGGTAAAATAAAAAAAGAGTACCTGATACCACTTACCTTCAAAAAAGTGCACATATTCAATTTTACCAATTCAATGTTTTTCGGCTGTGTCAGTAGAACACCGGTGGTAAAAATACTGAAATGTATAAATTTTATTCATTCAATTTTTTTTTCCATAAATAGCATGGAAGAAATTTTTGATGTACTTGGTTTCAACTCAATAAGCTCATATTATATCGAGTATTCAGTTTTTTCCTAAGCTCAATAAAAGGAAAGACAAGAACTTTCATAATCCCAAAATTAACCCTCTATCTAAATTATTCTATTCCACCTCAATTTATCCTGAAGGCTATCCATTATTTACTTTTTCTTCAGCCCAATAAATGGGGAAGACAAGAACTCCCATAATTCAGTGATAAGTTTTGATACTTTTATGCTGGTACGCTTTTGCTGGGGCTTTGCGGGTACTGGACAAGTTCAGATTTTGGAAGAGAGGAATTGATGTGAACAATACCTGTGTGAGCAAGGAGTGGTAGAGAGGCCAACGAAAGTTCAGATGACAACCAACACTGCACTGAACAAAGGAAAAAAAGCAGGAATGTTGAGGAAAAACATAAATAATATCTTCTGCATGCTAACTAATAGATAAGCAAGACAAGATTTCATCGGAAAAAATGTGTATAGAAGATCAGACGCAGTAATTTTTATTTCAAATATTATCTTTAGCCAACCAATGAATGAGAGAGGCAATAATTCATTTAGAAACTTTGGACAAAAGATTTACAAACAATACACAAAAAAAAAAAAAAATAGTTTGTAGATGCTAATTTTTTCAACCAACTCCACACAGAAGATTAACCTAAAATTGCGTAGGGTTTGCATAATTTTTAATCATGTTGAAAAAAAAAGGAAAAGAAGTACCTGATAGCACTTGCTGTTAAAAAAAGTGCACATATTCAATTGTTCCTATTCATTGTTGTCCGGCAGTGTCAGGAAAACACTGGCAGTAAAAAAACTGGAATGTAGTTTTAATTCATTCTATTCATTTTTTCCATCAATTGCAAGGAAGTAATTTCTGCTGTACTTGGTTCCAACTCAATAAGCTCATATTATACTATCAACCATTCAGTTTTTTCCTAAGCTCAATAAAAGGAAAGGCAAGAACTTTCATAATCTCAAAATTACCTCTGTCTAAATTATGCTATTCGACCTCAATTTATCCCGAAGGCTATGCATTATGTAGTTTTTTTTTTCCTAAGCGGAATAAATGGATAGACAAACACTTCCATAATTAGGTGGTAAGATTTGGTACCTTTCTGCTGGTACCCTTTTGCTGGTGCTTTGCTGGGACTGGACAATTTCAGAATTTAATTCCTTTTTCTTTTACTCTATGAAAATCTGAGATGTGGAAGCTGTGTTACCTCCTTCGAGGTATTTTTCTGGTAATCTACTTTGTGAAATGTATCTGTAGCAGCCAATTTTTTTTTTCTTTTTTTTCCACCTAATTCAACTACTGTTGTAATTTAGATTGCTGGAAAAAAAACTGGAATCTGTACAGATTGCTGGTAAAAACTGGAGTTTGTACCTAATTCAACTACTATTGTAGTGTAAATTGCTGGAAGAAAACTGGTAAAAAATTGAATTTGTAATGGTTGGGGTTTATGCAATTTCTGGTTCGAGCAAATTTTCACTACCTTATTCAAAACAGTACTGGTTGATGCGTACCGACCTTGCTTAATAATAATAAAAGGATATTTTCTTTCCCTGATTCAATTAGTTTGTGCCTGGTATGCAGGCTCGCTAATGTAGCATATGTACATAGCAGGCCTTTAGTAAAATTAAATAAAGAGCATAAAATATACTTTTTTTATCTTGTCCTGATTGGAATGATCTTTTGTGATTCATACATCAAAAAAGGAATAACTTACCTTGTCAGGCTTTCTGGTACAATGACAAACCGGTATGATAGCTGATAAAGTGACCACTCAAATTAGTATTATTGCTTTGTTGGATATATCCATAACTTAACTCCGCAATTGAAGTCATTTCAGCTCTACCTATTATTGGTACAAAGATGCAATACTATAAAGGAATAACCTAAATGTTTTTCCTTTAGAAAGTATTGTCATTCATGTCTTCTCAACTATTTCTTGAGCAAATAGAGAAGTTCTATGTGAGTAGTTTGTTACCCAAATATATTTTGACAGATACGGACTGAGTTCCCCTCGCACTCTCAAAAGTGCAGGGCCTTATTTTCTTTGAAAAAACTTAACCCTACTAAATTGGGTACAACTTAATAGAGTCAGTCAGTCCTACTCCACAACCTTTATCAAGGTTTACTTCTAAATTAAATCATCAATACAGCAAATTGAAATATACATCGTTGGCTGAAAGAACGGAATGAATGCACCTGAAATTGATTAGGTGGGACAAAATACCGATGGTCCTGAAATTGATTAGGAGGGAGAAAAGACCGATGGCAGTCAACAGCCTGGCCTCCTTGAAGAGTAGCGCGGGAGAAGATGAGCGGCAGTCCTCCAATCCTGCGTTTGTTGCTGAGAAGGCGCTACGGTGGAAGTAAAGTCGGTAATCGGAAAAGGAGAAATACCCACAGACAGAGAAGAGGAGAAGGCGGTGAGAGCGGGGAAGCAACACGTTGCGGGGAGTTAGCAACGTGGCACACGCGAGAGAGGAAGGAGCGGACAGATGGGGCTCGAATGCGAAACAGGGAGGGGCGAAGAGAGTCATTCGGTGTTTTTTTTTTTTCGTGCGAACTTGACTAATATGCAGTATATTATGGATGACGTTGGATGAGGTAGGGTTCAATTAATCTGTAGCACTCTTAAATGATCAGATGGCGGAATGAAAGAGTGTCACTGTTCATCGCTTACCTCACAACTCATTGAAAATTAAGGTATTATAATTACACGTACCCTCTTAGAGCATCTACATTCCTGAAACTCTTTGAGTTTCTAATCTGATGTGGCAGTTTCTAAACCAGTTTCAGGGATGCAGATGGGTTTCTTATTTACTAACTTTGCTCCAAAGTTTCTTAATAAGAAACTGTTTACAAACTCTGACGTGGCCAAATAATTCGCTGAAATTTTTTTCTCTTGTAATTTATTTGCTGATGTGGCAATTAAGAAACTCTAATTTTGAGTTTCAAGAATGTGAGGGTTTAGAAACTTTCAGAGATAAAATTTCTAAAAATTAGTTAACAGTTATTTAGAAACTTCAAGAGTTTCAGGGATGTAGATGCTCTTAGTCTCTCTCTCTTCCTTTTTTTTCTTATTTTCTTTCATTGCTCTTTCGTCCCACTGATTTTGTTTACAGGCTGGTCAGCTAGCTGGTCGGAGTTACCAAGAAATTAAAATAGCTGCTGGGTTTACCTAGTATGTACTGTAAGAAAATTTCCAAAATATTAATTTTCATAAAGTTTCAAATTAAGCTCCTTATTGCTATATTAATTCCCAAGAATAATACTAGTCGCTTTTGTTAAAAAGAAACATTTAATTTGTCCAGTTCAGTTTGCTTTTTAAAACCAAAATAACCAAACCGATCGAACTTTTATATATTATGAATTTGGTCCGGACCATTCCGGTTTATTTTTTAATACCACGATTTATTTCTTCATCAATTGATTAATATTCTCTCTAAATTTCAAATCTACATCACACAAGATGTTATCCTTGTTACCAGAAAAAAAAAAAAAAAAGAGAGATTTCCTCTCTCTTCTATTATTAGTCTTCCATCAGTTTAATGATAACTATTTCAGAGACATTCCACAAAAGAGAGAGAAACCGCTCATTTAGCCTTTTAGATATTATAAAATTGAGTTTTGAGACAAAATCTACGAAATTTCCTTGAAATTCTCTTTAATTTGCGTTTGAAATTGACAAGCAGTAAGTTCAAGTTTCAGAACAAAAAAAAAAGTTGGTACTGCAGTTTTAAACTGCAGTATCTTTCTGAGATTGTTGTTTGAATCTGCAGTCTCTCTACTGGTACCGTATTTTCAAATTGCAACCCTGATGAAATATAATTTTGATGAAAATAGAGTTAATTGGTTTATTTTTTTTTAAATGTTAAATAAAACAATTTCGGTGGATAACATGCACATAAATTTGATGATAGTTCCCTTTGCAAGGACGGTACGTACATGATGAAATAAGAAGTTATATGAAGGAATGAGATCTAAAAGAGAAATATATAGCTAGATTTAAAAATCGTGTCAATTTATAACGGACGGTTCGGATTAAACATGAGAGGATGAGACACTTACGATAATCTGAACTTGATGAAACAATTTAGTCAAAAACGACTGCCATATATGTGTACCTATTCTGAGTCAAGAACGACTTGTGATCACTTTCCTCCATATAAATATTCATCTCATCAGTATGCATAATAGACCAACAATACAACTGGTTTTCTCTTGCTGCTCCTCACAGCACTTGGTAAAGGAAAACTAGAAGCCATTATTGGTTTTATACTTCTATTATCTATAAAATGAGGACAACCTTCGTCAAGTTTATTTTCCTTTCTGTTCTCATTCTTATTGCCTCTCTGCCAACAGTAGCGCCTCTAGAATGTAATGTAGACACCAGCGGTGCTCCTAACTGTCTGGAGGGGCATGATGACCCACAACCTCCTGCGGGATGGAAACTCATCAGCACGTACAGATGGCAATCACGGCACACTTCAAAATTAATAAAGATCATCCATAGCAAACATATTCCCCTCGATCGTATATGTATGTATTAGCTAGGTGAATGTGTGCTTCTATATGTTATATATTGTTCTGCGGTAGACCCACTGAAGTAGTCATCTTCATTCTTTTTTGTAATTCAAAGTAGGCATGCATTAATGCATGTGGTAGTGCCAATTTATCTTTTCTGAACATGTCAATCAATTCTCTGATTAGTTGACTATAGCGATGCGGCGTGAGTATAATATATTCTTGCTTTTTGAAAGCTATGATATATATATATAGATAGAGAGAGAATGACTAATATCTAAATGTTTGTTCCTGAATCTTAGAACAAACATTTCAATTTTTACATTTTCAAAGTCCAAACAATTGATCCAAACCGTTCAACATTCAATCTATATTGAAATATGCTTAAAGACCAAATTTTACATTTTTGAATTTTTTTACTATTTATTAAATCAGTTTTAAAATAGCTGTTTTTAATGATCCAAAAGTTCTTCACTGTTTACATTTTTTACTATTTGTTTGGACTTTGAAGAAGGTCGGTCTTGTTGAAAAGATTCAGCCCTTTTTTACTATTTGTTCTAGAATCATTCTGACCCTGATTGTGAATTTGCTAGCCCATGCTCCCAACAGCTTGTTGAGTTCACCTTCACCCATTAATTGTCACTTGATTTGGGAAATTGATATTAATTGTTTCTACCTATGGGATTTTATTCAGATACCAGTACTATTACTGTTACTGTTGACAGTCAACAAAAGATACCAGTACTGTTACTGCTACTGTTGAGGGTATTGTATTATGACACAGTGTAAGGAAAAAAACGGAGGAATGAAAAACAAGAAGAGGGGAAACATTTTCTGGATGGACAGAAAGTCTAAAACTTTTCTAAGATATCATCTCATGAGGGAAAGAATGTCTGACAAGAGGTCCCACCAAGCAGTGTGATAATTAAGGACTGCTAAAAATCAGCCCTTTCTTTACTTTGTTTGCCTTTCCTTTACATCGAGATGAGAAAAGAAAGTTGGAAAAGACAAAAAATAGAAAAGGGCTGAAAAAAAAAAATAAAGATACAAATATCCAAAAAAGGTAATTTGTAAATTTGACCCTTTCTTATTCTTGAAATCGTCTGCTCTCACATGTCCCAACTCATCCGAATTCATATCACCTGATGTAAAAGAAATTTTGAATTTAGATCCAAACCGTCTGCTCTGCTTTGTCACAAATATTAACGGATTGGTACGGATTCTAATTGGACAGTCCGGATCTAAACTCAAATATTCTGCTACCTCATAGGATGCAGATCTCTGTTTGATTAGGTACTGGATCCAGTAGCCATATGGATTGAATGTACTTCCATTTTTAATTTGAACAGTTTTAATACGATTTGAGGAGATCAGAAATGAAAATAGTATCATACAGTGAAGTAGCTATTTGGACAAGTTATGATCCATTTGGACTAATTTTGTGCCTCCACATATATATTCTTATGAAAATTATTTTAAAAATAGAAATTTCTCTACATATCATTTCTCTACACGAAAGTTTTAGATATTCTTTATTTTCTCTTCAGATCGCAAATATATGATTGTTTTCATCATGATAAGATCTACTATTAATCTATTCACAAAGATACAATAGCCCTAAACAAAAATCCGAAAAGATATGATTGCTTCCATTTTCATTGTCGAAACTATAGAGGAAGATGAGAAATGAAATTGAGGAAATGGAGAAATAAGGAAATAATTTAATTGCAAGAATTGAAAATAACTGTAAAGAGAAATAATGAAACAGATCGTTAGGAATTTATTCAATTTTAATGTGATAAATCATGTAGCAGTCTGTGTGGCGAGTATATTTTTAACTAAATTTAGACTTCTACACATTAAATAGATATATTTAATCAAAAGAAGATAGATTATGTGATTGAAGGGTTGATATTCAATTCAAAAATTCATCTTTCAATCTCAGCCGTTGGCGGATCAGGACAACTACGTGCATAATATAAGAATGGAGATATATTTTTAATAAGGGGAGTGCTATACTAAGAGCAACAATTCTAATTTTGAGAGCTGAGAGAATTTTTTGTTTCTAAATACTCAATTTACCCTTGCTCTTTAAATGAATTGCTTAATTAAAGGATCCACTTCATCTCTCTCAATGATAGAACTTATTTAAGGAAAGTTCCTTTCATTAGAAAATAAAAAAATCCTTTCTTCTTCCGTGAATTCTATATTTCCAAAAATATTGTGTCTCATAGATATATAGTTATATTTCTAATTTTTTAATGATTTTAGCTACTTCTAAATTAGTAGAAAAAATAATAGCTTGACCATTTAGTATTAAAATGTAGAGTACAATATACATAAATTATCTCTAAATATCAACTAAGTTGGTTGACTAATAATACTTTTCTCTACGTGAAAAAGGTCCTTTAAACTTCTCTTTTTATTAAGAGGAAGGTTCAAATGCCTCCATTTTTTGTGCCTCCATCATGCCTCCATTTTTAAAAACTTTAATAACTCAAAATTTAAAACTTAAATGTCAAAATAAAACCGTTAGATGTGATCTATGTTATTTTCTCTATGCGTCCATAAAAAAAATATCACATTTTGATTTTGCTTTTATATGAAATTATGAATCAATAAGTTGAAAAATCAACGTCTAGAAATTATCCACATTAGTATACATTTTTATAAGCTCAAGATGATAACCAAACCAAAGTTGAAATGTCATAATTTTTTACACGTGCATAGATAAAATGATGTATTTCATATCCAACGGTTTTATTTTGAATTTTAAGATTTAAATTTTGAGTTATTAAAGTTTTTAAAAATAGAGGCATGATGGAGGTACAAAAAATGAAGGCATTTGAACTCTCCTCTTTTATTAATATGAGTCTCCAATATTAAATAATTTCTTATAGGACAAAATATCCTTGCCCTTCTATTCCTGGGAAATCCTCATGCTGTCAAGGACAAAACTTTCCTTTAATTAGTTATATTATTAATTGAGAGAGAGGAAGTGGATCCGGTAATCAATCAATTTATTAAATAAGTAAGGGTAATTTGGGTATTTAGAATTAAAAAATTCTCTCAGCTCTCAAAATTAGAATCGTTGCTCTTAGTATAGCACTCCCCTTTTAATAAAGTGCAAAATGGATAGTTTATAAATTTAAAATTAGTTTTAATAGAAAATTTAATAAAGTTGGTAAATTTGTGAGTTTTTTAAATTTAGAAGATGAATATGATATTATGAATTTTAGAATGATAAATACGTAATTTTGAAATTTTTGAGAAGTACACATCAAATATTCCCATTTGAATGCCACGTTTTGACCAGTGTTGTAAATAACGGTATGCGGTTATTGGACGGACAGGGTACCGTTAACTGAGTAATCAGGAATAATTGAAAATAATCGGTCGATAAATTGAAAAAATATGTAACAGTTTGATTATAACCAACGACTAATCGGTTGATTAATCGGCCTAAACATACGTTTTTTACAACACTGGTTTTGATTCCCGGGCCTTTCACAATGAAAAATAATCGAGAATTTCCCAAAAAATAATTATGAATTGAATTGCGTAATAACTAATAAATGATGTACATCTTCCAAAAAACTAAAATACGTATTTGTACTAATTTTTTGGAACCTCTTGTTATGTAACTAATGGCGAAACACAACAAATATATATTTACTATGTCGTATTTTTAGTATTCCTTTATTAAAATGAAAGAATATAAAAGCGAGTTCGGCTAGCTAACATCAGTGTCATATGACATCAACTTCAAAATTAATTGGATAAATTTTAAACAACTAATATGAACCGTTCAAACCGATTTACTTACCGATTTACTTTATTAATGATGTATTTACATACAAAATTCTTATATTTTCAACTTATATTTTACTATTACTTGCTTTTCAACTTAGAAATATATTACAGTGAAATATCAAATCTGTAACTATGAGGTACAAAACCCCCTTAATTTGTAACTATGGGAAGATCAAATAGAAAATTCAAAAGAGGATTTGCGGAAATTGATTGAAGAAACCAGATAAAGCATCAGAGAGATTCCCAATTAGACCAAGTCTTCATCCCTTTTTGAAAATTCAAAGAGGGAGTACAGAATCCTGTCTACATTGTCGTTATCACTTGCATGACAAAATCACTTGAATTTTATGGACCTAAATTAGTAAATTCACAACATCACAAAAGAAAAGCTTCAGCTCTTATTGAGACTTTCCAAAGAAATTTAGTATACGCCAAACCGATCAAATTCATCAAACATTGCACTATTAGGCGACGGTGTACAAGAAAATCAAATTCAAAAGATGGAGATTTCCCTTAAATTTTGGACCTAGCTTACAGCCTGTTTAAGCCCAACTGGTCACGGCTCCTCAAATCAATAACAAATTCAGCATTTTTTATTTTTTTATTTACCATGTTTAAATATTAAAATTACGGAAGCCTTAGCCTTATTAGGTATTACTTTGTTAGGTAAGTCTTATGTTACAGTAACTTACCAAGGAAATGTTTTATATACCCACGTGCCTAAAAGTTTATATTGGTAACATTGGTACCGTATTGTTACCGGAACGGACTGGTGTAAGGATGCAACCAACGTTGGTATTAAAATTCAACTGATCCTGAACTAAAATCACACCAAATCACTTGAATTTACATTAAATATGCATTTATGAAAATGAATAATATCTCTGTCCAAATTTTTTATCCACAAATGAACTTTAACAGTAACCGGCTGGCTATTTTCAATATCAAAATAAACAGTCTAATGACTTTCAACATTTAAAGTAAAAACAAAGGAAAATGATTATATATGAAATCAACCGAAATTGACAATTAAGAAACCAATAGTGAGTTCATAATGAATCTGAAATAAATTGTGAGTTTATTCTTTGTAATAAAATTAAGGATTACTCAATTCAGCTTTTATTTCTCACTGACATATTGAATGAAACCGTTAATAAATGAAAAACTTGAACTTGATTTATTTTTTAGGCAAGTTAATCTCTTATATAAACAAGTTAAGAAATTTAAAATATTTAATGGAAGGATGCATGCATTCTTGCTTTATACACAGATTTAATGGAAATGTTGAGAAAACGTGTATGATGTACCGTGTATGATTAGTGTTTTTGTAGTAATGAATAATCATAATATTTATTAGTACCGTGTATAATTAGTGTCTTTGTAGCAGTGAATGAGTCCCATTTAAAATGCAATTGCCAAAGAAAGGACCCCTGCAGAATTTTCAACATGGATATATAGCCTGAATAAATAGAGAGACTAGGCACTTTCTTTGATGGTTGACAGGCTGTGAATTCACGATCACAATCTCGAGTGTCCTAAATATTTTGAGAGCTAATTTATCATTGTTTCTTATGTCAGGAGACCCCATGCCAGTAAACCTATATATTGACTTCCCTAGGATTAATCAACAGGTTCAGATTTATTGGATTGGTATCACAAACAAAACACTAGGATCCATACTATTTCAATTCGGACAGTATGATTGAAACGTACATACCAAATATATATACAAAAATCTCAAAATTTTAAATCGGATCAATCTCATCCTTTCGTTAAAATTAACTATCCGGATTAGAATAGTACGGAGTACCATAGTGACAATATACGCATTTAATACACGAATAATTTGCGTTTTATTCGGGTTTTTTTTGACGTTTTTGAACTGAACTCCGAATAAAACGCAAAAATCGTATAATACGTTTTATTCGTGAATAAAACGCGAATCACAAATTATTCGTGATAAAAACACGAAAATAACGCGAAATTTTTATTTAAAAAATTAAAAAATTGGGTTGGTTTCTTTTTTTATTTTTTTATTTATTTCTTGTTACGTTGTACTGAATCATTCTCGAATTTTTTACTCCACCAAACCAAATCCGAACTATTCATTTATCACTATGATACAGACTAGGATTTCGTGTGTTGAAAATGGATCCTTTCTGCTTCTTTTAGGCGAGCTTTTGGACTAGAATAGTAGAATGCAATTTCATTTAGCCTTGCATAACCTCAATTTATAACATGTACCCTACAGAAATAAATAAGTCACATTAATAACCCTATTATATTTGTCTCTGTTATTACTTTTTTTAGTAAAATTGAAAGTCAAACCATCTAACTAGATTAATATTCTTTCTAAATTTCAAATCTGAATGCACAAAAGATGTTATCTTTGAACAAAAAACAAAAAAAAAACAAACAACAGATTTCCTATTTCTTCTATTATTAATCTTCGATCAGTCTAATGATAACTATTTTAGAAACATTCCACATACAAAAGAGAGAGACAGACGTAATTTACAGAAATAATAGTTTTTGGATAACACCGAATTTTTATTATTTCTCATCTAAAAAAAATAAATCATTTAACTTTATTTTTTTTAAATGTTATATTTACGAGGATCACAGTTTTAAAATACAGACCCATTGAGCTGGTACCGGGACCAAACATGCATCCGCAGTTTTAAACTGTGATACCAAACTGCTCATTTGACAGATTATTTTATTTTTTTTTTAATGACAAAAGCGACAAACCGCTCATTTAGCCTTTTGAATATTATAATATTCAGTTTCTAGATAAAAGCTACTAAAATTCCTTCAAATTCTTTTTAATTTGCGTTTAAAATTGACAAGCAGTAAGTTTCAGAACCAAAAAAAAAAAAAAAAACGTTGGTACCGCAGTTTATCCTTCTGAGATTGCTGTTTGAAACTGCAGTCTCTCCTTACTGGTACTGTATTTTCAAATTGCAACCTTGGTAAAATATTATTTTGATGAAAATAGTGTTAATTGGTTTATTTTTTTTGAGATGTTAAATAAAACAATTTCGGTGGATAACATGCACATAAATTTGATAGTTCCCTTTGAAAGGACGGTGATGAAATAAGAAGTTAATTAATTATATGAAGGAATGAGATCTAAAAGAGGAATAGCCAGATTTAAAAATCGTGTCAATTTATAACGGACTGTTCGGATTCAACATGAGAGGATCAAATACTAGTAATTAGGGCTGTCAAAAAAGCTCGCGGCTCGTGGCTCGCTCGTAGCTCGCCTCTAGCTCGCTCGCTAACAGCTCGCTCGGTAGTGGACCGAGCTGTTAACGAGCCAGCTCGGCTCAGGCTCGGGCCAAAATAAACGAGCTGAGCCAGGGGTCAGCTTGGACCGGGCCAGCTCGGCTCGTTAAGTTACAGTGAATTTAGGGTTTAGTCCCGTATAATTTTAAGTCCAGTCCCATTTTTAAAGGCGCAATTATGCAAAATTGATGTATTTTCAGTTTGGGAAGAAATGATATGGCTTTAGTTGCTTGAAGATGTGCCTGCTGGACAATTTCTTAAATTTTTTGAATGGGATTTCTTATTTTTTTATTTTTGAATTTGTATAATAACAGCCAAATAAAGCCCAACGAGCCAGCTCGTCAGCTCGCGAGCTAGCTCGGGCTGGCTTGTCACAAGCTGAGCCAGGGATTTTGGCTCGGGTGACCTAGGTCCAGCTCGCTCGGTCCAGGCTCGGGCCAAAATAAACGAGCTGAGCTAAGGCCCAGCTCGGCCCGAGCCAGCTCGTTTACAGCCCTACTAGTAATAATCTGAACTTGACCAGTAAAAAACGACTGCGATGCATGTGTCCCTATTCTCAAGTCAAGGACGACTTATGATCATTTTCCTCCATACAAATATTCATGTCATCAGTATGCATTCATAATAGACCAACAATACAACTGGTTTTCTCTTGCTGCTCCTCACAGCACCCAGTAAAGGAAAAGTAAAAGCCATTAATTATTGGTAATTATATACTTATATTATCCATAAAATGAGCACAACCTTTGTCAAGTTTATTTTCCTTTTTGTTCTCATTCTTGTGGCCTCTCTGCCAGCAGTAGCGCCTAAAGGTGCCGTTCCTCCCAATGGTTCAAGTGGATGTACTGAACCTGAAATCCCCGGCGGTAATCGTCACTGTCCGGAGGGGCACCCCGACCCACATCCTCCTCCAGGAAGAAAACACGTCAGCACATATGGCGATCACAACAAACTTCAAAATAAAAATCATCCATAGAAAACATATTCTCCTTATATATGTATGTATTAGGTGAATTATGTGTGCTTCTATATGTTATATATTTTTCTGCGGTAGACCCACTGAAGGAGTCATTCTCATTATTTTTTATAATTCAAAGTAGGTGGTGCCAGTTTATCTTTTCTGAACATGTATGTCAATGCTCTGAATAGTTGACTATAGCGATGCAGCGTGAGTATAATATTTTCTTGATTTTTAAAGCTATGATATACATATATATATATATATATATATATATAGAGAGAGAGAGAGAGAGACTAATATCAAAACATTTGTTCCTGAATTTTAGAACAAACGTTTCGATTTTTACATTTTCAAAGTCCAAACAGTTCAACATTCAATATATATTAAAATGTGCTTGAAGACCAAATTTTACATTTTTTGAATTTTTTTACTATTTATTAGATCAGTTTTAAAATCGTTGTTTTAAATGATCTAGAAGATTTTCACTGTTTACATTTTTTTTAATAATTTTTTTTACTATTTATTAATTAAATCAGTTTTAAAATCTTGTTGACAAGATTCTGCTCTCAAGGTACTTGTAATTCTGCTCTCAAAAAATAAAGAAGTGCATCCATAGTAAACCAATTTGGAAAATAAAACTGCGATTCTTTGGAATTGCAGGGACCCTGTTTTTCTAAATCAAACCATCCATTTGTTTTGAGATTCGTGCTTAAAAACCAACTGATTTTGAGATCCGTATATTTAAAAAATGGATGGTTTAATTTTAAAAAGCAGGTCTTGCGATTCCAAAGAATCGCAACAGATTTATTTCCACCAATTTGGAATTGACTGTCATGGAGAGCAACTCTTCAACTCATATTCCAATGATTTTCCACCTGTGGGGCCCGCCACTCAATAATTTTTACTCTAAATTATTAGTTATCAAGTAGGTAAATATCCAATTCAGTATTGGGGGTTCCTTTTTTTCCGAAAAAGTGATTTACAAGATGGAAAAGATAAAAGTGAATTTGTGCATGTACAAATTAGCAATCAAAAACGACTGCCATCTGTGTGTCCCTATTCTCAAGTCAAGGACGACTTGTGATCATTTTCCTCCATACAAATATTCATCTCATCAGTATGCATGATAAACCAATCAATACAACTGGTTTTCTCTTGCTGCTCCTCACAGCACCCAGTAAAGGAAAACTAAAAGCCATTATTGGTAATTATATACTTATATTATCCATAAAATGAGGACAACCTTGGTCAAGTTTATTTTCCTTTCTGTTCTCATTCTTATGGCCTCTCTGCCAGCAGTAGCGCCTAAAGGTACCGTTCCTTCCAGTGGTTCCAGTGGATGTACTGGTAGTCCTAGTGCTGTTCGTAGATGTCCCCCGGCGCACCGCGACCCACTTCCTCCTCCGGGAAGAAAACATGTCAGCACATATGGCGATCACAACAAACTTCAAAATAAAAATCATCCATAGAAAACATATTCTCCTTATATATGTATGTATTAGGTGAATTATGTGTGCTTCTATATGTTATATATTGTTCTGTGGTAGACCCACTGAAGTATATAGTCATACTCATTTTTTTTTGTAATTCAAAGTAGGCATGCATTAATGCATGTGGTAGTGCCAATTTATCTTTTCTGAACATGTCAATGCTCTGAATAGTTGACTATGGCGATGCAGCGTGAGTATAATATTTTCTTGCTTTTGAAAGCTATGATATATATATAGAACAAGGCTTGGGTGCTATGGATAGCATAGAGGGCTACGGTGCTACGGTTCAATATTCAAGTTTTCAAAATCTTAACGGTCGATCCGAACCGTTCATCTTGTTCTCCATATTAATATGTGTTTGGAGACCAAATTTTATATTTTTTGAAAATTTTTTACTATTTTTTTAGATAGGTAGAAAATCACTTGATCTAAAAATTTCTGCATTAATTTCCTGAGGGACGGAATGTCTGACAAGAGGTCCCACCAAGCAGTGAGATAATTAAGAAGGGCTGCTAAATAGGCCCTTCTTCTTTCCTTTGTTTGCCTTAATTTCCTTTATATCGAGATGAGAAAAAAAGTTGGAAAAGACATAATAGAAAGCATTGAAAAAATAATAAAGATACAAATATCCAAAAAAAGATAATTTGTAAATTTGACCCTTTCTTATTTTTTAAATCGTCTTCTCTCACATGTCCCAACTCATCCGAATTCATATCACCTGAGGTAACAGAAATTTTGAATTTAGATTCAAACCGTCTGATCTGCTTTGTCATGAATATTAAAGGGACCATGCTTTTCATCTCGGGCTAGATTGGTACGGATTCTAATTGGAAAATCCGGATCTAAACACAAACATTTTGTTACCTCAATAGGATGCAGACTCAACTCATCCAGCCTTTAGAAGGTAAACTTGATTTTGGGTAATACTCTTTTAAGAAAAAATAGAAAATAATTTCAGAAGAATGGTTTCTTGGATGCTGCTTGTACTCTCATATTGGTAAACAAACAAAATATAAATAAATACTAATGAATATCCTCAGTTCATTTTAGAATAGGAAAACAATAAACAAGGTGCATGCTTATTTAGAGTGCATGTTTTTAGAGTAGTACAAGAAACAGTTCATGTTTATTCTTTTTACATGATACAAGAACATATTTTTATTTAGAGTGCATGTTTTGAATAAGTTCTTTATTTTTCTTTTTGGGATCTCTAGTTAACTACTTGTCATTGTTATTAAAAAATAAAATCGGACCGAACTAATAGCAAAACAGGCTCATATCTGCAGGTTTGGTTCGGATGAAAGACCAGATAAGCATGTAAACCGGAAACAATAAAAAAACTGGCCGGAAAATTATGTCTTGTCTTTTGTGTTGTCCAACTTGTTTTTTTAAATAATTATGTGTATGTGCATTATCAAATAATTATCAGAGGTGGATCTACATTTATTTGTACAGGTGCTAAGTGATCATATGATTTTAAAACTTTAGTTATATATATATATTAAAATTTAATTAAAGGGACGGAATGTCTGAAAACTTGAATAATTATTTGCTAGTTATTTGGTTGTTTAACCGTATTGGTATCTTTACTTTTTAGGGAAAATTTCTTCCTTGCCACTCCAAAACTTGTAAAATATCAAATTGCCACTCCAAAACTCAAAATTTCTTATTTGCCACTCTAAAATCATCAAATTTACCAATTTGCCACATTTATACATCTAATATACTTATTTGATTAAAATAATTCTGAAAAGTGTTGTATAAAAAATGTATTTTCATATTCCCTATTTTACCCTTCAAGAACAACAGATAAAATTTCTAATGGAGGCCTACAGTCCCCTTCCCTTCATCCCTTCGCCTCTTAATTTCTCTTGTTGCTCTCCACTGACGCACTCCACTGACGCACCTCCGTCGATCTCCGTCGCCGATCCACCTCCGTCGCTAGCTCTCCACTGACGCACGCCCCGGACCCAGACCACAGATCTGCCTCTCTTTCTCTCCGTCGCTCTCCACTGTCTCCTCTCTTAAGGTAAATACCTCTTTCAATCAAGCACACATTCAAACCTGAATTTCTCCTTCTAGGATGGCTTCAGCGGGATACTGTTACTTTACTGATAACGGTTCATGTACCGGGTCTCAGTTTTAGTACTGGTTTTATTTTCTTCTTTCCACTTACTGGTACTGGTGCATGTACCGGGTTTCAGTTTTGGTACTGGTGCATGTACCGGATTCATAGAATCGGAGTTTCAGTCAGCTTGTTAAGGCACATACACTTTCATTTATAATTTCAAGTTCTTGTTTTTTTGAAACTCAACTGACAGGGGCTGTCAGGAATATATTAAGCTTAACGGGTCCCTTCTAATATGCAGCAGCCGTTGTACCAGTAACCATTCGGCTGGTACCCTTACAATTTCAAGTTCTTGCATTAGATAATTTAAACTTCCATTTGATTTCCATTTGACTTCCATTTAATTTCTGAGTTCAATGTTTGATAAGCTTAGACCTGAGTTCAATGTTTATTTTTCAAACCAGCCTTCCACCATGCATTGCCATCGGCCACTGGTGGAGAATCACACGACGTCCTCAGAGATCTCCACAACTTCGGCCCAGCCAAGCCACTCCTCTCCGATGGTGCCGTGCCCCAACTCCGGCGAATCGAAACAAAGTGTTTTAGAAGTGCCAAAAAAACACAACGGTATGTAATGTTAGCAATTTAATCTTCTTTTCCATATGTTTTCTTGGATTGGGGCTATGGTACTGTGTCATTTTTTATTGGTGTAGTATGAGAGAGGTGCAATATTGGGGCTATGGTACTGTGTCATTTTTTACTGTGTCAATTTAATCTAGTCCAAGTATTATGAGAGAGGTGTAGTAAACCTCTACTGGTACCAAAAATCATGAGACTTGCTCGACATTATTTCTGTTTTCTCATTCAATTGCTTGAGAGAGGTGTAGTAAACCTCTACCGGTACCAAAAATCATGAAACTTGGCATAATAGAGAAAGCATTTACTAGCACAATTTCTTCTAAAGAGCAATTTCTAATTAATTCATGTATTTCCTTAGTTATTTACTCAATGGAACTTTTTATTTTTGTGTAATTGCAGTGGTCTTATAGTTGCAATTTCTTCATGTGGAAGGAGTATGAGGAATTTCTTCGCGAATTAGGAATTGTGAAACAACAGAGTGATATCGAGCATGTGCTATCAGACGTGTTCGCAGAACTGAAGCTCGATATGATGTTGAGATGGGAGAATGGAAGGAACACAACTCTCGCCTTATTAAATTAGTGGAGCAAATCAAATTTCTCGTTGCTATCATTGTCTTTGTGATGATCGGTATTTTAATTGTAATGGTATGCAAGTAGCGTTGATGTTTGAATGTTAGACTTTTAGGTAACTTGGGGGAGCTTTAGAAATCTATGAAAACCCTTGGATGTTTAATTTTCAGAGATCTTTATGTCATATTTATATATTGATTGGATATCTAAAATGATTAGTGGACTTGATCTTTATGTCATATTTATATATTTATGTCATATTTATATATAGACACTTTGCTATAAAAATAGATACTTTGGAATCACTGCATTTCTAAAATGATAATTCCTCCAAGAGAATAACTGCATTTCTGCATAGCATAGTTATTTTGTGATATGTATTTTCTCCCTTTATAAACAATGAAACAGAGACTTGATTTTCTATTAAAAAAATGAGACATTCAGACAATATGCTTTCTTCTCCTCTATGTCGATAATAATCAAAGAAATGCATCAATCAAAACCGTAGTAAAAAAAAAAAGGGAAAATTAGCGCAAACCAACTCTGAACTGGAAATGAACTTGAAACCAAAATTGCTGAAGCTAACAAAGAAAACCAAATAACGCAAACTAATTAAGTGCAAACGCAACTCTGCACTGGAAATTCAAACATATTGCTTGCATCTAGCGCCATATATGCACAAAAAAACCAGCTCACTGTCCCAGCTGCATCTAGCGCCATATATGCACAAAAAAACTAAAAGCATTTGACAGAAATAATTTGACAGAAAGTTTTCCTTAGATAAATGATAAAGCAAAAACAACAAAGAAACCTAAAAAAAAAAAAGCTGGAATGTGCGATAGCAGCTGGAAAGTGGAATGTGCGAAGAGAGGAGAAATTTGGGGTTAGGCGAAGAGAAGGAAAGTGGAATGTGCGATAGCAGCTGGAAGGGATTAGCAATAGATCGGCCAGACCTCCAGCCTCCTCCGACGGAAGGGAAGGGAAGGGTTAGGCGAAGGAAGGGTGAAAGAGAGAAAAAGGCGAAATGTTACTGGAGTCTAATTTTATCTGTTGTTCTTGAAGGGTAAAATGGGAAATATGAAAATACGTTTTTTATATAACACTTTTCAGAATTATTTTAATCAAATAAGTATATTAGATGTATAAATGTGGCAAATTGGTAAATTTGATGATTTTAGGGTGGCAAATAAGAAATTTTGAGTTTTGGGGTGGCAATTTGGTATTTTCCAAGTTTTGGGGTGGCATGGAGGAAATTTTTCCCTACTTTTTAACATGATTTTGTTGTTGTCATGTTGATGCACAATTTTTTTTTTTTATGGATGGATGAAAATATCAGTAGATTTTGGATAACCATCCAGAAAAGGTTTCCCCTAGCCTCTTCTTGTGTTTACAATACCCTCCAACGATAGTACAACACTTGGATTATCTTTTGTTGACCGTCAACAGTAACAGTACTGGTATCTGAATAAAACCCCATAGGTAGAAACAATTAATATCAATTTCCCAAATCAAGGGACAATTAATCGGTGAAGGTGAACTCATGAACAGGCTGTTGGGAGCATGGGCTAGCAAATTCACAATCAGGATCAGATTGATTCTAGAACAAAAAGAGCTGAATTACAAGTACCTTGAGAGCAGAATCTTTTCAACAAGACCGACCTTCTTCAAAGTCCAAACAAATAGTAAAAAATGTAAACAGTGAAAATCTTTTGGATCATTAAAAACAGTGATTTTAAAACTAATTTAATAAATAGTAAAAAAAATTCAAAAAATGAAAAATTTGGTCTCCAAGCACATTTTAATATAGATTGAATGTTGAATGGTTTGGATTAATTGTTTGGACTTTGAAAATGTAAAAATCAAAACGTTTATTCTAAGATCTAAAAACAAACGTTTTGATATTAGTCACACTCTCTCTCTCTCTGTCTATATATATATATAGAGTAAGGCTGGGGTGCTATGGATAGCACAGAGGACTACGGTGCTACGGTTCAATATTCAAGTTTTCAAAATCCTAACGGTCGATCCGAACCGTTCATCTTGTTCTCCATATTAATATGTGTTCGGAGACCAAATTTTACATTTTTTAGAAATTTTTTTTTTAGAACTTTTTATCTGTACAGGTGCTTAGCTCCCTTTCATAAAATATCATGTGTCTATTTGTAACCTAGTTGTTAGAACTATGGTTGTGAAGAATTTGGATTCAATTTTCACCAACAACATATTGTTCTTTTTTAATTTTAGTATTCCTATCATGAATTTCTAGTTACGCTCCTGATTATCACAACATTATTTTTTTTTATAAAAATATCAATAATAAAATTTTGATATGAAGCGTCACAAGTTTGATCGATTCATCTAAAAAAAAAAAAAAAAAATTTAAGTACGTAGTTATTCACTTCTAAATAAAATATATACTTCCCTTTGGCTACTTGCAGCTAGCGTGTAAACCAAGCCATCCTTGTTATTCTTTTTATGAGAAAGAAAATTTTTTCGTACAAGGACATAAATGTAATTATATAACTACAATAATATTTGATGAGAATCAAGATTTACTAAACATAAAATAATCCCCTCTTTGAGTCTGTTAATAAGATTTATTATCTTATAAGTTGAATTGTATTTAGTTTTTCAATATATTCTTGATTTATCATATGACTAAAAATATATGTTAACATTTTTTGCGTATTTCAATCATGGTAATTGTTTCATGCAGAAACCCAGTATCATTTTTGTGTCATCTAGCATAGACCAAATTATAAAATTTAGATTGAAAAAGTTAAAATGTAAAATATATAATATTTGACGGTTAGAATTATTTTTAATCAAAATTTCCATTAAAAAAATAATTATAACAACCAAGCTACCAAAGTTACAAGTACATATTCAATATTTTATGAGAAAAGACTAAACTATATAAAAAATTTTAAGATAATGAAATTTTATTACATTTTTATAGAGAATGACTCAAATGCTTCATTATTTTTATGTCTCAATCATATTCTGTATTTTCATTTTCGTTTTTTAAGTATAAATAATCAATCCGAACTACTTAACATGATCTCCATATTAAAAATGTACTTAGGAAATCAAATTTTATATTTTTTGTAATTTCGTCACTATTGTTTTAGATAGATACAAAGTTAGATGGTTCAAAATCTTCATTTAACAGATAAGTTAACAGACAAGTGAACAATTGGATTGGATGTATAGACATGGAATGTTGTATCCATGACAAACCAATTTTAACTTGACTGTTGGAGAGCAACTCTTCAAGCCATATCCCAATTTTCCACAAGTGGGGCCCGCCATTCAATAATTTTTCCTCGAAATGATTAGTTATCAAAATTTCAAGCATATTCCAATCAAATTTAGCCTTCCGTATCTATTCTAATCAAACTTATTTGAATGATAAATAGGAAAATCTTGACTTGTGGTCAACTCTGATAGTCTTCTTCCACCAGCTTATTTGAATAGGAAACTCTGAGGCTCCCTTATTTGAAGAACAACTCTTCCAAGTGATATCCCAATCTTCCACATGTGAGCCCCCCACTCAATAATTTTTCCTCGAAATTATTAGTTATCAAATTTTCAAACATATTCCAATCAAATTTAGCCTTCTTGTATATATCTATTCTAATCAAAATTAGCTTTAGCTGGTTTTTAAGCTTGAAAATAAATTTTGATAAATCTGAAATATTTCAGTACTATGCTTTATGCATCCATTCTATGCTGTCAAGTAGGTAAATACCCAACTCAATATCTGGGGGTCTCTTTTTAATAATGAACAGTGTTCTCAGTGCTATACATATGTACATATTAGCAATATATAAAGCTCTCAAATATTTAATTAAAGAGATAGGTAAAATTTTAAAAAAATATATATTGATTTTTTTTAGGAATTTATATTGGATTATTTTTAATTATAAAATTAAAGATTAGCATGTAAACCCGAAAAAAAAAAAAAAAAAACTGGCTGTAAAATTGTGTTGTCTTTTGTGCATTATCAAATAGTTATCATCAGGGGCAAATTTACATTTATCTATATGAGTGCTAAGTCACTCTGTGATTTTAAAACTTTAGTTTTGTATATTGAAATTTAATTGAATTTTATTTTTATAGAAAATTTTATATAGTCCATCTTCCTTTCATAAAACTATGATTGTGGAGAGTTTGGATTCACTTTCCATGAACAACATATTATTCATTTTAAATGTTAGTACCCCTATCATGAATTTCTAGTTATGCCCCTGGTTATCGCAATGTTATTTTATTCATAAAAAATTTCAATATACTAAAATTTTGATATGAATCGTCACAAGTTTGATAATTCATCTAAAAAAAACAATTTTTTTTTGTACTACGTAGTTATTCTATAAATAAAATATATACTTCCCCTTGGCTACTTGCAGCTAGCTAGCGTGTAAACCAAGTCATCCTTGTAATCCTTTTTATGTATAGAATGAAAATATTTTCGTACAAGGACATAAATGTAATTATATAACTACTATAATATTTGATGAGAATCAAGATTTACTAAACATAATACCATCTTTCAGTCTATTAATAAAATTTATTATCTTAAAAGTTGAATTAATGTATTTAGTTCTTCAATATATTCTTGATTTATCACATGACTAAAATGTATTTTAACATTTTTTATGTGTTTCAATCATGGTAATTGTTTCATGCAGAAACCAGTATCATTTTTGTCTTCTAGAATATACCAAATTATAAAATTTAGATTGAGAAGGCTAAAATGTAAATGTATAATATTTAACGGCTAGAATTAATTTTAATCAAAATTTCCATAATTAAAAAAATAATGCTAACAAATAAGTTACCAAATTACAAGTACATATTTAATATTTTATGAGAAAAGACTCAACTATATAAAAACTTTTAAGATAATAAAATTTAATTAATTTTTTATCTAGAAGGACACAAATGCTTCATTATTTAATTTTATGTCTCAATTATATTTCGCATTTTTATTTTCATTTTAAAATCTAAATAGTCAATCTGAACTACTCAATATGATCGTCATATTAAAAATGTACTTAAAAATTAAATTTTTTATTTTTTATAGTTTTATTACTATTTTCTTAGATGGTTCAGAATGTGTCCATGGCTAAGTGGACAAGTGGTTCAGAATGTGTCCATGGCAAGTGGACAAGTGGTTTAGAATGTATCCATGGCAAGTGGACAAGTGGACAATTGGATGTATAGACAAGCAAGGAGAGGCAGACTAGCTAAAATTTAACATATAAGTTAACAGACAAGTCTTGTTTCTAGTTTTTAATTATGGAAAATATATGGGCAATAGATTTTCTCTTCAAGTTTTGTTTCTAGTTTCTAACTTTTAATTTTTAATTTGAGGATGATATAATGGAAAATATATGGGCAATGACTCGCATATCTTGACTTGTGGTCAACTCTGGTAGTCTTCTTCCACCAACTTATTTGAATTATAAATAGGATTGTAGTCTTCTTCCACCAGATATATCCTCTTACAACACTTGATAACCCAAAAAAAAAGAAAATGAGAGGTTTACATCTCTTACTTTTCATATTCTTGTTCTCCTTCCATCTTCCATCAAACTGCTTTGCAACAAATGAAACTGATAAGTTTGCACTTCTCTCCTTCAAGTCTCTCATATCCAATAGCCCGTTCGGAGCATTATCATCATGGAATGATTCTCTCCACTATTGTCAATGGCAAGGCGTAAGGTGTGGCAACCGCCATCCTGACAGAGTAATCGCTCTCTCTCTGGGTTCATTAAGTTTGTCAGGCCGTATATCACCCTCTTTGGCAAATCTGACATTTCTCAAAAGTTTGAATCTTTCAGATAACCAGCTTACTGGTAACATCCCAACAGAGTTTGGTCATTTGAGTAGATTGCAATTTCTCAATTTGAGTGCTAATAACCTTGCCGGAAACATTCCATCAACTCTTGGTAATTGTTCCAATTTAGAATTTCTTAATATGAGACGCAATAATCTCCAAGGAACCATCCCTTCCAATCTAATGCAATGTAAAAAATTGAGATTTATCAATTTGAGATATAACTTTCTTGTAGGAGGCATACCTCCGCAGTTTGGTTTCCTAGAGTTACTCGAGTTATTGGATATAAGTAGAAATAATTTTACAGAATCTATCCCAAGCACCTTAGGCAACCTTACACATCTATCAACTCTTTATCTTGATGGAAATAATTTAGATGGTTTCATCCCTCCTTCACTCGGCCAACTAAAGGCTCTGGAGTACCTATCCCTCAGTAAAAACAATTTGTCGGGCAAGATACCACATTCTATTTACAACCTCTCAGCCATGGTTGACTTGAGATTCAGTGATAATCAACTTGATGGTAATCTTCCTTATGACTTTTGTGATGCATTTCAGAACCTACACACTATATCGTTGTACCAAAATCAACTAACTGGACAGATTCCAAAATCCATATCCAATTGTTCAGCCATGATTAATATTGATTTAGGTCAAAATTTCATAGACACAATACCGGATAGTATAGGAACCTTACAAAACCTTTCTTATCTTAACATGAATTCAAATCAAATTAAGGCCACCAGTGACGATTGGAGATTCTTTGATTCTTTAATCAACTGTACATTTCTACAAATATTGGAACTTGGAAACAACCAACTCCAAGGTATGCTACCTGGTTCTATAGCAAATCTATCTACTAGTCTTACATATTTAGGACTTTACATGAATCCAATTTCAGGAAATATTCCCGCAGAGATAGGAAAACTAACCAACCTTATTAACTTACAACTAGCTCTAACATTTATTGAAGGCACTATCCCAAAAGAAATAGGTGATCTTTGGAATTTGGGACGGTTAGGCCTAGAGGGAACCATGTTATCTGGTGAAATCCCATCAACCTTAGGTAATCTCACCCTGATGAATTCACTTCATCTCGAGAATAATGCATTCACTGGGAGTATACCAGAGGAATTAAGCAATATGCAAGTACTAGCTAAATTGAATCTTTCAAATAATAAATTTATAGGCTCAATCCCAAAGAAACTCTTCAATCTTCATTCACTTTCTATCAGCCTCGACTTGTCAAATAACTATTTGAATGGATCACTACCAGCAGAAATTGGCCAATTAAACAATGTAGAAGAAGTTTACCTATCAAATAACAAATTATCTGGTCAAATTCCTAGCACAATCGATGGGTGCCAGTTACTTCAAATACTTCATCTTGATGGAAACCAGTTGAATGGGTCTATTCCCGTCTCTTTGAGCAACATGATAGGGTTGCAAGATCTTGATATCTCAAACAATGCTTTATCTGGTCCAGTACCTGATTTTATTGGTCAGATGAAACTCCAGTATTTGAATATTTCTTTCAATAATTTTGAGGGGGAATTGCCGAAAGAAGGGGTTTTCAGGAACACTAGTGCAGTAGACATAAGAGGAAATTCAAAACTTTGTGGCGGAGTACCTGAAATGCATCTACCCAAATGCATTTTAGATAACCAAAAGAAGAAGCACTATTCCAAAATTACCATTGTAATAATTTGTTGCATAGGTGGTATTATATGCCTTTGTATAACCATGTTTTTGATAACCCTTTTTTGTTGGAAAAAGGGATCTCAGAATAACCCCCTACCATTTGTGGCCAAAAATTCTGAGTACCAAAAAGTGTCATACAATGACATTCTCAGGGATACGGATCATTTTTCGTCAGAGAATCTAATTGGAAGAGGTACTTTTGGAGCTGTTTACAAAGCTCCTATGAAATTTGAGAATGTGACAACTGTTGCCGTGAAGGTACTAAATCTCAAGCAGCGTGGTGCTTCTAGAAGTTTCTTGTCTGAATGTGAGGTACTAAGAAAAGTCAGACACAGAAACCTTATCAAAGTTTTAAGTTCATGCTCTAGCACAGACCACCAAGGTAATGATTTTAAAGCTTTGATTTTTGAGTTCATGCCTAATGGCAGCTTAGAAACATGGTTGCATCCGGACACGTGTACAAATAGGCCATTTAGGAGTCTCAGCCTTATTGAGAGGGTGAATATAGCAATCGATGTCGCCACAGCTTTGGATTATCTTCATAACCACGGTCCCGCTCCAATTGTGCATTGTGATCTTAAACCTAGCAATGTGCTTTTGAATGAAGACATGACTGCACATGTGGGTGATTTTGGGCTTGCCAGATTTCTAGTTCAGCCTGATTCTATGTCTTCTCTGTTGACAGGAAGTACAACTGGACTTAGAGGTTCCATCGGTTATATTCCACCAGGTACAAGCTTATACGTTCTTATGAGAAATTAACTTTGTGTATTAGTGTGTGTGTGTGTAGATATATAATTAAGTAGTTACGTACCAACTTACAGAAGTGTTTGTGTGTTTATTATTTATTTTTAACTTTATTAATAGTTTCAACAAAGTTTGCTTTGTCTCATATGTTCTTTCTTTTAATTATCTTAATAGATGGTACCAAACCTATAGTTAGCTCCTACATGTTAAATTGATATGTGAATAGTAAGTGACCACAAGCTTTCAGAACGCCAAATTAAATTATTCATAGTGAAAAAAAGGGAGGTCAATTCCTTTTCCCACAATATTCTTTTAATTCCTTTTTTTTTTTTTTAGAATATGGCATGGGAGGTCAAGCATCGGTTGAAGGAGATGCATATAGCTATGGCATTCTTCTGCTTGAGATATTTACTGGTGTAAGCCCCACCGATGAAAGATTCAGAGATGGATTGAATCTCCACATGCATGTTGAGATGGCTTTATCAGATCATGTTACTGAGATTATCGATCATAAATTGTTCCCAATCAATGATGGAGGAGAGAATGAAAATGCAGATAATATTCACAATTGCTTGGTTTCGGTGATTCGATGTGGTCTCTTGTGCTCCAAATTGTCTCCAAAAGAGCGCATTGGGATCAAAGAAGTAGTGAAGGAGTTGAATTCGGCTCGAATGAAGCTGCTGAGATGAGAGAGATAAAAAGTGACAGATTGAAAATCTGAAAAATATGAGGTCATGACTCACGAGCTATGGAATTTATCTTTAGTATTGTTATTAACATTAATTGGCTGTTAAGTACATATAATGTGTATATTTGTATTTGAAACCGTTGATGAAAACTATAGTAATTTGCATTTATAAATAAGCCAATGGTACTTTTTACGTGATACGAGAATATATTTTATTTCGAGTGACAGGTTTTGAATGAGTTCTTTATTTTTCTTTATTTTTCATTTGTATTTAATCATGATTTTTGTAGCTATCAATTATTTTTGGTTTCCTTCAAAATTTTATGTTAATTGTGAAAACTTTGATATTATAATAAAGATCTTGAGGAAAGTAGTATTTGCTCAAAAAATTAGATGGTATATATCATATATGCAAATCGCAAAATTTACAACTAATGTGATTCATTTATAAACTATTGTAATAAGCATTTCATACATCAACCTATATACTCTTTACGTGAATTCGGATTTAATTCGCAAATCTGGTGATTATGATCATAATTATGTGCAGAAAAAAATCACATATTAAGTTTATCTATACAAATGAATAAATTAGCATGAAATAAATTATTACTATATCCTTTCTATAATCGAGTATAGTTTTAAAATCACACTCCATCAATTTAATCGGATTTGGTTAGATCCGAATTGGAACTGAATAATCAGATAAAGATAACACCTCTAGCCATCACCAAATAATGCTATGATATAAAACTAAATTACGTATCTTGTTATAAGAACTATGGACTTGGCGTTTGTTGCGTAGTGACACAAGTTTCGTCCCTCTACATAGAGACGCATGTTCAATTCTCGCCAAAAACATCTAAAAGTTATTCATAGTGTACATAATTCTTTTAGTCTGAAAGAAAGATGAATGTCACACTTTTAAATTAATTTCATTGAACCACAGATCAGAAGTATCAATTTATAAAAAAGAAAAGAAAAATTAATTTAATATCTTGGTCTCTGGGCCGTAAAGTAACTCAAATTTTGGGTTTGAATCCGGCTATTCAATTATAATTCAGACTAATATTCAGCTCGAGTTAAAATGCACGTAACCCCTTCAATATTTGTACCATAGTAGATTGAACTCAAACTCAGAAATTGAGTTACTTTAGGGGATCCGAATTCAGGCAAGAGGAGCTGGTCCTTGATGAGGGGCCGAATGCCTGACAAGAGGTCCCACCATGTAGTGAGATAATTAAGAAGGGCTGTTAAATAGGCTCTTCTTCTTTTCTTTGTTTAATTTGACTTTCTTCTCCATTGAGATGGGAAAAGAAAGTTAGAAAAAAGGCAGAAAAAAAAATAAAAATACAAATATCCAAAAAAAAGGCAGAAAGTTACAATTTAATAGTCTGGTCTCCGGATTCCCTAAAGTAACTCAAATTTCGGGTTTGAATCCGGTTGTTCTATCAAAATTCAGACTAATTCAGTTTGAAGTGGAATGTACATAACTACTTTAATATTTGTAATAGTGTAGATCGAAACAGTCCAAATCCAAACTCAGAAATTGAGTTACTTTACGGGATCTAATTCAGGCAGAGGAGCTGATCCTCGATGCACAGGAAACCAAGGATGAGGGGCAGAATGTCTGACAAGAGGTCCTACCAAGTAGTGAGATAATTAAGAAGGGCTGCTAAATATGCTGTTCTTCTTTTCTTTGTCTTTCTTCTCCATTGAGATGGGAAAAGGAAGTTAGAAAAGAGAAATAATAGAAAAAAGACAGAAACAAATAAACATACAAATATCCAAAAAAAAAAAAAGTTTTAGTGAATTTTACCCTTTTTTATACTTGAAATGCCATTTAGAAATTAAAAATAATTTGTTACTGTGGCCATGCCATTTAGCTCAATGGAATATTGATATGCTTAATTTGTCAAATCTGTTGCCAGAGCATTTGTTGGAACAGTCTGGATAGAATTTGAGTTCGATCGGTTCAGATCAAATTAATCTCAAATTAGTACAAAACCAAAAAATCTTCTTTCAGTTTGCATAATATAAACCACATCTGGCGAATAAATCAATCAACTAAATTACTAATCAAAATAAAATTTTAGCTGCTACAAGCATACATTTAATATTTTACAAAAACTGAACAAATTTTTTTAAGATAATAAAGTCAACTAAATTTTTATTGAGGACTAAAATGCATTATTATTTTCATGTCCTAATCATATTCTACAATCTTATTTCTGTTTTCAAAATTTAAATAGTAAATTCAAATTATTCAATATGATATTCATATTAAAATGTGCTTGGAAAACAAATTTTGATATATTTTTTTAATTTTTTTTACTATCATTTTAAATAGATATAATTTTTATTTATTTTTGGATGGTTTGCAAATAAGTGACAATTGGATGTATGAACATGTAAGTAGGTAGCTAGAGTACAAAATGTTTCTAATAATAAAATGTATCCATAGTAAACCAATTTGGAATTGACTGTCATGGAGAGCAAGTAGATCTTCAACTCATATTCCAATAATTTTCCACCTGTGGGGCCCGCCACTCAATATTTTTTCCATGTTGGGGTTCTTTTTTTGCCAAAAAAGTGATTTATAAGATGGGAAAGATAAAAGTGAAGAATAGAATAAAGGGATGGAAATGCCTGAATTTGTCTCATGCATGAACAGTGTTCTCAGTGCTATACATATGTACAAATTAGCGACTGCCATATATGTGTCCCTATTCTGAGTCAAGAACGACTTATGATCACTTTCATCTTATCAGTATGCATAATAGACCAACAATACAACTGGTTTTCTCTTGCTGCCCTCACAGCACCCAGTAAAGGAAAACCAAAAACCATAAAATGAGGATCACCTTCGTCAAGATTATTTTCCTTTCTGTTCTCATTCTTATGGCCTCTCTGCCAGCAGTAGCGCCTAAAGGTAATGTTCCTTCCAGTGGTCCCAATGGATGTAGTGTAGGCCCGGGCAATGGTGCTCATAATTGTCCACCTACTCTTCCAGGAGGAAAACTTGTCAGCACAGATGGCGATCACGCCACACGTCAAGATAAAGATCATCCATAGTAAACATATATTTCTCCTTGTATACGTATGTATTAGGTGAATGTGTGCCTCTATATGTTATACTGAAGTACGTAGTCATACTCTGTTTTTTTCTTTTTCTTTTTCTTTTTCTTTTTTGTAATTCAAAGTAGGCATGCCTTATGCATAAGGTGGTGCCGAATTATCTTTTGTGAAGATGTCAATGTTCTAAATAGTTGACTATAGCGATGCAGCGTCAGTATAATATTTTCTTAATTTTCTTGATCATTTAAAAAGTTCTTCAGATGAGCTTGTTTGTTTTCATTAAATAGTGAAATAATTTGAAGTGCTAATAATGTTGCTAGCTCAAATTGTTTACATAACCTAAGTCCAAACAAAAGTAATTAAGATTAGTTTTTAATAAAATTCCACATTAATTTAAAAGTAAAAAATACTATTCTCAGTCAAATAAACCCTACTTCTTATGGCCATATTCTGGACTGATATAGTGATGACAAGGTGATGTTTTTGTTTGATTAATTACTGATAATCACATCATAAACAGTTAATTGAGGTTGACTTGCTAGCTTGGACTGATTAATTTTGGATCTAAGAGTAGGTCCAAATATTAAAGGAGCCATGCATTCCATCTTGAATTGGATTGGTACGGATTCTAATTGGACAGTCAGGATCTAAACTCAAATATTCTGTTATCTCATAGGATGCATACTCAACTTCAAAGGAATACTCTTTTAAGAAAAAATAGAAAATAATTTCAAAGGAATGGTTACTTGGATGCTGCTTGTACTCTCATATTGGTAAGCAAACACAATATAAATAAATACTAATGAATATCTCCAGTTCATTTTAAAATAGAAAAACAATAGACAAGATTCACTTATAACACAGGCGGTATTTCATCTTAGAACCATCGGATCCAAATCGGATGGTTCAGAAATAACCAGCACTGCAATGAACAGTGCAAAACCCATCCCAAATTATATAATATTATATATATATATATATAAGTAGATGTCGGCTGAATCCCTGTCTACATTCTCGTCATCAATTTTGGACCTTACGGCCTGTTAAAGCCCAACTGGTCACGGCCCATCAAATTAATAAGAAATGCAGCATTTCTTATTTATTTTATTTACCATGTTTAAATATTAAAATTACGTAAGTCTTATGTTACATTAACTTACCAAGGAAATGTTTTATATACCCACGCGCCTAAAAGTTCATATTGGTAACATTGGTACCGTATTGTTACCGGAACGGACTGGTGTAAGGATGTACGTACCAGACTTTAATTTGTGCTAGTCCCAAATTTTCCCCATTTAATCTGCTAATAAACCACCAACATTACGAATCTCTCGTTCATACAACCAATTTTCTTTTCTTAACCTAACTGTAGAGTTTACCCCCACAATTATGCAACAAACTCCAAAGTAAAAATTTTTTTTTTTTTTTTTTAGTAAAGATTAAAGGTGAAATCACTCAATTATTTAATATTTACAAAGAATTCTTTCTACTATATTTCGAACCTGCGACCTCACACACAGAGTGCATAACCTTTGCCACTAGACTAAAAGCTAGTTCTCCAAAGTAAAAAAGTTAACTGCAGTTGGCACTCAATTGTGGAACCAACCTTGGTATTAAAATTCAAGTGATCCTGCATTGAAATCACACCCAATCACTTTAATTTACATTAAATTTGCATTTATGAAAATGAATAATATCTCAATCCTGTCCAAAATTTTATCCTCAATTTATCGACAAATGAACTTTAACAGCAACCGGCTGGTTAATTTCAATATCAAAATAAACAATCTAATGACTTTCAACATTTAAAGTAAAACAAACGAAAATGATTATAAATGAAATTAAGCGAAATTGGTCATGCAATTAAATTAAGGATTACTCAAGTGTCAATTGATCCTCAATTCAGCTTTTATTTGTCACTGACATATTGAATGAAACCGTTAATGAGTGAAAAGCTGGACCTTGATTTATTTTTTAGGCAAGTTAATCTCTTATATAAATAAGTTAAGAAATTTAAAATATTTCATGAAAGGATGCATGCATTCTTGCTTTGTACACAAATTTAATGGAAATTTTGAGAAAATGTGTATGATGTACCATGTATGATTAGTGTTTTTGTAGTAGTGAATAATCGTTATATTTATTAGTACCATGTATGCTTACTGTTTTTGTAGCAGTGAATAAGTCCCATTTACAATGTCTACCCGCATATGGCCTTTTGTCACTGCCGCATACGGACCCGTATACAGTACTGTCACTACCGCATATGGTATAGACCACCCCACAGACAGAGTCGCATACCGGTACTATTATTCCTTACGGATGCCAGGGTTTGGTTCTATGCATATTTGAAAGGTTCTCCGACTCTAAGGTCGGCTTGTGGGGGACAATTCAGATTATCACAGGATGTAATATAATTAAATCACTCACGCTAACCTAATTAATCACATTCCTCTATTACTTGCTAAGTAATAACCTTAAACCCTACTTATTACAAGTAATAAATAAATTCCTAATTATAATTCAAGATGATATCTAATCTACATCCTGCCAAAGGAGCCCACTGGGTTCTAACCCTAGTCTTTGAACCGCTGCTAAGCCTCGTTAGCCGAACTATTTATAGTACTTATTACTTGTATCCTCTCTCACACCAAGGTACAATGACTTAACACGTATGGTATGTGGAGGATATTGGAATATAGTAGACAGAACTATGTATGTAAGGACATATTTCAATAACATTCAAAGAATAACGAAATCTCAAATAAACATAAAAGAAAAATAAATATAATAGTAAAGAAATAATATAGAATTCATTACATTCAAACTCTAGAGAGGAGAAATTTAGCTACTCAATGTCATGACAAAATAAAAGAAGTAATAAAAGAAAGACAATGTAAAACCTTGAAAACCTCTTCCATGCATTTTAATATTAAAAAAAACAATCTCTCCATAACAACATGGAGGACAAGCCAATAACAACTCAAAAATTTTACTCCAAAAGAATTAGAAATTGTACTCCAAAAGAAATTTATGGATCTTTTTTAATTAAAGAGATATGTGGATTTATGGATAAAATTTATTTTCTCGATACCTACAAATATTTTAGTATATATTTAAATTTACATTTAAAAAAAATTCTTGTGCAATTGATTTGTTTGATATAATTCACAAGTAACTGGCTGCTCCATACACAATATTACACATCTCCTAAACCACAAAGTGAAATCAATTGATTGCTAATATGAGCCAAAACTATCTTTTTGAAATTAATAATTGAAACTGTTTATTGGTTAACATATTATACAACTAAACCACAACATATATACCCTCCTATTAATTATTTATAAAAAAAAGATTCCATTAATTGTTTAGAACAAAAAGAGAGTTCAAAATTATTTATTTTCACAGAGACCAATTGTTAGATTTGGAATGTACTGTTGAAATTTAGTGACGTCCAAATTATAATTATAATTTGAACTATGTGTTATATAATTATATGTTTAATACTATCATAAATAAATGCCTAAACAAATGATCAAATTCATAATAACGTTGTAATGCTAATTAGGCATTGTACGTATTTTAATTAGGATATGGACCAAAGTACCTATAGAATATTCAGGTAATTATTTCTAATTGTTCATGGACCAATTAGAAATATTACAATTTGAACTCGTGCAAATTAGAATAATAATATTGGCATGAAAACAACCAGATTTGGTTTATTTCTAGATTTGGATCGTATTAAAATTGATTAGATTAAATTATGGTCATATTTGGTTTATTTATAGATGATTCTAGAAATATTTATGGTCATTTTCATATAGTTTTCTTAAGCCAAAATTACGATTGTAATTCTGAACCAATTTAGCTAATTATACCATTTTCACGAGTATTTAAGGGCTGGGTCTCCAAAGCAGCAGCAATCAATTCTCTCAGATCAATTCTGAAATTCGGGTTAGCCTCTTTATATTGCTCCATTAAGTCTAAAGACGAGATTCTGTTGAAGCAACTTCGGAGAAGAATCTCGACTGGCATTGCTGCAAGCTTTGGATCTGAGGCCTCAAGTTCAAAGTTCAAGTGTTTAAGAAGGGCTCAAGAAGTGTTCAAGTCTTTGATCTCTTAGGATTAGCATGCTAGAGTGATTAATTTCGAAATAATGTTGTAATTTAAATAGTAGGACCTGTGTTCTTGTAAATAACTTTTTATAATCAATCGAAATGTCAGATCTTTTCTGACCTTCAAAAAAAAAAAAAGTCTTTGATCTCGATTGAGTGTCGAGGACAATTAGGTTTTAAATTTCTGTAGAGTATTTTTTAGGATATGTTTCATAGTTTTACAGGATATGTCATATATTTTACATGAGCTATGCATTGTATTGCTTTTCTTTATTTTACTGGATCTGTTTAACAGTTTCGTAGGATATATATACAATAGTTTACAACATATATGCAATATTTATAGGATCTAGTTAACAGTTTTACTGATTTAAATTTCTAGTATTTTTCTAATAGAATTACAGGATATATGAATCAGGTTTAAAGATCATGTAGAATATTTTACCGGATATAGTTCACAGTTTTACATGATATATGCATCATTTTATAGTATCTATTATTATTGATGTTTAAAGGTTTATAGTATATAGTTCACAATTTTACAGGATATAGTTTACAGTTTTACAGGATATGTAGAGTGTTTTAAGGGATATAGTTCACAGTTTTATAACCTTATTTGTTTTATTTATTTTGTAGGATGATATTTCTAAAGAACACATTTTTTCTAGTGATGAGGCTTCTAACTCATCCAAACAATACTAAACAAAGAGTTATGAAGTAAAAGTTTTTGTATGTTGATTAGTATGATTATGTGGAATGTATGAATTTATGTTTAGAATGTTATTATTTGTTTTTGTTACTGTTGAACAGTGATGTTTTCAATAGTGACAGTTTATGCTTGTGAATAGTTACTAATGTTTAACAATGTGGTTGTGAATAATTGATATATTGATGTTTTATAGTTCGCATCTGTTAGTTTTACTATTTACATATGTTAAATTTATAGTATTGAAGTTTGCAGTGTGTTTATCTCAATTTTATAGTGTTTTAGGTTTCTGATTTATAGTTTTATAGTTTATATTTGAGAATTTTACAGTGTTGAAGAACTATAGTTTGCATCTATATGATTTACAGTATGTGTAGTATTAATTTAGAAGATATAGATGCAGATATAAATATTAATAATTGAAGGAAAAAATATATGAAATTTTGTTTCAAAATTTTTTTAATTAATTTTAATTTCGGGAAAAATAAATAAATTTGATTGAAGAAAAATAATTTTGATTCAAAAAAATTAATTTTGCATAATTTCTGGGGTTATTTTGAAAAAACTGCAAATTTGAGAAGTGGTCCAGTGTTACAATGTTCTAGAAGGTTTTAACACTGTTATTAACTGTAAGTGAGAGAAATACACCAAGTGGTCCTGCAGCAGATAAAGTTAGTTTGGCAAGTTGTGCAAGTTGCAAGTACTCAAAGTGGTCCCGCAGGATATTAAAATTTTAAAGTGTGTTTTGTATATGATTTGTTATATGAGATTATAGTATAGAATTGGAATTTTACAATATTCGCACAAGTCAAATGACAGTTTTTTTGTGGAAATACTGTGGACACATTGTGCAGAATTGAATGCTTCATTTTTATTAATATCTAACAGAAAATAGAAATTAATAATTATACCCAGGTTTTATGAGTATTTTTAAAAATGCGAGTTATTAATAATTATACCCACTTTTTCTGGATATTTTTAAAACTGTCCAAACTAGCCAATTAATTGCCGGTCCTCTTTTTTTCTCAATCGGCCATTAAATGACCAGTCCTCAATCTTTCTTTTTTTTGACATTATGAAGAGCAAGATACTGAAATCTAAGATTACTCCATTAATTTTTTTTAAATATTGGTTAGATTACTTCTTTTGATGTATAATTCGCAAAATTATACTAAAATATGCTAAATTACGCTAATAGGGACGATATCTTTACAGAGAAAGGCGAAAAACAACGACAAAACTTCAAACGGCTACAAAATGGCACTCGAGTGTTGATTCAGCAAATTAAATGGCCACTTGTCGAAAAGTTTGCCAGAAGATTTCCTCTCTCTTCTATTATTAGTCTTCCATCAGTTTAATGATAACTATTTCAGAGACATTCCACAAAAGAGAGAGAAACCGCTCATTTAGCCTTTTAGATATTATAAAATTGAGTTTTGAGACAAAATCTACGAAATTTCCTTGAAATTCTCTTTAATTTGCGTTTGAAATTGACAAGCAGTAAGTTCAAGTTTCAGAACAAAAAAAAAAGTTGGTACTGCAGTATCTTTCTGAGATTGTTGTTTGAATCTGCAGTCTCTCTACTGGTACCGTATTTTCAAATTGCAACCCTGATGAAATATAATTTTGATGAAAATAGAGTTAATTGGTTTATTTTTTTTTAAATGTTAAATAAAACAATTTCGGTGGATAACATGCACATAAATTTGATGATAGTTCCCTTTGCAAGGACGGTACGTACATGATGAAATAAGAAGTTATATGAAGGAATGAGATCTAAAAGAGAAATATATAGCTAGATTTAAAAATCGTGTCAATTTATAACGGACGGTTCGGATTAAACATGAGAGGATGAGACACTTACGATAATCTGAACTTGATGAAACAATTTAGTCAAAAACGACTGCCATATATGTGTACCTATTCTGAGTCAAGAACGACTTGTGATCACTTTCCTCCATATAAATATTCATCTCATCAGTATGCATAATAGACCAACAATACAACTGGTTTTCTCTTGCTGCTCCTCACAGCACTTGGTAAAGGAAAACTAGAAGCCATTATTGGTTTTATACTTCTATTATCTATAAAATGAGGACAACCTTCGTCAAGTTTATTTTCCTTTCTGTTCTCATTCTTATTGCCTCTCTGCCAACAGTAGCGCCTCTAGAATGTAATGTAGACACCAGCGGTGCTCCTAACTGTCTGGAGGGGCATGATGACCCACAACCTCCTGCGGGATGGAAACTCATCAGCACGTACAGATGGCAATCACGGCACACTTCAAAATTAATAAAGATCATCCATAGCAAACATATTCCCCTCGATCGTATATGTATGTATTAGCTAGGTGAATGTGTGCTTCTATATGTTATATATTGTTCTGCGGTAGACCCACTGAAGTAGTCATCTTCATTCTTTTTTGTAATTCAAAGTAGGCATGCATTAATGCATGTGGTAGTGCCAATTTATCTTTTCTGAACATGTCAATCAATTCTCTGATTAGTTGACTATAGCGATGCGGCGTGAGTATAATATATTCTTGCTTTTTGAAAGCTATGATATATATATATAGATAGAGAGAGAATGACTAATATCTAAATGTTTGTTCCTGAATCTTAGAACAAACATTTCAATTTTTACATTTTCAAAGTCCAAACAATTGATCCAAACCGTTCAACATTCAATCTATATTGAAATATGCTTAAAGACCAAATTTTACATTTTTGAATTTTTTTACTATTTATTAAATCAGTTTTAAAATAGCTGTTTTTAATGATCCAAAAGTTCTTCACTGTTTACATTTTTTACTATTTGTTTGGACTTTGAAGAAGGTCGGTCTTGTTGAAAAGATTCAGCCCTTTTTTACTATTTGTTCTAGAATCATTCTGACCCTGATTGTGAATTTGCTAGCCCATGCTCCCAACAGCTTGTTGAGTTCACCTTCACCCATTAATTGTCACTTGATTTGGGAAATTGATATTAATTGTTTCTACCTATGGGATTTTATTCAGATACCAGTACTATTACTGTTACTGTTGACAGTCAACAAAAGATACCAGTACTGTTACTGCTACTGTTGAGGGTATTGTATTATGACACAGTGTAAGGAAAAAAACGGAGGAATGAAAAACAAGAAGAGGGGAAACATTTTCTGGATGGACAGAAAGTCTAAAACTTTTCTAAGATATCATCTCATGAGGGAAAGAATGTCTGACAAGAGGTCCCACCAAGCAGTGTGATAATTAAGGACTGCTAAAAATCAGCCCTTTCTTTACTTTGTTTGCCTTTCCTTTACATCGAGATGAGAAAAGAAAGTTGGAAAAGACAAAAAATAGAAAAGGGCTGAAAAAAAAAATAAAGATACAAATATCCAAAAAAGGTAATTTGTAAATTTGACCCTTTCTTATTCTTGAAATCGTCTGCTCTCACATGTCCCAACTCATCCGAATTCATATCACCTGATGTAAAAGAAATTTTGAATTTAGATCCAAACCGTCTGCTCTGCTTTGTCACAAATATTAACGGATTGGTACGGATTCTAATTGGACAGTCCGGATCTAAACTCAAATATTCTGCTACCTCATAGGATGCAGATCTCTGTTTGATTAGGTACTGGATCCAGTAGCCATATGGATTGAATGTACTTCCATTTTTAATTTGAACAGTTTTAATACGATTTGAGGAGATCAGAAATGAAAATAGTATCATACAGTGAAGTAGCTATTTGGACAAGTTATGGTCCATTTGGACTAATTTTGTGCCTCCACATATATATTCTTATGAAAATTATTTTAAAAATAGAAATTTCTCTACATATCATTTCTCTACACGAAAGTTTTAGATATTCTTTATTTTCTCTTCAGATCGCAAAGATATGATTGTTTTCATCATGATAAGATCTACTATTAATCTATTCACAAAGATACAATAGCCCTAAACAAAAATCCGAAAAGATATGATTGCTTCCATTTTCATTGTCGAAACTATAGAGGAAGATGAGAAATGAAATTGAGGAAATGGAGAAATAAGGAAATAATTTAATTGCAAGAATTGAAAATAACTGTAAAGAGAAATAATGAAACAGATCGTTAGGAATTTATTCAATTTTAATGTGATAAATCATGTAGCAGTCTGTGTGGCGAGTATATTTTTAACTAAATTTAGACTTCTACACATTAAATAGATATATTTAATCAAAAGAAGATAGATTATGTGATTGAAGGGTTGATATTCAATTCAAAAATTCATCTTTCAATCTCAGCCGTTGGCGGATCAGGACAACTACGTGCATAATATAAGAATGGAGATATATTTTTAATAAGGGGAGTGCTATACTAAGAGCAACAATTCTAATTTTGAGAGCTGAGAGAATTTTTTGTTTCTAAATACTCAATTTACCCTTGCTCTTTAAATGAATTGCTTAATTAAAGGATCCACTTCATCTCTCTCAATGATAGAACTTATTTAAGGAAAGTTCCTTTCATTAGAAAATAAAAAAATCCTTTCTTCTTCCGTGAATTCTATATTTCCAAAAATATTGTGTCTCATAGATATATAGTTATATTTCTAATTTTTTAATGATTTTAGCTACTTCTAAATTAGTAGAAAAAATAATAGCTTGACCATTTAGTATTAAAATGTAGAGTACAATATACATAAATTATCTCTAAATATCAACTAAGTTGGTTGACTAATAATACTTTTCTCTACGTGAAAAAGGTCCTTTAAACTTCTCTTTTTATTAAGAGGAAGGTTCAAATGCCTCCATTTTTTGTGCCTCCATCATGCCTCCATTTTTAAAAACTTTAATAACTCAAAATTTAAAACTTAAATGTCAAAATAAAACCGTTAGATGTGATCTATGTTATTTTCTCTATGCGTCCATAAAAAAAATATCACATTTTGATTTTGCTTTTATATGAAATTATGAATCAATAAGTTGAAAAATCAACGTCTAGAAATTATCCACATTAGTATACATTTTTATAAGCTCAAGATGATAACCAAACCAAAGTTGAAATGTCATAATTTTTTACACGTGCATAGATAAAATGATGTATTTCATATCCAACGGTTTTATTTTGAATTTTAAGATTTAAATTTTGAGTTATTAAAGTTTTTAAAAATAGAGGCATGATGGAGGTACAAAAAATGAAGGCATTTGAACTCTCCTCTTTTATTAATATGAGTCTCCAATATTAAATAATTTCTTATAGGACAAAATATCCTTGCCCTTCTATTCCTGGGAAATCCTCATGCTGTCAAGGACAAAACTTTCCTTTAATTAGTTATATTATTAATTGAGAGAGAGGAAGTGGATCCGGTAATCAATCAATTTATTAAATAAGTAAGGGTAATTTGGGTATTTAGAATTAAAAAATTCTCTCAGCTCTCAAAATTAGAATCGTTGCTCTTAGTATAGCACTCCCCTTTTAATAAAGTGCAAAATGGATAGTTTATAAATTTAAAATTAGTTTTAATAGAAAATTTAATAAAGTTGGTAAATTTGTGAGTTTTTTAAATTTAGAAGATGAATATGATATTATGAATTTTAGAATGATAAATACGTAATTTTGAAATTTTTGAGAAGTACACATCAAATATTCCCATTTGAATGCCACGTTTTGACCAGTGTTGTAAATAACGGTATGCGGTTATTGGACGGACAGGGTACCGTTAACTGAGTAATCAGGAATAATTGAAAATAATCGGTCGATAAATTGAAAAAATATGTAACAGTTTGATTATAACCAACGACTAATCGGTTGATTAATCGGCCTAAACATACGTTTTTTACAACACTGGTTTTGATTCCCGGGCCTTTCACAATGAAAAATAATCGAGAATTTCCCAAAAAATAATTATGAATTGAATTGCGTAATAACTAATAAATGATGTACATCTTCCAAAAAACTAAAATACGTATTTGTACTAATTTTTTGGAACCTCTTGTTATGTAACTAATGGCGAAACACAACAAATATATATTTACTATGTCGTATTTTTAGTATTCCTTTATTAAAATGAAAGAATATAAAAGCGAGTTCGGCTAGCTAACATCAGTGTCATATGACATCAACTTCAAAATTAATTGGATAAATTTTAAACAACTAATATGAACCGTTCAAACCGATTTACTTACCGATTTACTTTATTAATGATGTATTTACATACAAAATTCTTATATTTTCAACTTATATTTTACTATTACTTGCTTTTCAACTTAGAAATATATTACAGTGAAATATCAAATCTGTAACTATGAGGTACAAAACCCCCTTAATTTGTAACTATGGGAAGATCAAATAGAAAATTCAAAAGAGGATTTGCGGAAATTGATTGAAGAAACCAGATAAAGCATCAGAGAGATTCCCAATTAGACCAAGTCTTCATCCCTTTTTGAAAATTCAAAGAGGGAGTACAGAATCCTGTCTACATTGTCGTTATCACTTGCATGACAAAATCACTTGAATTTTATGGACCTAAATTAGTAAATTCACAACATCACAAAAGAAAAGCTTCAGCTCTTATTGAGACTTTCCAAAGAAATTTAGTATACGCCAAACCGATCAAATTCATCAAACATTGCACTATTAGGCGACGGTGTACAAGAAAATCAAATTCAAAAGATGGAGATTTCCCTTAAATTTTGGACCTAGCTTACAGCCTGTTTAAGCCCAACTGGTCACGGCTCCTCAAATCAATAACAAATTCAGCATTTTTTATTTTTTTATTTACCATGTTTAAATATTAAAATTACGGAAGCCTTAGCCTTATTAGGTATTACTTTGTTAGGTAAGTCTTATGTTACAGTAACTTACCAAGGAAATGTTTTATATACCCACGTGCCTAAAAGTTTATATTGGTAACATTGGTACCGTATTGTTACCGGAACGGACTGGTGTAAGGATGCAACCAACGTTGGTATTAAAATTCAACTGATCCTGAACTAAAATCACACCAAATCACTTGAATTTACATTAAATATGCATTTATGAAAATGAATAATATCTCTGTCCAAATTTTTTATCCACAAATGAACTTTAACAGTAACCGGCTGGCTATTTTCAATATCAAAATAAACAGTCTAATGACTTTCAACATTTAAAGTAAAAACAAAGGAAAATGATTATATATGAAATCAACCGAAATTGACAATTAAGAAACCAATAGTGAGTTCATAATGAATCTGAAATAAATTGTGAGTTTATTCTTTGTAATAAAATTAAGGATTACTCAATTCAGCTTTTATTTCTCACTGATATATTGAATGAAACCGTTAATAAATGAAAAACTTGAACTTGATTTATTTTTTAGGCAAGTTAATCTCTTATATAAACAAGTTAAGAAATTTAAAATATTTAATGGAAGGATGCATGCATTCTTGCTTTATACACAGATTTAATGGAAATGTTGAGAAAACGTGTATGATGTACCGTGTATGATTAGTGTTTTTGTAGTAATGAATAATCATAATATTTATTAGTACCGTGTATAATTAGTGTCTTTGTAGCAGTGAATGAGTCCCATTTAAAATGCAATTGCCAAAGAAAGGACCCCTGCAGAATTTTCAACATGGATATATAGCCTGAATAAATAGAGAGACTAGGCACTTTCTTTGATGGTTGACAGGCTGTGAATTCACGATCACAATCTCGAGTGTCCTAAATATTTTGAGAGCTAATTTATCATTGTTTCTTATGTCAGGAGACCCCATGCCAGTAAACCTATATATTGACTTCCCTAGGATTAATCAACAGGTTCAGATTTATTGGATTGGTATCACAAACAAAACACTAGGATCCATACTATTTCAATTCGGACAGTATGATTGAAACGTACATACCAAATATATATACAAAAATCTCAAAATTTTAAATCGGATCAATCTCATCCTTTCGTTAAAATTAACTATCCGGATTAGAATAGTACGGAGTACCATAGTGACAATATACGCATTTAATACACGAATAATTTGCGTTTTATTCGGGTTTTTTTTGACGTTTTTGAACTGAACTCCGAATAAAACGCAAAAATCGTATAATACGTTTTATTCGTGAATAAAACGCGAATCACAAATTATTCGTGATAAAAACACGAAAATAACGCGAAATTTTTATTTAAAAAATTAGAAAATTGGGTTGGTTTCTTTTTTTATTTTTTTATTTATTTCTTGTTACGTTGTACTGAATCATTCTCGAATTTTTTACTCCACCAAACCAAATCCGAACTATTCATTTATCACTATGATACAGACTAGGATTTCGTGTGTTGAAAATGGATCCTTTCTGCTTCTTTTAGGCGAGCTTTTGGACTAGAATAGTAGAATGCAATTTCATTTAGCCTTGCATAACCTCAATTTATAACATGTACCCTACAGAAATAAATAAGTCACATTAATAACCCTATTATATTTGTCTCTGTTATTACTTTTTTTAGTAAAATTGAAAGTCAAACCATCTAACTAGATTAATATTCTTTCTAAATTTCAAATCTGAATGCACAAAAGATGTTATCTTTGAACAAAAAACAAAAAAAAAACAAACAACAGATTTCCTATTTCTTCTATTATTAATCTTCGATCAGTCTAATGATAACTATTTTAGAAACATTCCACATACAAAAGAGAGAGACAGACGTAATTTACAGAAATAATAGTTTTTGGATAACACCGAATTTTTATTATTTCTCATCTAAAAAAAATAAATCATTTAACTTTATTTTTTTTAAATGTTATATTTACGAGGATCACAGTTTTAAAATACAGACCCATTGAGCTGGTACCGGGACCAAACATGCATCCGCAGTTTTAAACTGTGATACCAAACTGCTCATTTGACAGATTATTTTATTTTTTTTTTAATGACAAAAGCGACAAACCGCTCATTTAGCCTTTTGAATATTATAATATTCAGTTTCTAGATAAAAGCTACTAAAATTCCTTCAAATTCTTTTTAATTTGCGTTTAAAATTGACAAGCAGTAAGTTTCAGAACCAAAAAAAAAAAAAAAAACGTTGGTACCGCAGTTTATCCTTCTGAGATTGCTGTTTGAAACTGCAGTCTCTCCTTACTGGTACTGTATTTTCAAATTGCAACCTTGGTAAAATATTATTTTGATGAAAATAGTGTTAATTGGTTTATTTTTTTTGAGATGTTAAATAAAACAATTTCGGTGGATAACATGCACATAAATTTGATAGTTCCCTTTGAAAGGACGGTGATGAAATAAGAAGTTAATTAATTATATGAAGGAATGAGATCTAAAAGAGGAATAGCCAGATTTAAAAATCGTGTCAATTTATAACGGACTGTTCGGATTCAACATGAGAGGATCAAATACTAGTAATTAGGGCTGTCAAAAAAGCTCGCGGCTCGTGGCTCGCTCGTAGCTCGCCTCTAGCTCGCTCGCTAACAGCTCGCTCGGTAGTGGACCGAGCTGTTAACGAGCCAGCTCGGCTCAGGCTCGGGCCAAAATAAACGAGCTGAGCCAGGGGTCAGCTCGGACCGGGCCAGCTCGGCTCGTTAAGTTACAGTGAATTTAGGGTTTAGTCCCGTATAATTTTAAGTCCAGTCCCATTTTTAAAGGCGCAATTATGCAAAATTGATGTATTTTCGGTTTGGGAAGAAATGATATGGCTTTAGTTGCTTGAAGATGTGCCTGCTGGACAATTTCTTAAATTTTTTGAATGGGATTTCTTATTTTTTTATTTTTGAATTTGTATAATAACAGCCAAATAAAGCCCAACGAGCCAGCTCGTCAGCTCGCGAGCTAGCTCGGGCTGGCTTGTCACAAGCTGAGCCAGGGATTTTGGCTCGGGTGACCTAGGTCCAACTCGCTCGGTCCAGGCTCGGGCCAAAATAAACGAGCTGAGCTAAGGCCCAGCTCGGCCCGAGCCAGCTCGTTTACAGCCCTACTAGTAATAATCTGAACTTGACCAGTAAAAAACGACTGCGATGCATGTGTCCCTATTCTCAAGTCAAGGACGACTTATGATCATTTTCCTCCATACAAATATTCATGTCATCAGTATGCATTCATAATAGACCAACAATACAACTGGTTTTCTCTTGCTGCTCCTCACAGCACCCAGTAAAGGAAAAGTAAAAGCCATTAATTATTGGTAATTATATACTTATATTATCCATAAAATGAGCACAACCTTTGTCAAGTTTATTTTCCTTTTTGTTCTCATTCTTGTGGCCTCTCTGCCAGCAGTAGCGCCTAAAGGTGCCGTTCCTCCCAATGGTTCAAGTGGATGTACTGAACCTGAAATCCCCGGCGGTAATCGTCACTGTCCGGAGGGGCACCCCGACCCACATCCTCCTCCAGGAAGAAAACACGTCAGCACATATGGCGATCACAACAAACTTCAAAATAAAAATCATCCATAGAAAACATATTCTCCTTATATATGTATGTATTAGGTGAATTATGTGTGCTTCTATATGTTATATATTTTTCTGCGGTAGACCCACTGAAGGAGTCATTCTCATTATTTTTTATAATTCAAAGTAGGTGGTGCCAGTTTATCTTTTCTGAACATGTATGTCAATGCTCTGAATAGTTGACTATAGCGATGCAGCGTGAGTATAATATTTTCTTGATTTTTAAAGCTATGATATATATATATATATATATATATATATATATAGAGAGAGAGAGAGAGAGACTAATATCAAAACATTTGTTCCTGAATTTTAGAACAAACGTTTCGATTTTTACATTTTCAAAGTCCAAACAGTTCAACATTCAATATATATTAAAATGTGCTTGAAGACCAAATTTTACATTTTTTGAATTTTTTTACTATTTATTAGATCAGTTTTAAAATCGTTGTTTTAAATGATCTAGAAGATTTTCACTGTTTACATTTTTTTTAATAATTTTTTTTACTATTTATTAATTAAATCAGTTTTAAAATCTTGTTGACAAGATTCTGCTCTCAAGGTACTTGTAATTCTGCTCTCAAAAAATAAAGAAGTGCATCCATAGTAAACCAATTTGGAAAATAAAACTGCGATTCTTTGGAATTGCAGGGACCCTGTTTTTCTAAATCAAACCATCCATTTGTTTTGAGATTCGTGCTTAAAAACCAACTGATTTTGAGATCCGTATATTTAAAAAATGGATGGTTTAATTTTAAAAAGCAGGTCTTGCGATTCCAAAGAATCGCAACAGATTTATTTCCACCAATTTGGAATTGACTGTCATGGAGAGCAACTCTTCAACTCATATTCCAATGATTTTCCACCTGTGGGGCCCGCCACTCAATAATTTTTACTCTAAATTATTAGTTATCAAGTAGGTAAATATCCAATTCAGTATTGGGGGTTCCTTTTTTTCCGAAAAAGTGATTTACAAGATGGAAAAGATAAAAGTGAATTTGTGCATGTACAAATTAGCAATCAAAAACGACTGCCATCTGTGTGTCCCTATTCTCAAGTCAAGGACGACTTGTGATCATTTTCCTCCATACAAATATTCATCTCATCAGTATGCATGATAAACCAATCAATACAACTGGTTTTCTCTTGCTGCTCCTCACAGCACCCAGTAAAGGAAAACTAAAAGCCATTATTGGTAATTATATACTTATATTATCCATAAAATGAGGACAACCTTGGTCAAGTTTATTTTCCTTTCTGTTCTCATTCTTATGGCCTCTCTGCCAGCAGTAGCGCCTAAAGGTACCGTTCCTTCCAGTGGTTCCAGTGGATGTACTGGTAGTCCTAGTGCTGTTCGTAGATGTCCCCCGGCGCACCGCGACCCACTTCCTCCTCCGGGAAGAAAACATGTCAGCACATATGGCGATCACAACAAACTTCAAAATAAAAATCATCCATAGAAAACATATTCTCCTTATATATGTATGTATTAGGTGAATTATGTGTGCTTCTATATGTTATATATTGTTCTGTGGTAGACCCACTGAAGTATATAGTCATACTCATTTTTTTTTGTAATTCAAAGTAGGCATGCATTAATGCATGTGGTAGTGCCAATTTATCTTTTCTGAACATGTCAATGCTCTGAATAGTTGACTATGGCGATGCAGCGTGAGTATAATATTTTCTTGCTTTTGAAAGCTATGATATATATATAGAACAAGGCTTGGGTGCTATGGATAGCATAGAGGGCTACGGTGCTACGGTTCAATATTCAAGTTTTCAAAATCTTAACGGTCGATCCGAACCGTTCATCTTGTTCTCCATATTAATATGTGTTTGGAGACCAAATTTTATATTTTTTGAAAATTTTTTACTATTTTTTTAGATAGGTAGAAAATCACTTGATCTAAAAATTTCTGCATTAATTTCCTGAGGGACGGAATGTCTGACAAGAGGTCCCACCAAGCAGTGAGATAATTAAGAAGGGCTGCTAAATAGGCCCTTCTTCTTTCCTTTGTTTGCCTTAATTTCCTTTATATCGAGATGAGAAAAAAAGTTGGAAAAGACATAATAGAAAGCATTGAAAAAATAATAAAGATACAAATATCCAAAAAAAGATAATTTGTAAATTTGACCCTTTCTTATTTTTTAAATCGTCTTCTCTCACATGTCCCAACTCATCCGAATTCATATCACCTGAGGTAACAGAAATTTTGAATTTAGATTCAAACCGTCTGATCTGCTTTGTCATGAATATTAAAGGGACCATGCTTTTCATCTCGGGCTAGATTGGTACGGATTCTAATTGGAAAATCCGGATCTAAACACAAACATTTTGTTACCTCAATAGGATGCAGACTCAACTCATCCAGCCTTTAGAAGGTAAACTTGATTTTGGGTAATACTCTTTTAAGAAAAAATAGAAAATAATTTCAGAAGAATGGTTTCTTGGATGCTGCTTGTACTCTCATATTGGTAAACAAACAAAATATAAATAAATACTAATGAATATCCTCAGTTCATTTTAGAATAGGAAAACAATAAACAAGGTGCATGCTTATTTAGAGTGCATGTTTTTAGAGTAGTACAAGAAACAGTTCATGTTTATTCTTTTTACATGATACAAGAACATATTTTTATTTAGAGTGCATGTTTTGAATAAGTTCTTTATTTTTCTTTTTGGGATCTCTAGTTAACTACTTGTCATTGTTATTAAAAAATAAAATCGGACCGAACTAATAGCAAAACAGGCTCATATCTGCAGGTTTGGTTCGGATGAAAGACCAGATAAGCATGTAAACCGGAAACAATAAAAAAACTGGCCGGAAAATTATGTCTTGTCTTTTGTGTTGTCCAACTTGTTTTTTTAAATAATTATGTGTATGTGCATTATCAAATAATTATCAGAGGTGGATCTACATTTATTTGTACAGGTGCTAAGTGATCATATGATTTTAAAACTTTAGTTATATATATATATTAAAATTTAATTAAAGGGACGGAATGTCTGAAAACTTGAATAATTATTTGCTAGTTATTTGGTTGTTTAACCGTATTGGTATCTTTACTTTTTAGGGAAAATTTCTTCCTTGCCACTCCAAAACTTGTAAAATATCAAATTGCCACTCCAAAACTCAAAATTTCTTATTTGCCACTCTAAAATCATCAAATTTACCAATTTGCCACATTTATACATCTAATATACTTATTTGATTAAAATAATTCTGAAAAGTGTTGTATAAAAAATGTATTTTCATATTCCCTATTTTACCCTTCAAGAACAACAGATAAAATTTCTAATGGAGGCCTACAGTCCCCTTCCCTTCATCCCTTCGCCTCTTAATTTCTCTTGTTGCTCTCCACTGACGCACTCCACTGACGCACCTCCGTCGATCTCCGTCGCCGATCCACCTCCGTCGCTAGCTCTCCACTGACGCACGCCCCGGACCCAGACCACAGATCTGCCTCTCTTTCTCTCCGTCGCTCTCCACTGTCTCCTCTCTTAAGGTAAATACCTCTTTCAATCAAGCACACATTCAAACCTGAATTTCTCCTTCTAGGATGGCTTCAGCGGGATACTGTTACTTTACTGATAACGGTTCATGTACCGGGTCTCAGTTTTAGTACTGGTTTTATTTTCTTCTTTCCACTTACTGGTACTGGTGCATGTACCGGGTTTCAGTTTTGGTACTGGTGCATGTACCGGATTCATAGAATCGGAGTTTCAGTCAGCTTGTTAAGGCACATACACTTTCATTTATAATTTCAAGTTCTTGTTTTTTTGAAACTCAACTGACAGGGGCTGTCAGGAATATATTAAGCTTAACGGGTCCCTTCTAATATGCAGCAGCCGTTGTACCAGTAACCATTCGGCTGGTACCCTTACAATTTCAAGTTCTTGCATTAGATAATTTAAACTTCCATTTGATTTCCATTTGACTTCCATTTAATTTCTGAGTTCAATGTTTGATAAGCTTAGACCTGAGTTCAATGTTTATTTTTCAAACCAGCCTTCCACCATGCATTGCCATCGGCCACTGGTGGAGAATCACACGACGTCCTCAGAGATCTCCACAACTTCGGCCCAGCCAAGCCACTCCTCTCCGATGGTGCCGTGCCCCAACTCCGGCGAATCGAAACAAAGTGTTTTAGAAGTGCCAAAAAAACACAACGGTATGTAATGTTAGCAATTTAATCTTCTTTTCCATATGTTTTCTTGGATTGGGGCTATGGTACTGTGTCATTTTTTATTGGTGTAGTATGAGAGAGGTGCAATATTGGGGCTATGGTACTGTGTCATTTTTTACTGTGTCAATTTAATCTAGTCCAAGTATTATGAGAGAGGTGTAGTAAACCTCTACTGGTACCAAAAATCATGAGACTTGCTCGACATTATTTCTGTTTTCTCATTCAATTGCTTGAGAGAGGTGTAGTAAACCTCTACCGGTACCAAAAATCATGAAACTTGGCATAATAGAGAAAGCATTTACTAGCACAATTTCTTCTAAAGAGCAATTTCTAATTAATTCATGTATTTCCTTAGTTATTTACTCAATGGAACTTTTTATTTTTGTGTAATTGCAGTGGTCTTATAGTTGCAATTTCTTCATGTGGAAGGAGTATGAGGAATTTCTTCGCGAATTAGGAATTGTGAAACAACAGAGTGATATCGAGCATGTGCTATCAGACGTGTTCGCAGAACTGAAGCTCGATATGATGTTGAGATGGGAGAATGGAAGGAACACAACTCTCGCCTTATTAAATTAGTGGAGCAAATCAAATTTCTCGTTGCTATCATTGTCTTTGTGATGATCGGTATTTTAATTGTAATGGTATGCAAGTAGCGTTGATGTTTGAATGTTAGACTTTTAGGTAACTTGGGGGAGCTTTAGAAATCTATGAAAACCCTTGGATGTTTAATTTTCAGAGATCTTTATGTCATATTTATATATTGATTGGATATCTAAAATGATTAGTGGACTTGATCTTTATGTCATATTTATATATTTATGTCATATTTATATATAGACACTTTGCTATAAAAATAGATACTTTGGAATCACTGCATTTCTAAAATGATAATTCCTCCAAGAGAATAACTGCATTTCTGCATAGCATAGTTATTTTGTGATATGTATTTTCTCCCTTTATAAACAATGAAACAGAGACTTGATTTTCTATTAAAAAAATGAGACATTCAGACAATATGCTTTCTTCTCCTCTATGTCGATAATAATCAAAGAAATGCATCAATCAAAACCGTAGTAAAAAAAAAAAGGGAAAATTAGCGCAAACCAACTCTGAACTGGAAATGAACTTGAAACCAAAATTGCTGAAGCTAACAAAGAAAACCAAATAACGCAAACTAATTAAGTGCAAACGCAACTCTGCACTGGAAATTCAAACATATTGCTTGCATCTAGCGCCATATATGCACAAAAAAACCAGCTCACTGTCCCAGCTGCATCTAGCGCCATATATGCACAAAAAAACTAAAAGCATTTGACAGAAATAATTTGACAGAAAGTTTTCCTTAGATAAATGATAAAGCAAAAACAACAAAGAAACCTAAAAAAAAAAAAGCTGGAATGTGCGATAGCAGCTGGAAAGTGGAATGTGCGAAGAGAGGAGAAATTTGGGGTTAGGCGAAGAGAAGGAAAGTGGAATGTGCGATAGCAGCTGGAAGGGATTAGCAATAGATCGGCCAGACCTCCAGCCTCCTCCGACGGAAGGGAAGGGAAGGGTTAGGCGAAGGAAGGGTGAAAGAGAGAAAAAGGCGAAATGTTACTGGAGTCTAATTTTATCTGTTGTTCTTGAAGGGTAAAATGGGAAATATGAAAATACGTTTTTTATATAACACTTTTCAGAATTATTTTAATCAAATAAGTATATTAGATGTATAAATGTGGCAAATTGGTAAATTTGATGATTTTAGGGTGGCAAATAAGAAATTTTGAGTTTTGGGGTGGCAATTTGGTATTTTCCAAGTTTTGGGGTGGCATGGAGGAAATTTTTCCCTACTTTTTAACATGATTTTGTTGTTGTCATGTAGATGCACAATTTTTTTTTTTTATGGATGGATGAAAATATCAGTAGATTTTGGATAACCATCCAGAAAAGGTTTCCCCTAGCCTCTTCTTGTGTTTACAATACCCTCCAACGATAGTACAACACTTGGATTATCTTTTGTTGACCGTCAACAGTAACAGTACTGGTATCTGAATAAAACCCCATAGGTAGAAACAATTAATATCAATTTCCCAAATCAAGGGACAATTAATCGGTGAAGGTGAACTCAACAGGCTGTTGGGAGCATGGGCTAGCAAATTCACAATCAGGATCAGATTGATTCTAGAACAAAAAGAGCTGAATTACAAGTACCTTGAGAGCAGAATCTTTTCAACAAGACCGACCTTCTTCAAAGTCCAAACAAATAGTAAAAAATGTAAACAGTGAAAATCTTTTGGATCATTAAAAACAGTGATTTTAAAACTAATTTAATAAATAGTAAAAAAAATGAAAAAAATGAAAAATTTGGTCTCCAAGCACATTTTATTATAGATTGAATGTTGAATGGTTTGGATTAATTGTTTGGACTTTGAAAATGTAAAAATCAAAACGTTTATTCTAAGATCTAAAAACAAACGTTTTGATATTAGTCACACTCTCTCTCTCTCTCTCTGTCTATATATATATATAGAGTAAGGCTGGGGTGCTATGGATAGCACAGAGGACTACGGTGCTACGGTTCAATATTCAAGTTTTCAAAATCCTAACGGTCGATCCGAACCGTTCATCTTGTTCTCCATATTAATATGTGTTCGGAGACCAAATTTTACATTTTTTAGAAATTTTTTTTTTAGAACTTTTTATCTGTACAGGTGCTTAGCTCCCTTTCATAAAATATCATGTGTCTATTTGTAACCTAGTTGTTAGAACTATGGTTGTGAAGAATTTGGATTCAATTTTCACCAACAACATATTGTTCTTTTTTAATTTTAGTATTCCTATCATGAATTTCTAGTTACGCTCCTGATTATCACAACATTATTTTTTTTTATAAAAATATCAATAATAAAATTTTGATATGAAGCGTCACAAGTTTGATCGATTCATCTAAAAAAAAAAAAAAAATTTAAGTACGTAGTTATTCACTTCTAAATAAAATATATACTTCCCTTTGGCTACTTGCAGCTAGCGTGTAAACCAAGCCATCCTTGTTATTCTTTTTATGAGAAAGAAAATTTTTTCGTACAAGGACATAAATGTAATTATATAACTACAATAATATTTGATGAGAATCAAGATTTACTAAACATAAAATAATCCCCTCTTTGAGTCTGTTAATAAGATTTATTATCTTATAAGTTGAATTGTATTTAGTTTTTCAATATATTCTTGATTTATCATATGACTAAAAATATATGTTAACATTTTTTGCGTATTTCAATCATGGTAATTGTTTCATGCAGAAACCCAGTATCATTTTTGTGTCATCTAGCATAGACCAAATTATAAAATTTAGATTGAAAAAGTTAAAATGTAAAATATATAATATTTGACGGTTAGAATTATTTTTAATCAAAATTTCCATTAAAAAAATAATTATAACAACCAAGCTACCAAAGTTACAAGTACATATTCAATATTTTATGAGAAAAGACTAAACTATATAAAAAATTTTAAGATAATGAAATTTTATTACATTTTTATAGAGAATGACTCAAATGCTTCATTATTTTTATGTCTCAATCATATTCTGTATTTTTATTTTCATTTTTTAAGTATAAATAATCAATCCGAACTACTTAACATGATCTCCATATTAAAAATGTACTTAGGAAATCAAATTTTATATTTTTTGTAATTTCGTCACTATTGTTTTAGATAGATACAAAGTTAGATGGTTCAAAATCTTCATTTAACAGATAAGTTAACAGACAAGTGAACAATTGGATTGGATGTATAGACATGGAATGTCGTATCCATGACAAACCAATTTTGACTTGACTGTTGGAGAGCAACTCTTCAAGCCATATCCCAATTTTCCACAAGTGGGACCCGCCATTCAATAATTTTTCCTCGAAATGATTAGTTATCAAAATTTCAAGCATATTCCAATCAAATTTAGCCTTCCGTATCTATTCTAATCAAACTTATTTGAATGATAAATAGGAAAATCTTGACTTGTGGTCAACTCTGATAGTCTTCTTCCACCAGCTTATTTGAATAGGAAACTCTGAGGCTCCCTTATTTGAAGAACAACTCTTCCAAGTGATATCCCAATCTTCCACATGTGAGCCCCCCACTCAATAATTTTTCCTCGAAATTATTAGTTATCAAATTTTCAAACATATTCCAATCAAATTTATCCTTCTTGTATATATCTATTCTAATCAAAATTAGCTTTAGCTGGTTTTTAAGCTTGAAAATAAATTTTGATAAATCTGAAATATTTCAGTACTATGCTTTATGCATTGATTCTAGGCTATCAAGTAGGTAAATACCCAACTCAATATCTGGGGGTCTCTTTTTAATAATGAACAGTGTTCTCAGTGCTATACATATGTACATATTAGCAATATATAAAGCTCTCAAATATTTAATTAAAGAGATAGGTAAAATTTTAAAAAAATATATATTGATTTTTTTTAGGAATTTATATTGGATTATTTTTAATTACAAAATTAAAGATTAGCATGTAAACCCGAAAAAAAAAAAACTGGCTGTAAAATTATGTGTTGTCTTTTCTGCATTATCAAATAGTTATCATCAGGGGCAAATTTACATTTATCTATATGAGTGCTAAGTCACTCTATGATTTTAAAACTTTAGTTTTGTATATTGAAATTTAATTGAATTTTATTTTTATAGAAAATTTTATATATATAGACCAGCTTCCTTTCATAAAACTATGATTGTGGAGAGTTTGGATTCACTTTCCATGAACAACATATTATTCATTTTAAATGTTAATTAGTACCCCTATCATGAATTTCTAGTTATGCCCCTGATTATCGCAATGTTATTTTATTCATAAAAAATTTCAATATACTAAAATTTTGATATGAATCGTCACAAGTTTGATAATTCATCTAAAAAAAACAATTTTTTTTTTTGTACTACGTAGTTATTCTATAAATAAAATATATACTTCCCCTTGGCTACTTGCAGCTAGCTAGCGTGTAAACCAAGTCATCCTTGTAATCCTTTTTATGTATAGAATGAAAATATTTTCGTACAAGGACATAAAGGTAATTATATAACTACTATAATATTTGATGAGAATCAAGATTTACTAAACATAATACCATCTTTCAGTCTATTAATAAAATTTATTATCTTAAAAGTTGAATTAATGTATTTAGTTCTTCAATATATTCTTGATTTATGACATGACTAAAATGTATTTTAACATTTTTTACGTGTTTCAATCATGGTAATTGTTTCATGCAGAAACCAGTATCATTTTTGTCTTCTAGAATAGACCAAATTATAAAATTTAGATTGAGAAGGCTAAAATGTAAATGTATAATATTTAACGGCTAGAATTAATTTTAATCAAAATTTCCATAATTAAAAAAATAATGCTAACAAATAAGTTACCAAATTACAAGTATATATTTAATATTTGATGAGAAAAGACTCAACTATATAAAAACTTTTAAGATAATAAAATTTAATTAAATTTTTATCGAGAAGGACACAAATGTTTCGTTATTTAATTTTATGTCTCAATTATATTTCGCATTTTTATTTTCATTTTAAAATCTAAATAGTCAATCTGAACTACTCAATATGATCGTCATATTAAAAATGTACTTAAAAATTAAATTTTTTATTTTTTATAGTTTTGTTACTATTTTCTTAGATGGTTCACAATGTGTCCATGGCAAGTGGACAAGTGGTTCAGAATGTGTCCATGGCAAGTGGACAAGTGGTTTAGAATGGATGGTTCAGAATGTATCCATGGCAAGTGGACAAGTGGACAATTGGATGTATAGACAAGCAAGGAGAGGCAGACTAGCTAAAATTTAACATATAAGTTAACAGACAAGTCTTGTTTCTAGTTTTTAATTATGGAAAATATATGGGGAATAGATTTTCTCTTCAAGTTTTGTTTCTAGTTTCTAACTTTTAATTTTTAATTTGAGGATGATATAATGGAAAATATATGGGCAATGACTCGCATATCTTGACTTGTGGTCAACTCTGGTAGTCTTCTTCCACCAACTTATTTGAATTATAAATAGGATTGTAGTCTTCTTCCACCAGATATATCCTCTTACAACACTTGATAACCCAAAAAAAAAAAAAAATGAGAGGTTTACATCTCTTACTTTTCATATTCTTGTTCTCCTTCCATCTTCCATCAAACTGCTTTGCAACAAATGAAACTGATAAGTTTGCACTTCTCTCCTTCAAGTCTCTCATATCCAATAGCCCGTTCGGAGCATTATCATCATGGAATGATTCTCTCCACTATTGTCAATGGCAAGGCGTAAGGTGTGGCAACCGCCATCCTGACAGAGTAATCGCTCTCTCTCTGGGTTCATTAAGTTTGTCAGGCCGTATATCACCCTCTTTGGCAAATCTGACATTTCTCAAAAGTTTGAATCTTTCAGATAACCAGCTTACTGGTAACATCCCAACAGAGTTTGGTCATTTGAGTAGATTGCAATTTCTCAATTTGAGTGCTAATAACCTTGCCGGAAACATTCCATCAACTCTTGGTAATTGTTCCAATTTAGAATTTCTTAATATGAGACGCAATAATCTCCAAGGAACCATCCCTTCCAATCTAATGCAATGTAAAAAATTGAGATTTATCAATTTGAGATATAACTTTCTTGTAGGAGGCATACCTCCGGAGTTTGGTTTCCTAGAGTTACTCAAGTTATTGGATATAAGTAGAAATAATTTTACAGAATCTATCCCAAGCACCTTAGGCAACCTTACACATCTATCAACTCTTTATCTTGATGGAAATAATTTAGATGGTTTCATCCCTCCTTCACTCGGCCAACTAAAGGCTCTGGAGTACCTATCCCTCAGTAAAAACAATTTGTCGGGCAAGATACCACATTCTATTTACAACCTCTCAGCCATGGTTGACTTGAGATTCAGTGATAATCAACTTGATGGTAATCTTCCTTATGACTTTTGTGATGCATTTCAGAACCTACAGACTATATCGTTGTACCAAAATCAACTAACTGGACAGATTCCAAAATCCATATCCAATTGTTCAGCCATGATTAATATTGATTTAGGTCAAAATTTCATAGACACAATACCGGATAGTATAGGAACCTTAGAAAACCTTTCTTATCTTAACATGAATTCAAATCAAATTAAGGCCACCGGTGACGATTGGAGATTCTTTGATTCTTTAATCAACTGTACATTTCTACAAATATTGGAACTTGGAAACAACCAACTCCAAGGGATGCTACCTGGTTCTATAGCAAATCTATCTACTAGTCTTACATATTTAGGACTTTACATGAATCCAATTTCAGGAAATATTCCTGCAGAGATAGGAAAACTAACCAACCTTATTAACTTACAACTAGCTCTAACATTTATTGAAGGCACTATCCCAAAAGAAATAGGTGATCTTTGGAATTTGGGACGGTTAGGCCTAGAGGGAAACATGTTATCTGGTGAAATCCCATCAACCTTAGGTAATCTCACCCTGATGAATTCGCTTCATCTCGAGAATAATGCATTCACTGGGAGTATACCAGAGGAATTAAGCAATATGCAAGTACTAGCTAAATTTAATCTTTCAAATAATAAATTTATAGGCTCAATCCCAAAGAAACTCTTCAATCTTCATTCACTTTCTATCAGCCTCGACTTGTCAAATAACTATTTGAATGGATCACTACCAGCAGAAATTGGCCAATAAAACAATGTAGAAGAAGTTTACCTATCAAATAACAAATTATCTGGTCAAATTCCTAGCACAATCGATGGGTGCCAGCTACTTCAAATACTTCATCTTGATGGAAACCAGTTGAATGGGTCTATTCCCATCTCTTTGAGCAACATGATAGGGTTGCAAGATCTTGATATCTCAAACAATGATTTATCTGGTCCAGTACCTAATTTTATTGGTCAGATGAAACTCCAGTATTTGAATATTTCTTTCAATAATTTTGAGGGGGAATTGCCGAAAGAAGGGGTTTTCAGGAACACTAGTGCAGTAGACATAAGAGGAAATTCAAAACTTTGTGGCGGAGTACCTGAAATGCATCTACCCAAATGCGTTTTAGATAACCAAAAGAAGAAGCACTATTCCAAAATTACCATTGTAATAATTTGTTGCATAGGTGGTATTATATGCCTTTGTATAACCATGTTTTTGATAACCCATTTTTGTTGGAAAAAGGGATCTCAGAATAACCCCCTACCATTTGTGGCCAAAAATTCTGAGTACCAAAAAGTGTCATACAATGACATTCTCAGGGATACGGATCATTTTTCGTCAGAGAATCTAATTGGAAGAGGTACTTTTGGAGCTGTTTACAAAGCTCCTATGAAATTTGAGAATGTGACAACTGTTGCCGTGAAGGTACTAAATCTCAAGCAGCGTGGTGCTTCTAGAAGTTTCTTGTCTGAATGTGAGGTACTAAGAAAAGTCAGACACAGAAACCTTATCAAAGTTTTAAGTTCATGCTCTAGCATAGACCACCAAGGTAATGATTTTAAAGCTTTGATTTTTGAGTTCATGCCTAATGGCAGTTTAGAAACATGGTTGCATCCCAACACGTGTACAAATAGGCCATTTAGGAGTCTCAGCCTTATCGAGAGGCTGAATATAGCAATCGATGTCGCCACAGCTTTGGATTATCTTCATAACCACGGTCCCGCTCCAATTGTGCATTGTGATCTTAAACCTAGCAATGTGCTTTTGAATGAAGACATGACTGCACATGTGGGTGATTTCGGGCTTGCCAGATTTCTGGTTCAACCTGATTCTATGTCTTCTCTGTTGACAGCAAGTACAACTGGACTTAGAGGTTCCATCGGTTATATTCCTCCAGGTACAAGCTTATATATTCTTATGAGAAATTAATTTTGTGTATTAGTGTGTGTGTGTGGGTCTTTATATAATTAAGTAGTTACGTACCAACTTACAGAAGTGTTTCTTTGTAGTTTCAACAAAGTTTGCTTTGTCTCATATGTTCTTTCTCTTAATTATCTTAATACATGGTATCAAACCTATAGTTAGCTCCTACCTGTTAAATTGATATGTGAATAGTAAGTGACCACAAGCTTTCAGAACGCCAAATTAAATCATACATAGTGAAAAAAAGGGAGGTTAATTCCTTTTCCCACAATATTTGGCACGGCTCGTATGCTTGAATTGAAAAGGCAAAACAACACTATATATGTTACTGATCTTGCTGCATAATTTGTAAAAGGGTATGATTGTAATTTGTCTTTTTTTTTCTAAGAATATGGCATGGGAGGTCAGGCATCGGTTGAAGGAGATGCATATAGCTATGGCATTCTTCTGCTTGAGATATTTACTGGCGTATGCCCCACCGATGAAAGATTCAGAGACGGATTGAACCTCCACATGCATGTTGAGATGGCTTTCTCAGATCATGTTACTGAGATTATCGATCACAAATTGTTCCCAATCAATGATGGAGGAGAGAATGAAAATGCAGATAATATTCACAATTGCTTGGTTTCGGTGATTCGATGTGGTCTCTTGTGCTCCAAGTTGTCTCCAAAAGAGCTCATTGGGATCAAAGAAGTAGTGGAGGAGTTGAATTCGGCTCGAATGAAGTTGCTGAGATGAGAGAGATAAAAAGTGACAGATTGAAAATCTGAAAAATATGAGGTCATGACTCACGTGCTATGGAATTTATCTTTAGTATTGTTATTAACATGAATTGGCTGTTAAGTACATATAATGTGTATATTTGTATTTGAAACCATTTTTGAAAACTATAGTAATTTGCATTTATAAATGAGCCTATGGTACTTTTTACGTGATACGAGAATATATTTTATTTCGAGTGACAGGTTTTGAATGAGTTCTTTATTTTTCTTTATTTTTCATTTGTATTTAATCATGATTTTTGTAGCTATCAATTATTTTTTGGTTTCCTTCAAAATTTTATGTTAATTGTGAAAACTTTGATATTATAATAAAGATCTTGAGGAAAGTAGTATTTGCTCAAAAAATTAGATGGTATATATCATATATGAAAATCGCAAAATTTACAACTGATGTGATTCATTTATAATTTATTGTAATAAGCATTTCATACATCAACCTATATACTCTTTACGTTAATTCGGATTTAATTCGCAAATCTGGTGACTATGATCATAATTATGTGCAGAAAAAAATCACATATTAAGTTTATCTATATAAATGAATAAATTAGCATGAAATAAATTATTACTATATCCTTTCTATAATCGAGTATAGTTTTAAAATCACACTCCATGTTTTAATTGGATCTGGTCAGATCCGAATTGGAACTGAATAATCAGATAAAGGTAACACCTCTAGCCATCACCAAATAATTCTATGATATAAAACTAAATTATGTATCTTGTTATAAGAACTATGGACTTGGCGTTTGCTGCGTAGTGACACAAGTTTCGTCCCTCTACATAGAGACGCATGTTCAATTCTCGCCAAAAACATCTAAAAATTATTCATAGTGTACATAATTCTTTTAGTCTGAAAGAAAGATGAATGTTACACTTTTAAATTAATTTCATTGAACCACACATCAGAAGTATCAGTTTATAAAAAAAGAAAGAAAATTAAAACATGAAAAAAAAGAAAAATTAATTTAATATCTTGGTCTCTGGTTCCGTAAAGTAACTCAAATTTTGGGTTTGAATCCGGCTATTCAATTATAATTCAGACTAATATTCAGCTCGAGTTAAAATGCATGTAACCCCTTCAATATTTGTACGAGAGTAGATTGAACTCAAACTCAGAAATTGAGTTACATTAGGGGATCCGAATTCAGCAAGAGGAGCTGGTCCTTGATGAGGTGCCGAATGCCTGACAAGAGGTCCCACCATGTAGTGAGATAATTAAGAAGGCTGTTAAATAGGCTCTTCTTCTTTTCTTTGTTTAATTTGACTTTCTTCTCCATTGAGATGGGAAAAGAAAGTTAGAAAAAAGGCAGAAAAAAAAATAAAAATACAAATATCCAAAAAAAAGGCAGAAAGTTACAATTTAATAGTCTGGTCTCCGGATTCCCTAAAGTAACTCAAATTTCGGGTTTGAATCCGGTTGTTCAATCAAAATTCAGACTAATTCAGTTCGAAGTGGAATGTACATAACTCCTTTAATATTTGTAATAGTGTAGATCGAACAGTCCAAATCCAAACTCAGAAATTGAGTTAATTTACGGGATTTAATTCAGGCAGAGGAGCTGATCCTCGATGCACAGGAAACGAAGGATGAGGGGCAGAATGTCTGACAAGAGGTCCTACCAAGTAGTGAGATAATTAAGAAGGGCTGCTAAATATGCTGTTCTTCTTTTCTTTGTCTTTCTTCTCCATTGAGATGGGAAAAGGAAGTTAGAAAAGAGAAATAATAGAAAAAAGACAGAAAAAAATAAACATACAAATATCCAAAAAAAAAAAAAGTTTTAGTGAATTTTACCCTTTTTTATACTTGAAATGCCATTTAGAAATTAAAAAGAAATTAAAAATAATTTGTTACTGTGGCCATGCCATTTAGCTCAATGGAATATTGATATGCTTAATTTGTCAAATCTGTTGCCAGAGCATTTGTTGGAACAGTCTGGATAGAATTTGAGTTCGATCGGTTCAGATCAAATTAATCTCAAATTAGTACAAAACCAAAAATCTTCTTTCAGTTTGAATAATATAAACCACATCTGGCGAATAAATCAATCAACTGAATTACTAATCAAAATAAAATTTTAGCTGCTACAAGCACACATTTAATATTTTACAAAAACTGAACAAATTTTTTTAAGATAATAAAGTAAACTAAATTTTTATTGAGGACTAAAATGCATTATTATTTTCATGTCCTAGTCATATTCTACATTCTTATTTCTGTTTTCAAAATTTAAATAGTCAATTCAAATTATTCAATATGATATTCATATTAAAATGTGCTTGGAAAACAAATTTTGATATATTTTTTTAATTTTTTTTACTATAATTTTAAATAGATATAATTTTTATTTATTTTTGGATGGTTTGCAAATAAGTGACAATTGGATGTATGAACATGTAAGTAGGTAGCTAGAGTACAAAATGTTTCTAATAATAAAATGTATCCATAGTAAACCAATTTGGAATTGACTGTCATGGAGAGCAAGTAGATCTTCAACTCATATTCCAATAATTTTCCACCTGTGGGGCCCGCCACTCAATATTTTTTCCATGTTGGGGTTCTTTTTTTGCCAAAAAAGTGATTTATAAGATGGGAAAGATAAAAGTGAAGAATAGAATAAAGGGATGGAAATGCCTGAATTTGTCTCATGCATGAACAGTGTTCTCAGTGCTATACATATGTACAAATTAGCGACTGCCATATATGTGTCCCTATTCTGAGTCAAGAACGACTTATGATCACTTTCATCTTATCAGTATGCATAATAGACCAACAATACAACTGGTTTTCTCTTGCTGCCCTCACAGCACCCAGTAAAGGAAAACCAAAAACCATAAAATGAGGATCACCTTCGTCAAGATTATTTTCCTTTCTGTTCTCATTCTTATGGCCTCTCTGCCAGCAGTAGCGCCTAAAGGTAATGTTCCTTCCAGTGGTCCCAATGGATGTAGTGTAGGCCCGGGCAATGGTGCTCATAATTGTCCACCTACTCTTCCAGGAGGAAAACTTGTCAGCACAGATGGCGATCACGCCACACGTCAAGATAAAGATCATCCATAGTAAACATATATTTCTCCTTGTATACGTATGTATTAGGTGAATGTGTGCCTCTATATGTTATACTGAAGTACGTAGTCATACTCTGTTTTTTTCTTTTTCTTTTTCTTTTTCTTTTTTGTAATTCAAAGTAGGCATGCCTTATGCATAAGGTGGTGCCGAATTATCTTTTGTGAAGATGTCAATGTTCTAAATAGTTGACTATAGCGATGCAGCGTCAGTATAATATTTTCTTAATTTTCTTGATCATTTAAAAAGTTCTTCAGATGAGCTTGTTTGTTTTCATTAAATAGTGAAATAATTTGAAGTGCTAATTATGTTGCTAGCTCAAATTGTTTACATAACCTAAGTCCAAACAAAAGTAATTAAGATTAGTTTTTAATAAAATTCCACCTTTAAAAGTAAAAAATACTATTCTCAGTCAAATAAACCCTACTTCTTATGGCCATATTCTGGACTGATATAGTGATGACAAGGTGATGTTTTTGTTTGATTAATTACTGATAATCACATCATAAACAGTTAATTGAGGGTGACTCTACCTTGGACTGATTAATTTTGGTCTTAATAAAAGTATACGCCAAATTTTTACCTTTCTAAATTGCTCAATAAAAATTGAGAAAAATGTAGGTCGGATGGGCTTTGGACATATCTTTGGTCCAATGGGCACTGAGTCGTCCGATGTATTTTGTGCGCATAGATTTTAAAGTGCATCTAACGGCTCTGGTGCCCATCAGATCTAAGAGTAGATCCAAAGCCCATCGGATATTAAAGGGGGTCATCATATATTCCATCTTGAGCCGGATTGGTACATATTCTAATTGAACGGTCCGGATCTAAACTCAAATATTATGTTACCTCATAGGATGCAGACTCAACTCATCCGGCCTTTAGACGGTAATCTTGATTTAAAAAAAAAAATACTCTTTTAAGAAAAAATAGAAAATAATGTCAAAGGGATGGTTAGTTGGATGCTGCTTGTACTCTCATATTAGTAAGCAAACACAATATAAATAAATATTAATGAATATCCCCAGTTCATTTTAAAATATAAAAACAATAGACAAGATTCACTTATAACACAAGCGGTATTTCATTTGAGAACCGTCGGAGATCCAAATCGGATGGTTCAGAAATAACCAGCACTGCAATGGACAGTGCAAAACCCATCCCAAATTATATATATATAAAAATAGATGTCGGCAGAATCCCTGTCTACATTCTCGTCATCAATTTTGGACCTTACGGCCTGTTAAAGCCCAACTGGTCACGGCCCATCAAATCAATAAGAAATGCAGCATTTCTTATACAACCAATTTTCTTTTCTTAACCTAACTGTAGAGTTTACCCCCACAATTATGCAACAAACTCCAAAGTAAAAAAGCTTTTTTTTTGTTTTTTTAGTAAAGATTGAAGGTGAAATCACCCAACTATTTAATATTCATAAATAATTCTTTCTACTATATTTCAAACCTGCGACCTCACACACAGAGTGCATAACCTTTGCCATTAGACTAAAAGCTAGTTCTCCAAAGTAAAAAAGTTAACTGCAGTTGGCACTCAATTATGCAACCAACCTTGGTATTAAAATTCAAGTGATCCTGCATTGAAATCACACCCAATCACTTTAATTTACATTAAATTTGCATTTATGAAAATGAATAATATCTCAATCCTGTCCAAAATTTTATCCTCAATTTATCGACAAATGAACTTTAACAGCAACCGGCTGGCTAATTTCAATATCAAAATAAACAATCTAATGACTTTCAACATTTAAAGTAAAACAAACGAAAATGATTATAAATGAAATTAAGCGAAATTGGTCATGCAATTAAATTAAGGATTACTCAAGTGTCAATTGATCCTCAATTCAGCTTTAATTTGTCACTGACATATTGAATGAAACCGTTAATGAGTGAAAAGCTGGACCTTGATTTATTTTTTAGGCAAGTTAATCTCTTATATAAATAAGTTAAGAAATTTAAAATATTTCATGAAAGGATGCATGCATTCTTGCTTTGTACACAAATTTAATGGAAATTTTGAGAAAATGTGTATGATGTACCGTGTATGATTAGTGTTTTTATAGTACTGAATGAGGTTGGCTAAGATCAAAGTGGTAGTTTCTGAGCTTTGGTGCTACCAATTCGTTTTTCAGTTTTCAAAGTTCAAAATGTCGATCCGAACCGTTCAAGTTGTTCTCCATATTAAATTGTGCTTGGAGACCAAATTTTACATTTTTTTGAATTTTTTTACTATTTATTAAGCCACTTTGAAAATCGTTGATCCAATGGTGGCCTAACAAAACAGTAAAATCAGAAGCCACCGTTGGATCAGCTGTTTTCAAAGTGGCTTAATAAATAGTAAACAAATTCAGAAAAATGTAAAATTTGGTCTCCAAGTACAATTTAATATGGAGAACAACTTGAACGGTTCGGATCGACGTTTTGAACTTTGAAAACTGAAAAACGAATTGGTAGCACCAAAGCTCAGAAACTACCACTTTGATCTTAGCCAACCTCGTAGTGAATAATCGTTATATTTATTAGTACCATGTATGCTTAGTGTTTTTGTAGCAGTGAATAAGTCCCATTTAAAATGTCTACCCGCATACGGCCTTTTGTCACTGCCGCATACGGACCCGTATACAGTACTGTCACTACCGCATACGGTATAGACCACCCCACAGATAGAGTCGCATACCGGTACTATTATTCCCTACGGATGCCAGGGTTTTGTTCTATGCATATTTGAAAGGTTCTCCGACTCTAAGGTCGGCTTGTGGGGGACAATTCAGATTATCACAGGATGTAATATAATTAAATCACTCACGCTAACCTAATTAATCACATTCCTCTATTACTTGCTAAGTAATAACCTTAAACCCTACTTATTACAAGTAATAAATAAATTCCTAATTATAATTCAAGATGATATCTAATCTACATCCTGCCAAAGGAGCCCACTGGGTTCTAACCCTAGTCTTTGAACCGCTGCCAAGCCTCGTTAGCCGAACTGTTTATAGTACTTGTATCCTCTCTCACACCGAGGTACAATGACTTAACACGTATGGTATGTGGAGGACATTGGAATATAGTAGACAAAACTATGTATGTAAGGACATATTTCAATAACATTCAAATAATAACGAAATCTCAAATAAACATAAAAGAAAAATAAATATAATAGTAAAGAAAAATAAATTATAAATTGTACTCCAAAAGAAATTTATGGATCTTTTTTAATTAAAGAGATATGTGGATTTATGGATAAAATTTATTTTCTCGATACCTACAAATATTTTAGTATATATTTAAATTTACATTTAAAAAAAATTCTTGTGCAATTGATTTGTTTGATATAATTAACAAGTAACTGGCTGCTCCATACACAATTACACATCTCCTAAACCACAAAGTGAAATCAATTGATTGCTAATATGAGCCAAAACTATCTTTTTGAAATTAATAATTGAAACTGTTTATTGGTTAACATATTATACAACTAAACCACAACATATATACCCTCATATTAATTATTTATAAAAAAAAGATTCCATTAATTGTTTAGAACAAAAAGAGAGTTCAAAATTATTTATTTTCACAGAGACCAATTGTTAGATTTGGAATGTACTGTTGAAATTTAGAGACGTCCAAATTATAATTATAATTTGAACTATGTGTTATATAATTATATGTTTAATACTATCATAAATAAATGCCTAAACAAATGATCAAATTCATAATAACGTTGTAATGCTAATTAGGCATTGTACGTATTTTAATTAGGATATGGACCAAAGTACCTATAGAATATTCAGGTAATTATTTCTAATTGTTCATGGACCAATTAGAAATATTACAATTTGAACTCGTGCAAATTAGAATAATAATATTGGCATGAAAACAACCAGATTTGGTTTATTTCTAGATTTGGATCGTATTAAAATTGATTAGATTAAATTATGGTCATATTTGGTTTATTTATAGATGATTTTAGAAATATTTATGGTTATTTTCATATAGTTTTCTTAAGCCAAAATTACGATTGTAATTCTGAACCGATTTAGCTAATTATACCATTTTCACGAGTATTTAAGGGCTGGGTCTCCAAAGCAGCAGCAATCAATTCTCTCAGATCAATTCTGAAATTCGGGTTAGCCTCTTTATATTGCTCCATTAAGTCTAAAGACGAGATTCTGTTGAAGCAACTTCGGAGAAGAATCTCGACTGGCATTGCTGCAAGCTTTGGATCTGAGGCCTCAAGTTCAAAGTTCAAGTGTTCAAGAAGGGCTCAAGAAGTGTTCAAGCCTTTGATCTCGATTGAGTGTCGAGGACAATTAGGTTTTAAATATCTGTAGAGTATTTTTTAGGATATGTTTCATAGTTTTACAGGATATGTCATATATTTTACATGAGCTATGCATTGTATTGCTTTTCTTTATTTTACTGGATCTGTTTAACAGTTTCGTAGGATATATATACAATAGTTTACAACATATATGCAATATTTATAGGATCTAGTTAACAGTTTTACTGATTTAAATTTCTAGTATTTTTCTAATAGAATTACATGATATATGAATCAGGTTTAAAGATCATGTAGAATATTTTACCGGATATAGTTCACAGTTTTACATGATATATGCATCATTTTATAGTATCTATTATTATTGATGTTTAAAGGTTTATAGTATATAGTTCACAATTTTACATGATATAGTTTACAGTTTTACAGGATATGTAGAGTGTTTTAAGGGATATAGTTCACAGTTTTATAACCTTATTTGTTTTATTTATTTTGTAGGATGATATTTCTAAAGAACACATTTTTTTCTAGTGATGAGGCTTCTAACTCATCCAAACAATACTAAACAAAGAGTTATGAAGTAAAAGTTTTTGTATGTTGATTAGTATGATTATGTGGAATGTATGAATTTATGTTTAGAATGTTATTATTTGTTTTTGTTACTGTTGAACAGTGATGTTTTCAATAGTGACAGTTTATGCTTGTGAATAGTTACTAATGTTTAACAATGTGGTTGTGAATAATTGATATATTGATGTTTTATAGTTCGCATCTGTTAGTTTTACTATTTACATATGTTAAATTTATAGTATTGAAGTTTGCAGTGTGTTTATCTCAATTTGATAGTGTTTTAGGTTTCTGATTTATAGTTTTATAGTTTATATTTGAGAATTTTACAATGTTGAAGAACTATAGTTTGCATCTATATGATTTACAGTATGTGTAGTATTAATTTAGAAGATATAGATGCAGATATAAATATTAATAATTGAAGGAAAAAAATTATGAAATTTTGTTTCAAAATTTTTTTAATTAATTTTAATTTTGGGAAAAATAAATAAATTTGATTGAAGAAAAATAATTTTGATTCAAAAAAATTAATTTTGCATAATTTCTGGGGTTATTTTGAAAAAACTGCAAGTTTGAGAAGTGGTCCAGTGTTACAATGTTCTAGAAGGTTTTAACACTGTTATTAACTGTAAGTTAGAGAAATACACCAAGTGGTCCTGCGGCAGATAAAGTTAGTTTGGCAAGTTGTGCAAGTTGCAAGTACTCAAAGTGGTCCCACAGGATATTAAAATTTTAAAGTGTGTTTTGTATATGATTTGTTATATGAGATTATAGTATAGAATTGGAATTTTACAATATTCGCACAAGTCAAATGACAGTTTTTTTGTGGAAATACTGTGGACACATTGTGCAGGAATTGAATGCTTCATTTTTATTAATATCTAACAGAAAATAGAAATTAATAATTATACCCAGGTTTTATGAGTATTTTTAAAAATGCGAGTTATTAATAATTATACCCACTTTTTCTGGATATTTTTAAAACTGTCCAAACTAGCCAATTAATTGCCGGTCCTCTTTTTTTCTCAATCGGCCATTAAATGACCAGTCCTCAATCTTTCTTTTTTTTGACATTATGAAGAGCAAGATACTGAAATCTAAGATTACTCCATTAATTTTTTTTAAATATTGGTTAGATTACTTCTTTTGATGTATAATTCGCAAAATTATACTAAAATACGCTAAATTACGCTAATAGGGACGATATCTTTACAGAGAAAGGCGAAAAACAACGACAAAACTTCAAACGGCTACAAAATGGCACTCGAGTGTTGATTCAGCAAATTAAATGGCCACTTGTCAAAAAGTTTGCCAGAAGATGCGTGCGTTGGTGATTGCTTTGTCGTTTTTTGAAATCATAATTGCCATAAAAAACAAAGGGAAAAGCCTCAAAACTTGATTTGAAGTTTTCGATTAATATTTTCATTTCTATTTTCGATCTAAGTAGCTCAGTAAATTGGTTATACAATATCAATTTTTACTATTTTTGGAACTTTAACTACTTTTTATAATTTATGAAAGATGACACGAAATCGGCTAATTTAGCGTATTTCAGTATAATTAGCGTAATTTGTGTAATTTAGCGTAATTTAGCATAATTTAACGTAATATAGCGTCATTTAACTTCATTAAGAGTAGTTTAGCGTAATTTAACATAATTTCAAGTTATTTAGTGTAATCTAACGAATATTTAAAAAAAGTTAAATTTTTAATCTTAGATTTCAGCATCTTGTTGTTTGGGACATCAATTTGAAATTTAGCTTGTGAATGAACATGTTTGTGATAGGAGCTTTCTTGTTTAAGACCTGATTTTTTTATTATAGTTCTCATCGGAGATTCGCAATTTAGGGGATTTAATGCGTAAGTATGAAAAATCTAGCTCAGTGGATCCAGGCTCAGTTATCAAATTTTGTTCGTCTTGGGTGTATAGTGATTCAGGGGAATTGATATCAAGATATGAAATATCAAGTTCAAAAGGTGTTGTCAGAAGCTTGACATTTGAATCCAGTTCAAAAGGTTTTTTTTTTTGTTTCCGCGTTCGGAAGAGGACTGATTATCCCGGTTAGATTTTTTTTTTCTGCGTCTGCGACGAGACTGATTATTCCAGCTAGCCTTTTTTTTTTTTCTCTCTCTGTGTCTGAGACAGTTTGAATTAGCAATGTTTAATCCAGAAATTTATTTTACCATCCGTGGGACGAGATAAACAATCCCGTTTTACCTATACTTCAATTTCCAATCGAAACACCACTCTTTCCGGATATATTTTTTTTAAATCGGGTGAGAAATGCTACCTTTACTTCATCCAAAACAAAACAGAGAATGGTCTAAAGCAAAACAGAGAATGGGCTAGATTAGAAGTGATAATAAAATATTTTTATTCATTTATATGATTTATTTGTATGATAAACTCTACGTAATGGGCTTTCTTAATTAAGTCCGAACTTTTCTTTCATCCATGCGATTTTTAAATAGTTTAACATAAATATTCTTTTTCTCAAAATTTGAAAACATTATATATTTTTTTATTGGGTTGACGTCAATTGCCGTCAACATTTTATATTAATACAAAAAAGGTTATTTACAATGGCTTTATTTTGAAAATAAAATCGCTAATAGTACAGTACGCACAACTAAAAAAGTACCAAACTAAATCATCTTAATACATACACAGAAAGCATATGTTTAGGCTCAATAGTGAACACATGTTTATATTACCTACGTTGCAAACATACACTGAAAGCATAGTTCAATTGTGAACACATGCGTTCACATTCAATTTTGAACACAAGCGTTCATAACTTCATATATATTACCTGCGTTTAATATATCAGCTTCCATACTTTTAGAAGAAGATAAGTCATCATTTTAACTATTTGACATCTGAGTTCAGAATGAATCGTGAAATAACATTCATTCATAAAGTAAGCTGATATTAAAATTCTAAAAACATGGATATTTGCGTTAAATATTTTTAAAATCAGGATCGACAAAAATATTCTTTAAGCTATTGTTTTCTTTCTTGACAACTAAGTAATTTCATTGTCATTATTTAAATTTAGATTTGAAAACGAACATTTTAGATATGATGTAATAGGATACAAATATATCAAGTGTATAAAAATGAGCTTAATTAGCTGCACATTTTACCGCTCACTAATAAATGATTAATAGAGGCATGTAGCAGGTTAGAGCTAATGAAAGTTGTTAGGCAGTTAGCAATAATCAGTGTTGTTAGACAGTTAGCAATAGTTGTTAGATGTTCTGTTATGACATTTAATTACCAAGGTTAGAAGCATGTAATCATGATTAGATTAGAGAGGATTAAGCTGGAGTGTTTCTCTATATAAGCAACAGTTGTAATCTATAGGAGATACATGAGAAAATACAAATACATTTGAATCTCTCTCTCTCTCTCTTTACTTCATGAAATCCATTAATGACCTTTTCGTCTATTTGAAATTAACAACCCTTAATTAATTAAATACAAAACTACGCTAAAAAAACACTATTCCTATATATATTTTTAACAGCATATATGCAAACTAATATTGTCAAAATCTCCAAATAACATCTCTTTTTTCTGTATGAAGTAGAGAGGAAAGAACTGTTTTCTCGACCAGTCATCTATCTTGACTCAAATTCTGAAATAGTCATCTCGTTCTTAGACACTGGTACCAAGTTTTTCTGTGACCCATCACTAGAATCATCACCTCGTCTTCTTAGGTAAAATGCCGGCTTTGAAGGTACTTGGAGAGAGACGGTGTTGCTACCAAGCATGATCACTACCTCTGACATGCGGGGTCTATCCATTAGGTCCTCTTGCACACAGAGAAGCCCAATATGTATGTACCGGATTATCTCATTTGTTGGGCAATTAATGAATGAGTCAATTATGTTTGTTATTGTACCCGCTGTCCATTGCTCCCATGTCTGACATTCCACCATTAAAACTTTAAGATATAGGACTTTAATAAAAAAAAATACCTGTGTAAATTATAACTGCATATGAGGCCTCACATTTTCACAAAAAAAAGAATGGTCTTAGGCCTGATCTGTGTTCAAAATAACAAAATATCATGCACATCATGGCAAAACATGAAATATATCTTTGGCCACCTGATACACTGATAACTTGTAAATAGCCAAATAACCCACTATATATTCTTCCACAATTTGTAGATAAACAACAATAGAAGATTATTTAGGTTACCTATTAACAGGAAGAGAATTATGGTTTTTTGTAGGAGTAAACAGGATACTAAATGTAAAGGTTTTGATGATATTTCTAATTTTGCAGGGCATTGATGATAATTTGGCACTTGCAGCATACATGAATTAAATTGGCCCTTGTGATCTTTTCTGAGCTTACATGAATAATGAATTGCATTTATTACATAAATTTAAGAGAAATGGATAAGAAATTCTTACAGAGCTCAGAAGACAATCACTCAGTTCAGTCTCGAATGTACCACAACATTGTTTCCCAGTAATGATCTCTAAAAGCAAAACACCAAAACTAAACACATCTGACTTGATTGAATAGCGTCCATGCAGTGCATACTCAGGTGCCATATATCCACTGTACAGTTCACATAATAGGACTAATTAAAAGGGATGCCTCATTGTTTCAATTGCAAAATTTAAGCTTTTTTTCCTTGAAACTTGCACCCTGAAAAGGCTGAAAATCCTAAAATTGGCATTTAACATTCATTATTTGGGCTATTTGTAAACATTTATTTGACTAGAGTTATACAAATAAAACAAGTCCATTAACTGTTGTTAATGTTGTGCTTTAGTTTTTTCTTGAGCAGAAACTTGATGCATATCAAGCCAAGTAAATTACTGTTGATTCCGAACTTCTGATCATTCAAATCTGAAGCAGAGTTACAAGTCAAATTACAAAGGGTATGGAGATTCAGTCAATTTGCAAATCATCTGATATGAGAAGTTTGGTGTTAGCCAGAAAATAAGAGGACCATTTGGTATTTGTAGCTTGGAAATTTTATTCTAATGGGTCAAGTATGGAAATAAAAAATGAGTTAAGCAAAATGATGATATATATAGATCATAGCGCACTTACAATGTACCTACGACCCGTCTTGTGACATGTACAGTCTGGTCTACTAGAAACAATCTAGCAAGACCAAAGTCTGCAATTTTAGGGTTCATATCAGAATCCAACAAAATATTGCTTGCTTTTAGATCTCTATGTATAATCTTCAGTCGTGATTCTTCATGCAAATACAGGAGTCCTCGAGCAATGCCATTTATTATTGCCAATCTTTTTATCCAGTCCAGTTCTTGCCTTCTTTCATTATCTGTCACATAATGCCACATGAATGTTAGGGAAAAGAAACTTGAGCTGTACTTAAATAGTTAAATTGATACAGACCAACGAGTTTATCACCAAATCTCCCAATTCACACCTTGAACCCTTAAGTTGCCAGTAATACTTTTTTATTTTACGTAGTTTGACTTTATTTTACTCTACTTTTTTCAATGAATATCAATAATAAATATGAAGAAAAGAATTGGCGTAAAGAGATTATAATTTTGGTTACCAAAAATAAAGGTGTCAAGGCTTCTATTTGGAAGAAACTCATAAACAAGAAGCTTCTCTTGTCCTTCCAAGCAAACACCTACGACTCGTACAAGATTCTTGTGTCTAAGCTTTGCAACTAAAACTAGCTCATTTTTCAATTCTTCTAATCCTTGAGCAGAACTTTGAGAAAGCCTCTTTACTGCTACCTCTTGCCCATTTGGGAGTGTGCCCTGAATGATGCAGTTAGACATAGAATTACAAATGTGATGGCAATTACAAAAAGTTAATACTAATCAAAATTGAAAACAATGTACATTAAAAATGTAGTTAAATGTGTTTCATTTATGTTTAAATTTCAGAATTTCCAATTTATGTTCAATGACATTTTAAATATTTAATTATGTATGTTTTGTATTTCTTGAGTGAAAAAAGAACTGAATTTGGGAAATATATATTGCTGCTAAGGACATATTGAGGATAAAATAGTAAGAACTAAAAATAGGAATTTTCTTCCTTGATGGAGTAAATATGAAAAAATGTTACTATATGGATAATTTCACAATTTTTTTTTTATAAAAGGCCTCGATAGCCCGTTTCATATATGAAACATAAGAGTTTAATTACATGGATTCAAACTAAAATCACTGTCACTAAGCACAAGCACATGCACATGCATGAAATAAGCCTTGATGAAACAAAAACAAAAGGCTCTATGTTTAATTGTCCACCAAAAGATAGTAATTGAAAAGAACCCTACTACTAAGCCACCTATACTGGGGCTAAGGACTAATGATCCTATTATTGGATCGATACAAAAAGATAAGTGTTGTGCTTTCATGGCACATTGATGCTGCAGCTACCAACCACCTCCTCACTTGTTAATGGAGCAATACCAGAATTTCACAATTTTTAATGATGTTTAAAGATTGCTAGTGTAGAAGTACCTTATAAACAGCACCAAATCCACCTTCACCCAATTTATTAGATTCGTCAAAGTTTGCTGTGGCAGCATTCAGTGTAGAAAGACCAATAAAAAATGATTCAATGTTTTCTTTATTCATCTCAGAGTTGATCATTTCTGAAAACAACAAAAAACAGTTAATGAATTCAAGTTATGTAATAAAATCTAACAAGATAAAAGAGTGGTACAGTTATGTAATAATAAATGATTTGCCAACTAAATTTATAACTTACCAGATAGAAATGTTTTTCTTGCATGAGATCGCTTCTTATATAAACAAAAGCAAAATATTGCTAATAATACAGCAGCTACCACAGGAATAGTGATGGCAAGAGTTGTAACATTGCTTTTCTTCTTACTACCTGCATATTATTAAATAATTGCTTCAAAAATTGAAAAGGGTAAGCATCCTGACACCTCACTTATCAGGATTATAATTTAACAGGGCATTGCAGAAAATTTGACATATAGGCCCACCTAATTTACAAATTACAAATACAAATCTAGTCAAGATAAAAAAGAATTATAATTGAGTTAACTACATATATATTGATCCCTTTGAGGATAAAATAAATATTATGAACTTCAATTCATCTTAAAATTTGATAATCAGAGAAAATATATTTTGAAGATGGAGTCAGTTCGAAATATATCAAAGCAAATTTGATTTTCAAATCTAATTCAAGAAAAAATCGAGGAGACTGTTTCTTGATACAACCAACTATTTCGATTTCAGTATCAGTTGAAGTTGATGCGACGAAATAGATAAAACACATGGTTTTTGTGGTACAAATCAAAGTCTTGTTTTCTGTCAATACATGGCTTCGCAAATTTCCATTTTTTTTGTCCATTTCAGTGTAAGTCATTAACTATCCAAATTGACCTCTAACTGATGCAACTTGCAAATTATCACAAGATGGCCCAAATATTTCTTATAATAAATATTACTTTTGTAGATCTTTGTCAAGTAAATAGTCATTAAATTAACTTATATTTAAAAAAATGATGCATTAGCATACTCATCTAAAATAACTGGTGGTGTAATGTTTGATGAAAACAAAAATAAATAGATGGTCCTTGGTTTAGGTATTATTACAAACACATGTTCAACCACTTACTTTTATTTATTACAGGTGGCAATACTTGGGTGGATAATGTGCCGTCAATTCGTACCATGTGAGGACCTTTATAGAAAGCTGCCGACTCATACCTGATATTACAATATATACCAATTGTTCTTGCCCCAATTCTTCCACTAACTAACTTAGGGAAGTCATCAATTAGGTGTTGAAGACAATCCTGGAAAAAATATATTGATATATTTTAGTTTCAAATATTTTTCAGTTGTTCTGTGTCAACACAACAACCATGAGAAGAGCCACGTTCAACCTGGATTAGGCAACTCTAGCCCTGAATTTGAACAAACCGGTATGAATCCCATTTGAATATGGGTTGTTGCCTACCTCTGTAAAAGAAATTGCCTACCCCTGGATTTTTTTGCCTACCTCTGGCAGAATTTCTGGCTATGCCCTCGACAACAACACTGATTTAATATATGGCCACAATAATTGCAACAGAGACTGCCCTTAGTGGCACCAATGTTGTCAGGTATATCACATGGTAAATACTACTAGTAGGTATTACATAATTAGTTAATTACAGTATGACATTTTATTTGGACGCACATGTACCAGACATGACTAACAGCAACAAGACCATAGATAATATCTTTACATATTACCATGCCTAACCAATCGTACCTGGCACTGGGACTTGGCCATGTTAGGGGTGCACTGTACAAGACCATAGATGATAGGATACTCAATCGAGAAATTTGTAGCAACTCCTGTAGCGAATAATTTGGTTGAGTTGTTGACGGCCCATGATTTCATCTCTGACATGAGCTGGAGGACTGCCCCATCAAACCGGGCAGGGTTCCCAGTAACACTTTCTGAAGTGACCAGGTTCTGGTATGGTAAGTTGTCTAACGTGGAGAGAAAATTCTTGTTCGAGAAATACATGTAGCAACTATTGTACCACATCCACGCCGTCTTATAATATGGGCATAGATTCAATATATCCTGAAATTTTTTATTTGAAGCCACATTAAAGTAGTTATTATATTTTGAATTTACCAATGAATGGCTTAAGTTTTTACTTTTTATTCGAATTAGACTATTTTGAATGATTAAAGTTTAGAAGAAAACTTACTGGTGTGTATTTGCAAGAATGGAATGACTTACATTCTAAATTTTTACACTTTACTCCTAATTTCTCTTTGGAGGACAGATTGCTTTGGAGATAGTCCCACAAGCATGACTTTACTGTACATTATTTCTATAGGTTATTAGAGGATGGTGGTATACCTAATAAGGACTATAACACTATATGGTAGTCCAAAATTCTTTTAAAGATTAATATCTTTTTATGGTTAATTAGGAAAAATAAGGTGTTAACTAGGGTTAATTTGAGTAAGAGAAGCTGGCAGTGGATGGGATTTACTGACTGTCTTTTCCAGTCAGCCTGAAAGCACTAATCATTTATCTGTTCAATGTTCTTATATTAAGCAAATTTGGAATTGGATTGCTGCTTTTAATGGTTTCATTTATTCCTATGACACTGTAGAGGATCTGTGGTTCATTGATGCAGCAATTCCACTTAAGGACAGACTATTACTAGAATTAATTAGAGGTGCTGTTGCCTGTTCTTTGGAACTTTGGGTGAGAAATCAAGTTTGTTTTAATGGTATTGCTCCCTTACCAGCTAAGGTTCTAGGTACAACAATTCTCTCTTTAGCATCATTTTGGTGTCAATCCAAGAATGATGACTCTTACTCTAAATTGTGTCTTATCCTTCCCTCTGATGTCAAGGACATACCAGATCAGGTGGAAGAGGAGGGCGGAGACCTGACCATGGCACTGGAGATTCTTCTAGCTATGACAGAGGAGGAGGAATACCACGAGGACTTTTGGAACCTTACCATTGAGCACTTTATGGCTGGCAACCTCCTCAATCCAATGTCTGGAAGAGACTTGGAAGATGATGCTTCAGTTAATTGGGACCAGCTTTAACAAGTTTCAAGTTGTTTCGGTCTTGTGTTTACTTTGTGCTATGGGTTATACTTTGTTGTTTTGTTGAATGAATTGATGTCCTTTGCAGTTATTTTTGTGCAGGTATTGCTAGTTAGTACTTAGCATAGAAGCAAAAATCAGCCGTTCCGGATCGGAATCGGTCTGTACCAATCCAAGTTCAGACCGAGTTACAAAAAACTTTTTATCTTGAGATTTGCGTATGAAAAACTTTGAACGGTTGTCATAGGTATATCCAGATTTATATCCCTATGAGTCTGGAGGTAAATACAAAAACCAATTAAGTGGGTGAATTAAAGCCCGGATAAGGATTTGGAATAGAATGTCGGATCATGTTCAATTTCCTCTTTGTATTAAAATTGCACGGAACCGAATATTCAATCGAATAGATAATTTCTATTCAGATTTCAACTGAAAATAGAATTTCGGATCATATTCAATTTCCGATATGTATTAAAATTGTACAGAACCAAATAGATAATTTCTATTTGGATTTCTACGGCCGAATATATCGAATTTTAATACACTGCCTATTTGGGTACTTGTTCATGGTTTACTGATTTCAATGGAATTCGGTGGATTTATCCACCATTTAAAAAGAAAAATATATTATTTTGAATGAAATACCTATATGAAGCCTTTTGCTAATTCTTATTATAGAGAGCAAGCATATATTTGCTTGATTTAACAAATATGAAAAATAAGGACAATTTGATTCACCTGATATCCAAATTATTCTATCGTTTAAAGAAAAGACTGGATTATAAGAAATTAGAATTTACTACTATGTGATTGTAAACAACCTCGTCATTATAAAATAGCAAAGAGAAATAAACGAATAGTTAAATGAAATTTACCAATGTCCAGGAGAGGCAAGTGGAGCAAGTGGAGGTATTGAGGTCACCACGGCAGAGGGTAATACCTATCACCTTATCTGGCACTGCACCAATGCTACCTTCCGCGAAACCATTACCAGTAGAATTGGAGTGCAAAGCTGAGAAGAGGACGTTAAGGTTGGACTGGTATGTACTGTTTTTCGTGTAGTTACCTGTACTCATGGTATCGACAGTATCGTCACAAACGTGATAAAAGTATTCTGCGTTTGCTACTACGGGGAGGTAAAAGATGAGCAGACAGAGAAAAACTAAGAAATGCATCAGAGAGGATATATAAAGTGTGTTCTTTCTTATTTTGGTTTGAAAATCTAGATAAAGAAAGAATTAAATAGCTGATCGATAAAGTGTGTTCTTTCTTTTTCTGGATTTAGGAGTGTCCTCTCTCTCTCTCTCTCTCTCTCTCTTGCAGGTGAGTAGAATGCTCATGAACCAGTTGTTCAGTAAACTAAGGCAATTGGCAAATATATAGCACAAGGACTCAAGGAGAGTAGTGGTCAATAGGTCAAGTCGTCAAAAACACTTTCCTAAAAAAAATAAAAAGCTGTCAAAAACACTTGGGAAATTCGGATTTTGTGATGCATGTAACTCTAATCGCTTTCGTGTAGGCAGCGAAGTATTTCAAGACTAAGAAAAGGATTGCCCAATGTGGGAATAATTTGACACAGGGAAGCATAGATAAATAACATAGCATCTTCTTTTTCAAGGGAAAAGACAAGTGTGTGCAATGGGTACTTGTTTGGTCTGAGTGTCAAGGGAACCGATTGGTAATTGGTTTCGCGACTTCGCGGGAATTACTTTTCTGCCACCGATTAAGCCTCTAATGAGGGGGGGATATTCAAATAATTGAAGGAAGATATGAGGTTGCCTATTTTTGGTTTTTGAGCATTTCAAACAATAATGAAATTAATGTACTTGCACAATTTTTTTAGGAAGTCAGTTTATATATATCAGATATGCTATCAACGTTTTTTTTTTTTTTGGAGCGCCTAGCTATCTCCATAACCTTTCCACATTTCTTCTTCTAGTCAATAACTACTAACTACCTTGGCAAAGGTGCCATCTAATCTAATTAAATTGATCAATTAACATGTCAATCATATGTTAAATGGTTCAATTCCACAAAATGAGAAGCAAATCCCTCAAAATAAAATTCATGATTAAATTCTATACAAATAATCATGAATTTTGATATATTATACACTTCCTAACTCAAAATGGTTGAAAAGTTATGGAATTTTGAAATATATGCTGACATGGAATGCCCTCATTGGTGCCACATGGTATAGGGTACCCATAGCATTTATATCTGCCACTCTGGGTACAAATTGGGAGTCACTAAGCCTAACCCTACAAATGGGGCCCACTGGTCAGTGATATAATCAGATTTTTCGTTGAACTGTGAGTATGGATGGACTTAGAGCACCAGATTTGAGCTATGTACACCAGGTTAACAGATGCATGGATCACTATGCACCAAGAGCACCCAAGACAAAGGGGTTTAAATGAAACCCGGTGCTAAAGCATCTTGACCCCATCACTGTGCGTGAACTCGGTGCACCAACTTAAAGCATTATAAGCCAAGATTTCGGCGCCCAGGCTCATGAGATGCCAATATCAAACAAATGAAAGAAAGAATGAAAGAGAGAGAGGATGCTCGTCAGAGGTGCTGACATGTGGGGGCCCAGCCCTGACGAGCCCTTCTTCCTCCTCTCTCCTGCTATCTGAGCACGAATTCAAGCATGAAATTCAATGAAATTGAAAAGAAATTGAGCTAAGGCTCACTAAAGCTTGAAAGATTGTCTTCCTCTACTCTCATGCACTGTCTCTCAAGCCTGAACTGTTTTCCCTTTCCTCAATTTAATCCGAGAAGCAAAGGAAATGGTAATGCAATTCTGTCGAGATAAGTAAAATTAGAGCTCAAGAGTTGGAGGGAAACCTTTTAAGAATGAGACGATGCTATATGAAGTGTCAATTTTATAAAGAATGTCACATGTTAAAATGTCGCATGAAAGGCTATAACATTGATGCTCAAACTGCCAAATTACACTATTCCAGCTGTTAATTGGATCAATTGGTCCCCTAGACATGTGTTGGCTAGTCCCTAGATAATGACAAGAATGGAAGATTCCTCTCCTAGGGCGCAGGAGTCATGCAATTATCCATACCTCTTTGGAATGTCAGAAAATCAAGGGCATCAAAGCCCTATATTGGAGTTAGGCTAATATGACATTGGTGTTATTTGAAACTAAATAACACCAAATTTTAAACTCTTAGATCTGCTTTAAGATTCGTAATATCTGCTTTTACTGTTCAAGCACTTTATTTTGTACGAATCTTAAAGCAGATTTAAGGGTTTAAGATTTGGTGTTATTTAGTTTCAAATAACACCAATGTCATATTAGCCTAACTCCCTATATTGTTACTCCAGCAAAGGATTGATGACATGTTTGATCCTTATTGGATAGCCTATGCCAAGTAAACTCAAGATATGAAGCAAATCAAGCATGACCCTTGATCAAACAACTGGTGTACATGATCAAAGCACATCAGCTGATGCCTAAACCCTAAAACCATGCTTTGCCTATAAAAGGTACCCCATAGCCAAGTTTAAATATATCAGATACACCCCCCCCCCCCCTCCCCCAATATCCTTGTTAGGTTAGACAGATAGTTCAAAGCCACATATACACTGTAATTGGCTCTTCAGAAGCCTAAATCCCTCTTCTTCCTGTAGCAAACACCTAGAATATGTAATTGAAGTTCAAAAACATGTAGGCCTTCATAGGCCAAGTTATGTAATTGCTTTGAAGTGAATAAAGCTTTCAATATGATGATTTTGCCTTCCTTCCCTATACTGTCATGCATTTTTCTTTTGTTCAGTTCTGATGTCTTCTAGATGTTAAAAGGTGAAGATTCATGCATTACTTAAGTTCTTTCATGAAGAACTAAGAGTATATATATGGATCTAATGATCATAAAAATAAGCTTTTTTTGTACCTTTTCTGTTTCAAATCATTATTAAGTATAATAAAGCTTTATTTAGTATACTTTAGTTCCTTCTATACTATTTTATACCTTTTTACACTTTAAAACAAAAATATAACAACCTATGTACATAAAATAATCAAAAAGTTCCTTTTTCTGCCTTTTTCTTGTATCTGTCTACAAACCAGACTTTTAAAATCCTTCTAAAATGATCAACTGATGAAGATATAGGAGTTGAGCCAGCTAGTATCCACCTACATCAGATTCATACTGATTATTTTAGTTTAAAGGGTTTTAAAAGGTCAAAATCATGTTTTAAACAAACAAGGACTGATGAAGTTGAGCCAGCTGGTATCCTTCATCAATTCCTTTTAATTTAGACCTATTTTGTAAAGAATGTTGTTCGTACAATAATTTTTTACGTCTATTTGACTAATTTGCAAAAACATACAATTATTGAATTTTACGATTTCTTCTACTTTGAGATTATGTAGATTCAAGAAAAATTGAAATTGCAATGTATAATACTTGGACTGGAGAAATCATGAAGATATTCGTCAAGAATGTAAATTGTAATATTTAATAATTAGTAAAGCATATTTGAGGCTGTTTTTACAGAGCCAAACATTATGTAACGTTTGTAAAACGTTATAACATTTTACTCCTGTCAAAAACACTAAGTAAGAACTTGATCAAACTCAGAGAAAATATAAAACGTTATAACGTTTTAAGGATGTTAAAGGACTATGAAATCCAGATGTACAAGAGTCCTAAAACGTTATAACGTTTTAATTAAATTTGATCTTCAAAAATCATGTTTTTGATCAAGATTTTACAGAGCAAAACGTTATGTAATGTTTTATAAATGGTGTAATGTCAATTTGAAAACTAAAAATCGTAAATGGAAAACATTGTAACGTTTTCTGAAAACGTTGTAACGTTTTAGCCCAATTAGCTCATTTTTGAGCTGACTCTATAAATAGGTGATTGGACTTTCTTCTCAAAATATCTCAGCTGACCCTAATCTTCTAAAAAGTGATTTTCTAAGAGCTTAGCCTACTCCATTGTTGTGAGAGCTTAAAACTTCAAAATCCCTCAAACAACCTCAAACACATTTCACTAATCTCAACATAGATTAGGTTAGAGTGATCTATTGAGTGTTTCTCTTGAGTAGCTTGAACTAAGAGACCTTGTTCTCATCTCTTTGAGTTGGCCGTTTGATTTCCCGCTTGGTGTGTAAGGGCTCAACAGTTCACAAGTTGTAATCATTTCGTATTGGGTAATAGAAAGGCGCACCACTCAAGGTTGCGAAGCCTCGGAGACGTAGGCCGTTGTTTTGCCGAACTCTGTTAACATCCCGCGTGTCAAATTTCTCTAAACTCATCTATTTACTTTCAATTGCAATTTAATTTCAGTTTTTGAGCTAATTAGCGGTGCCCCTTAGTATAACAAAGTGGTATCAGAGCAAGTTACTCGAATTAAGATACACTTAATTGGAGTTAGATCAACTTGACAAATGACACCCTATAGATCCGTGAAGGAACCCCTAATTTTTGGTACTACCACCAAAAATTTCATGCATTCGAAGAAGACCATGATTAATTACTTGAACATCCTTGAGGTATGGTATGTGCTTGTCCTGTCGATTGGAGTCGACATGCGTAGGTTTCTACTGAACTGGGGATTCGTGCGGTTCTTCATGCGGTTCAAGCTAAATCGTGTGCTTGCTGGAATTACCTTCTTCAGGGCCAGTGTGCAATTTAGCTACATGTGTGCGATTAGGTTGGATCGTGTGCGGTTTAGGCTAACCGTACGCGGCTTAGTCCGAGGCTGAGAGTTGTCTTTTTGTGGGTTAGACAATAGGTGTGCAACAGCTACACTGTCACTATAGAAGCCCTTGCCGTCGTCTCCGGTGATCTCCAGCGCCGACAATAGGTGCAACGTACTCCTGACAACTAGGCGATGCCAACAAATATATAGGTATGGTTGTATCAATAAATAAAGGAGATCATGTAATACTTAAAAAATGTGACTTGTTGATCTGGGGTACTGCATATTTACTCTACTTAGATGTTGTTATTCATACCTAAGAGTTGGATAACAACATATGCTCTCAAATTAAAAATATGCTAGTCACGGCCTATTTCCTTGTATGAATTTTAACAGAGATAAGATATTACATTCTCTTAGTTTATAGCAAGTGGGAGATGTTGAATTTATTAAATAGTACGCCTGTTATGGGAAACCCGAATATAAAATCTGAACTGTTATGAAGAGGTGCATTGGTTTTTATATAAACAATCCTTCTCTCTCTGTAAAACGAATTAGTAACTTCCAAGAAAAAGAGAAAAGATAGAGAGCACCAAGAAACGTTAACGTTTGAAGGTTTTAGGTTGTGAAAAACGTAAGGATTCTGGCTTCGGTTTGTGATTTCTTGCAGAACAAGTGATCAATACTACTACGCTCATAAGATCTGCTTCTGCTTCCGCACAAAAAAGTAACAGAGTAATTTGTAAATTTTATCCGTTAATTAACATAAACTATATACTTCCCCTTAGCTACTTGCAGCTAGCGTGTAAACTAAGTCATCCTTGTGATCCTTTTTATGTATAGAATGAAAATATTTTCGTACAAGGACATAATGTAATTATATAATTACTATAATATTTGATGATCATGAGAATCAAGATTTAGTAAAACATAATTAAAACAATCCCATCTTTCAGTCAATTAATAAGATTTATTATCTTAAAAGTTGAATTGTATTTAGCTTTTCAATATATTCTTGATTTATCATATGACAAAAATATATTTTAACATTTTTTGCGTATTTCAATCATGGTAATTGTTTCATGCAGAAACCCAGTATCATTTTTGTGTCTTCTATCATAGAACAAATTATAAAATTTAGATTGAGAAAGTTAAAATGTAAAATGTATAATATTTGACGGCTAGAATAATTTTAATCAAAATTTCCATAACTAAAAAATATAATGCTAACAACTGAGTTACCAAATTACAAGTACATATTTAATATTTTATGAAAAAAGACTCAACTATATATATTAAATTTTAAGATAATAAAATTTAATTAAATTTTTATCGAGAAGGACACAAATGCTTCATTATTTAATTTTATGTCTCAATTATATTCCGTTTTTTTATTTTTGTTTTCAAAATCTAAATAGTCAATCCGAACTACTCAATATGATTGCCATATTAAAAATGTACTTAAAAATCAAATTATATATTTTTTATAGTTTTGTTACTATTTTCTTAGATGGTTCAGAATGTATCCATGGCAAGTGGACAAGTGGTTCAGAATGTATCCATGGCAAGTGGACAACTGGACAATGGCAAATGGACAAGTGGACAATTGGATGGTTTAGAATGTATCCATGGCAATTGGACAAGTGGACAATTGGATGAATAGACGAGCAAGGAGAGGACGTAGACTAGCTAAAATTTGGAAGCGTCTAATTGTCCACAGCCTTTTGTCAACCATTTGTCCACAGCTTTGACTTACGCGAATACTGTAAAATTACTTCTACATGTTGTATAATTATACAATATATCACATAAAATATATCAGTTAATCACAAAACATCCATCAACTATTTGAAGTGGTCCCATGATAGTTAGAAAAAGATTGCAACTTGCACAACAGGACAAAATAAATGTACTTTCAAACTGTACTTTCGAAAATTGCAGTTATAGGAAGTTATTGGCAGTTAGAGTTAGTTATTAGCAATTATTGGCAGCTAGAGTTATTAGTGTCCGCACTAGGTTGAATCTTGTATACTATAAAATTGAATCTTGTATATTGTAAAATTGAATCTTGTATATTGTAAAATTGAATCTTGTATACAGTAAAATTTTCAATTGAATCTTGTATACTGTAAAATTGAATCTTCTACATAGTAAAATTTACAATTGAATCTTGTATATTGTAAAATTGAATCTTGTATACAGTAGAATTTTCAATTGAATCTTGTATATTGTAAAATATATACTGTAAAATTGATCTTGTATACTGTAAAATTTTCAAATAATATTGTAAATTTTCAATTGAATCGTCTATACTGTAAAATTTTCACATAATACTGTAAATTTTCAATTGAATCTTGTATATTGTAAAATTTATTAAACTAAACTATAAAATATTACCATCTATACTGTAAGATAAAATGTAAAAAATGCTACATTTCAGTTTAAACTACAACCTGCAAACAATCATGTATACTGTAAAATTGCAAAATATAAACCATAAAATAATACCATGTATACTATAAAATTGCTAAATCTATACATACATCTATGGATAAATAACTTTTACATTAAAAACCTCATGTGTTCGGATGAATAAGAAGCCTCCTCACAAGAACAACACGTTCTTTTGAGATGTCATCCTGCATAATAATTAAAATAAACAATGAAACAAATTCGATTTATAACAAATAAGAATTACAAAATAATCTTACAAGTTATTTACTTAACTGAAAAGCATATGCAGTGTAATCATGCATACAAACCTGTATCATACAAAATAAAACGCATTAAAGAGTACTCAAGTATTTCAACAACAAAAATAAAAAGATTAAATTAATAAAGAGATAATAAAATAAAAAAGCAAAAAGAAATACTTACAGACAAATAAGGATTAATGAAGAACCATTTATCCTTGACAGGCAACTCAAATTGCATGACACTCAGAACCATTTCAACCAACTACAAAACAAATGATCATAAACATTCAAATCCAAATCAATGATGTATCCAGTGAAGTAAAATTACTTCATATATCCTGTAAAATTATTTCATATATCCAGTAAAATTACTTCATATATCAAATTACTTCCTGTATACTGTAAAATTACTTACATATCTAGTAAAATTACTTGATATATCAAATTACTTCATATATCCAGTAAAATTACTTCATGTATCCTATAAATTTACTTCACGTATCATGTAAAATTACTTCATATATTAAGTAAAATTACTTCATATATTAAGTAAAATTACTTCATATATCAAATTACTTCACATAGTTGTCACATGAACAATTCTACTCATAACATAATTACTTATATTGTAGCCTATTTGCCCATCATTTTACTTTTAATCAACTTTTACTTCAAATGATAAGAGTATCACCTAAAAAAGCAAAAAAAAAAGTATTTGAAACAACATCCGCAGCAGAGCACGTTCTAATTGCTAATTACAATCATACATCATTGATCAATAAGACAAAACATGCATAGAAAGATTAAATAAAAGAGAGAAGTAATGCACTGGATTACATAAATAGTAACAAGAGAAATTTGGGCAAGTAAAACACACCTGAATGAGGATAATATTGGCACCTTTCTTGTGAGCTTCTCTGATTAACCTGCACACATACAGTACAAACCTTCAATTCCAGCTCACCTCATAACGACTCTCTTTCTTTTTTCAGAATAATGATCAATAAGCAATGATTTCACAGTATATTTTTATTAAATGGAATTTTGACGAACTGAGAAAGGGTTTATGGCCTTCATTAGTTACAACACCTACTAAGAAAAATAGTTAGGGAGAGAGAGAAAAGACGAGGTGTGTTACCGTTCAGCAGTGGCAATGTTGTCAGAAGGGGAATCGGTGCAGGCGAACTGTACAGCCACTACAGCTACCTTTCTGCCACCGCCGTTATCCATCTCTCCCTATTTCTCTTCTCACCAATGAACTTTTCTCCGCTCTCAGTGGTAAAGGTAAAGGCAAAGGCTCTGATCAGAACAAGATATTTCTCGCTAAAATGGAAGGCAATTACAAAGAACTCAGGAATCGTTTGAATGAAAGCAGAAAGAGAAAGGCAATCGCGAATCACGGTCTGAATCTTACGTCGCAACGAAAGAGGAAGGCAATCGCGAATCGCGATCTAAATCTTACATCGTGACGAAAGAGGAAGGCAATTGCGAGCTAAATCTGATCAGATCTGAAATTTGGAAAATAAATTCAAAAAAAGAAAAGTCGGTAGCGGAGGCATGTTTAAATACGAGAATATGACAGCTAGAAAGTCGGTAGCGAAAGTTGAAGACAGTTGAACTGGCAATAGATAACCCAGTGGACAAATAGTGGACAAAAGCCAGTGGACAAGAACATTTTCTCCTAAAATTTAACATATAAGTTAACCGGCCATTTTTATTAATACTCTTAAAAAAAAGAAAATTTTAAAAATGCCCTCCGATTTAATTTTTTTTATAAATGCCTTGACTGCATGGCCCACGGGCGGCCCAAAACACCAAGCGGACTGCCCGTCCCACGGGCGGGTCACTTCCCAAGCAAACCGCCCCCCCCATCCCCCCACGGGCGGTCCGCTATGCATGGATCCCTATAAATTCTCTTTTTTTTCTCTCTCCTGCTCACTCCAAACCATTCTAAACATCCTTCGAGCCCTGTGCACAAGTGTATAGTTCAGTGAAAATATAGGCGATTTTCAGGCGACTGCTACAGGTACGTTATTTATTTTAATTTAAATATTTTTTAATTACTTTATAATGAGTCATCGATTACTGTAGCAATTACTGTACATCTTACTTTTGCATTTGCTGTACAGTTACTGTAGCAAATTTTTTTTGTTTATTTTTATTAATTATTTTCTAATTAGCCATTTATTACTGTACCCTTTATGATTACTGTAATACTTATAAAATTATTTTTTAAATGTAGTTTGTTAAGAGATGTTAGTTGCACTGTATGTGGGAGCGCGGCAAGTTACAAAAAGGTGCAGATGGCGTGCATTACACGAAAGAGGCCGCATTTGGCTTCGAGGTTAATGAAAATAATCACATTTAAGGAACTTAAATAGCTAATATATGGAAAGACTGTTGTAAACCCCATCAGGTATGAAATAGAATTGGCTACACAGATTGACAACTCATAAAGGGGTGGGATGGGGGGTAGACCTTACTTTGTGAGGTTTCCAATAACAGATGCAAATTTGTGGAGAGTTGTGTACACTCAATTTGATCCAATGGTGGCTTAACAAAATAGTAAAACCGTTGGATTAGCGATTTTCAAAGTGGCTTAATAAATAGTAAAAAAATTAGAAAAATGTAAAATTTGGTCTCCAAGCACATATTAATATGGAGAACAAGATGAACGGTTCAGATTGACTTTTTGAATTTTGAAATTTCAAATTTAGACCGTGTGTATTTCGGCTCATATGCTACCGAAAGCACGTTAGCCTCTCTCTCTCTCTCTCTCTATATATATATATATATATCTATATATCTGATTTTACTGTTTTGTTAAGCCACCGTTGGATCAACAATTTTGTAAAATACTTAATAAATAGTACAAAAATTCAGAAAAATGTAAAATTTGGTCTCCAAGCACATATTAATATGGAGAACAAGATGAACGGTTTGGATCGGCCATTTGAATTTTGAATTTTAGATTTATGGTCCAATGCACAAACCCCTCCATGCATTGCAATGCACCATAGCCCATCTCTATATCTATATGTATATATAGATATATATATAGATATATATATAGATATATATATATATATATATATATATATATATATATATATATATAGAGGTAGGCTAATATACAATCGATTGTTCCTAGCCTCCCGTGCAACCAAGTCGTTTTTCAATTTTTAAAGTCCAAATGATCGATCCAAACCGATAGATGTGATCTCCATATTAAAATGTGCTAGGAGACCAAATTTTACATTTTTTGGAATTTTTTTACTATTTATTAAGCCACTTTGAAAATTGCTGATCCAACGGTAACTTCTGATTTTACTGTTTGGTTAAGCCACCGTTGGATCAGCGATTTTCAAAGTAGCTTAATAAATAGTAAAAAAATTCCAAAAAATATAAAATTTGGTCTCCTAGCACATTTTAATATGAAGATCACATCTAACGGTTTGGATTGATCATTTAGACTTTAAAAATCAGAAAACGACTTGGTTGCACGGGAGGCTAGGAACAATCGATTGTATATTAGCCTACCTCTATATATATATATATATATATATATATATATATATATCTATATATACATATAGATATAGGTTGTGGCTAATTTGCTGCCGGCAGCATTTCTGCCGGCAGTGCTGCCATTGTTTTTTCTATTTTTTGATATTCAAACGATAAATCTAAACCATTAGATGTTTAATCTATATTATAATCTACATGGAGACCAAATTTTACATTTTTTGGAATTTTTTTACTATTTATTAAGCTGGTTTGAAAACCGCTGATTTCAATGCTGCAGAAATTTACTGAAATCAGCGGTTTTCAAACCAGCCCCTTATTATATAGTAAAAAAATTCCAAAAAATGTAAAATTTGGTCTCCAAGTAGATTATAATATAGATTAAATATCTAACGGTTTGGATTTGTTGTTTGGACATCACACGGCTAAATATAGCCCCGGCAGCACCTCTGCTGAAATGCTGCCAGCAGCAATTTAGACAGACCCTATAGATATATATATATATATAGAGAGAGAGATAGGCTAATGTGCTTCCATAAGCACTTGGCCCGAAGTGCTGCCACCCCATTTTCGATTTTTCAAAATCCAAACAGTCGATCCGAACCGGTCATCTTGTTCTCCATATTAATATCTGCTTGGAGACCAAATTTTACATTTTTTGGAATTTTTTTGCTATTTATTAAGCCACTTTGAAAATCGCTGATCCAACGGTGAACCCCTGATTTTACTGTTTGGCAAGCCACCGTTGGATCAGCGATTTTCAAAGTGGCTTAATAAATAGCAAAAAAATTCCAAAAAATGTAAAATTTGGTCTCCAAGCAGATATTAATATGGAGAACAAGATGAACGGTTCAGATCGACTGTTTGGATTTTGAAAAATCAAAAATGGGGTGGCAGCACTTCGGGCCAAGTGCTTATGGAAGCACATTAGCCTATCTCTCTATATATATATATATATATATATATATATATATATCTATATATAGATATATATATATCTATATATCTATAGAGATGGGCTACGGTGAGTTGCGAAGTAAAACGCATTTCTACTTCACGCTGTATTTTTATTTTGAAAGTCCAAACGACCGATCTGAACCGTTAGATGTTTAATCCATATTGAAATGTGCTTGGAGACCAAATTTTGCATTTTTTGGAAATTTTTTACTATTTATTAAGCATTTTTTAAAATTGCTGTTTTGCTATGAACAGTGAAAAACAGTAAAATTTTCTGGACCATCAGATCAGCGACTTTCAAAATTGCTTAATAAATAGTAAAAAAATTTCAAAAAATGTAAAATTTGGTCTTCAAGCACATTTTAATATGGAGAACAAGATGAACGGTTCGGATCGACATTTTGAACTTTAAAATCGCAAAATATGAGCGTGAAGTAAAATAGTCACTTTACTTCGCAACTCACCATAGCCCATCTCTATATCTATATGTCTATATATCTATATATCTATATCTCTATTCTATTATTAAGCACGTTGGGTGTCCGATCCGCCAACGGCTACGATTGGGAGATGAAACTTCGGATTTAGAAAACTCGAAATTCGAGCCGTTGCATGGAGGGGCTCTATGCTATGCATAGCATGCTAGCATATTCCTATATATATATATGACTTGTACCTGCTTCGACCACCTTCGTCTGGGATATTTTCTTGACTCGTGGAATTATATCGATGTCTGAAGCTCAACTTGGAATGGAATGCTTCTTCCACCAATTTTACTTCTCGTTGGAGTTTTCTTTCTTCGTGCGACTCCAAGGAGCTCATCAATTGTTGAATCGAAAGTGTTGATAGATCTTTTGATTCTTCTATCGCAGTAACGATGTAGTCATACTTATCAGTGAGGCTGATTAATATTTTCTCGACTACCTTCTGATCGGAGATGTCTTCTCCATACTTCCGCATTTGGTTCACAATTTCGACAACTCGCGAGAAGTACTCCTTGATCTTCTCCGATTCCTTCATTTGGAGGTTCTGAAATTGTCTTCTTAGTGTTTGCAACTTCACCGCTTTGACCTTCTCGGAGCCTTCAAACTCATCTCTCAAAGTCTCCCATGCCTTCTTGGATGTAGTTGCTTCACTTATTCGTGGAAATAAGCTTTCAGCAACACCTTGTTGGATTAGAAATAGGGCCTTGGCATCGTTCATTTGTTCTTGTTTCTGCTCCGGCGTCAATTCTCCCGTCGTTGGCACGGTAGAACCTTTAGCGACTATATCCCACAATCCTTGCGAAAGCAGCAACGTCCGCATCTTGATCTTCCACATATCGTAGTTTTCTCCGGCAAAAATGGGAACTGTCGATTGCGCCATAGTTGCGCCTCCTGAAGACATCGACTTGGGATGCTTCTTAATTTCACGAACGCCCTTGACTACTTCGCTAACTTCTTACTCGAACCTAATGCTCTGATACCAAATGTTGGAAATTTAATTCGGATTGTGGAATTGAAAGAGAGGAGTTTATATAACTTGAATTCTTTTATTACTCAAGAGGAGTACAAAGTGTTTGGAGTATATATTTCTAACTCACGCCTCACTCTAATTCTGTATTCTAACGGACACACCTTCGTACCTATTTATATCATACTATTGTCGGTTTGGAGTTTTCTGGACTATAACTACCGACTTTGATAAATTATAAAATATTACAATGCAATAGTAATATCTAGAATATTCTACTGCCATAATAAGTCGGTTTGATGATTTCTCTAGATTGTACATGTTCATTTAACCGACTTAAGATACTTTCTAGATTATACTCTAATCTCTATAAATTTCTAGAATAATTCCAACTTCGCTCCTTGAATATTCCAAGAACTAATTAAAGGGCTAGGCCTTCGGTGCTGCTTAATTTCAACAGAAACACACTGGTCCACCATCCACACGGTGCACCGGAGGCACCATCCCCAAGAAATCTCGATTTACGAGCACCAGTCCCACAGAAAAAAACCAAGTAGGAAAGGAAAGTGGAACGCAAGGTAGAGCCCAAGGAAAAAGGTAGCATGTCGTATAGCCATTTCTGGGACCTGAAAAAGGAAACTGACCACAAGGAAGCCTTACTTGAGAAAGGAAAGAAAACAGGGACAAGCAGTTGAAAGGAGGAGATAAGAGTAGGCAATTTCACTATAATACAACAAAGAACGGAGCCCTATATAGCTTCCCAGCCTGGCAAGTGGCAAAGTTTCTCAAAAGCTATAGAAAAGGAGACTATTACCGTTGGAGAAATACTCATTATCTCCCACATGTCAGTGACAATTAATATTGGGCAAATAGCCATCTCACCACATGTGGCAGTGCCCTATGGCGAGCTGATTCAATTGCAAATCGACACGTCACCATACCATGAAACCAACGGGAAGTCTCCTTGGCAGGAAAGTGCTGAGAACCATAAATTCTTCCAGCCCAACATGGAAATAAATCTGAACCCCCGAATAGGACCCATTAAAAACTCCAACCACCATAAAGTCTCAAGCCCACTTATAAAACAACCAGAGGCCTCTCAAAACAACACACTCTCTCCCACAGATCACAACTCAAAACCCAAACCCACTAAAGCACTCATGGCAAACGAAAATTTCAGCAGTGATGATGAGTTCATAGCCAAATTTGCTGCACTCTCTGGCCAGGATGAGATCCAACTGTTGCAACTCACTCAGGGAGAACTAAACACCCGAGATTGGTCACTGATAGGGATGGTGAGGGTGGTCTCCGACAAAAATGTCATTGACAGCAACTTCATATCCACAATGCGCAAAGCCTAGGGCACCCAACCGGAGACAGAGATATCGCCCCTAGCAAGGAATATTTATCTAGTGCAATTCGTCTCACAGAAGGATATGAATCATGTTATGGGAAGGGGTATCTGGCTATACCGCTCGAACACAGTGATATTGCAGAGGGTGCATGGGCCGAACGACTTGATCAACCCCTCCGTCCCCAATGCAGAAGTATGGGTCTAGCTCCACCACATCCCACTGGAGACCGTCTCAGAGGAGGGCATACTGTCATTGGCTGGAAGGATCGCCCCCCCTCTCTCAGAGGTAACAACAGTAATCCAAGGTAACCTGAAATTCTATAAGGTTAAAATTCTAGTGTCTGTAGATGAGAAACTGGTGGATAGACTAAAGGTAGAACATCCAGAACTGGGGATGATCTTAATTTATCTATCCTATGAACGCTTAAACCGGATATGCCAGTTTTGTGCTTTAATTGGCCATGAACACACAAACTGTCCAGACAAGCAAAGAATGGAGAGGCTGAGGGTTGACCCGCGATACCGAGACAAACCAGAGATGAAAAAACTGACCAAACCTCGCCTCGGACCTTGGATTAATGACGCAACCGTCCTTCCCTCCAAAGACCAAACTGAACAAGGTCAAAGCTCAGCCCAAGATATGGACAGCCAAAGTTAGCCTCAAAACCAAACACCACACACACACCCTCAAAACCCAAACATTCAACAGACCTATAACCAAAACCAAACAGATCAGACAACCGAAGCCTAATCCCAATATGTTGAACCATCTCCTGTCTACTTCTTTGGAGACTATGCCACTATTCAAGCAAACCAGAATGAACCTCACCCAAACCAATCCACTATACCTCCCCAAACCAGACCCAAAAAACCAAGAATACCACACCTCAATGCCAACAGAACCCAACAGCAACATATCAACCAAAACCAAAACTCGATATTGGGGCTTCCACCAACAGCTCAAATCGGGTATAAAAGGACCTGCAACTATGATGAACACCAAACTGATGACGGGTTAGATTTATCTTTGGACATTTCTTACCCTCATCTCATGCATGCACCTAGTGGAGATACTCACAGCTCCCATGCAAGAAAGAAGAGAACTATGGAGGCGAGTAGGGACTTGTCTCCACCACAACAATGAATCTCGTCAGTTGGAATTGCCGTGGGCTCGGAGGGCCACGGAAGCAACAATTCCTGACATGCCTCCTCCGATCCACAAGGGCAAACATTGCCTTTATTGTGGAAACAAAGTGCTCCCTACCAAAATCCAACCAATTGTTTCAAAATGACCAGTTTCTTCCCAATTTTGTATGTGTGCCAGCAAGGGGTCGGTCGGGAGGAATGTGGTTAATGTGGGACCATAGTGTGAATGTGCAAGTCATCTCTCAAACTAGGCACCTGATATATGCTAGGATACAACAACCCCACCGACCGAGCTGGTCCTTAGTGTGCGTCTATGGGGACCCGGCCCATGCCATGAACATGCGCATTTGGGACACAATAAAACAGATCATTGAGAGAGAAGTAGAGGTGTGTGTGGTCAGTGATTTCAATGCCATAGTCGGCATAGATGAAAAGTATGGGGGAAACCCAGTTCGAAACATGAACAGCTGCAATTTCAGAGATTTTCTTTTTGAAACCAGCCTTGTTGACCTCGGTTTCAAGGGGCAGGCATACACTTGGACCAATCGACAAAGCACTTCAAATGCCATTTTTGAGCGTCTTGATAGAGTGGTAGCAACAATACAATGGTCACAACTCTTTCCGCAAGCTTATGTCAATCACCTACCCTGTATTCATAGTGACCATGCACCAATCTTGCTTCGCACTCAAGGCAAACAACAAAATCAGCACCGTTTTAAAATGGAAAACTGGTGGCTGACTCAAGAGGGGTTCCAACAAGCATGGGAACAAGCTTGGGTAGATTCAAGAGGAGAATCATGGGAACAAGCGGCCGGACCCGATGGGATAACAGCGAGACTCTTGCAAAGATATTGGCACATCTTTCAAGAGGATGTCACCCAAGCAATAAGAGAGACCTTTACAACTACCCGACCCCCACAAGAATGGCTGAAAAGTCAAATAATCTTGATCCCAAAGAAAGAAGAGCCCCAAAGCCCGAAAGACTATCGACCGATAACGGTTGGTAACATAATGTATAGGTTGCTCATGAAACTCATTGCTACGCGCCGCAACATTGCAGACAACACCATCCTAATCAAAGAGGTCCTACACTCCTTCCAAATATCGAGTTTCGGAGCAAAAGCCTTCTTGCTTAAGGCCGATATCAACAAAGCTTTCGATACCGTCAATTGGAACTTTTTGAGAGGGGCAATGGAAGCAGTCAACATGCCAAGCCGATTGGTTACCCTAATCTGCAATTGCTTGGAAATAAGTAGAGTCACAGTCTTGGTAAATGGTGGAGGGGATGGATTTATCAAACCCACGAGGGGCCTACGCCAGGGATGTCAACTATCACCTTACTTATTCATTCTTGTGACCGAATTCCTAACTAGGCAATTCAACCAATCTGCACAACAAGGAGCTCTTAGAGGAATCAAACTTGCCGTCTCAGCACCAAAGATTACACACTCCATGTATGTGGATGACCTCATGGTTCTTGGTATGGCAACAGTAGAGGAGGTAAAAGAAGTTAAAGCAGTATTAACAAGGTTTGGGGAAAAATCGGGTCTAGTGGTGAATCCGGAAAAATCCACAATGTGGTTTAGTCGAAAATGCGACCCCCAATGTCGGCAAAACATCTTGGCTGAGTTTACAACAAGGCTTGCTGGAGAGCATGAGAAGTATCTAGGCATCTTGGTAACCCAAACACCAAATGCAAGAGACCTCACACATGACCAGCTGGTGGATAAGTTTCAAAAAAAATTATCGGGCTGGAAAGCTAATCTGCTATCGCATGCGGGGAGACTGACCTTGATAAAAACTGTTTTGTTCTCACTACCAGTGTACTACATGTCTGTAGCCAAGTTACCTCAAAGAACAATCCAAGCCCTGACAGCAATTATTAGAAGGTTTCTGTGGGGAAAAATGCACCAAGACAGGTACATCTCACTGATTGGGTGGAGCAAGGTATGTGCTGGTTGGGAAGAGGGGGGTTTGGAGATCCGAGATCTAGGTTTGTTCAATGAAGCTTTACTGCTCAAACTAGTTTGGCAAGTAGCTGCAGATGCTGATAAAATATGGGTTCAAATCTTCAAAGCCAAGTACTATCCAAGGAAAGGGTTATGGGGAAACAGTAGTGCAAGGGGCTACGGTGCACTTGGAAGAGTGGTTCAACAGCTGAAGCTGTTCTTTTTGGAAGAGGTAATGTGGCATGTTGAAAGTGGGGAGGGTATAAGTGCAACCAACCAACCATGGTATGATGGGTGGGACACGCAACAATGTAATACAAATGCACAAAGGGACGCCAAAGTTGCTGATTTGTTTTATCACAGCACTAGGGAATGGGACACACACAAGATACAAACCCTAATGAGTGAAGGGGCGGTCACAGCAATTACAAATTCAGCACGTAAGCCAGAGCAACAGCCTCTGATTGGGGACAGATTAATCTGGCTTTGCAGTCAAAGGGGGACATATACCACAAAGGAGGGATACAGAAAGCTAAAGGAGCAAATGCTAGCGCCAACCCAACAGTACACAGATGATCAGAAAAGGGCATGGCAGAGGGTGTGGAGTAATAAAGAAATCATACCAAGAATCAAGTTTTTCCTATGGAGAGCAATCCACAACGGCCTCCCCACTCTACAGAAATTGCATAGTAGGATACAAGGAATCAATCCGAGATGTCAAAGATGCGATTCGGAAGATGAATTTCTTATGCACACACTATTTTTCTACCACATAGCACGGCAGACCTGGTGGGTGTCAGAATTGGGCCTTCGAGTGGATAGGATCCCACTAACTTTTCCTCATGCTTTTCTTGAGATAACGGACAGCCTTAGGGGGGCTCAAGTCACTTGTTTGCAAACATGTGTTGGTACTTATGGAAGGCGAGAAACGAGACAATTTTTACACAAAATACTCCCACCGCAAATTCGATACTGGCACAGGTACGAATCATGCAGCAGACAAGGGAAAGAATTGCTTAGTCTGGTCAACACCAACCAGTTCAGCACATCCAACCGATACAGGTACGAAGAAATACAACAGTGATACTTTTGGATGCTTCATGGGAGGCATCAACAAGGGCAGGATGGGGATCTACATGTTATGATGACAAGGGACAACTACTATCAGTGCAATACTGTTATATTCCAAAATTTTAAAACACGATTAATTGCTAAATTGATCTTTGCACTAAATAAAAACCTCTAATTAAATTAATGATCGATCTGATTAATCTGATTATTTAAAACGAAACTAAAATTTTGAAATATAAATGCATTATGACATTATGTACTTTCAAATTTAGAGGTTTAAAAATAAAATACAACACTATAAAGAAAATTATAATTATTCGGTAAACTCGTAAATCGAAAATTCGTTACGATCGTAAAACTTAAGAAATAAAATAAACCAAATTAAATCGATTCATGTAAATAAATAAATAATATTGAGGTTAATTAAAAGTATAAAAATACGAATTTTTCATGCACATAACATTATAAAATTTTATAATCCCATTCATTTATGAATCATAGAAGTATAATTAAATAGATATTTATATATATAATTATATAAAATTGATATCGAATTATTTGGATCCTAAATTGAAATATAACTACTCGAATAATTCGTAACAAATTTTCCAATCAAATTCATTGAAATCCAATTAACTAATCGAGTTATAACAATTAAGAACGTCCATTCATTTCTATAATTCTTTTACCCATTGGATTCCTGCACGAATCTTGACACAGGAATTTTGAAAACCCCTTTAAATCTCCCCTCTCTCTCTTTCTTTCCTCTGCCCCTGGGCCCGTCCCCTTTTGTTTCTCTCTTTCGCTGGTTCTCTCATGGGAACCCTAAGAGAGGCGATCGCCTCTCTCGTTCTCTCGCGCGCGCGACGCTGTTGCCTCCGGTTCACCTGCTCCTGTCACTTCGCCTGTGTGCGCGACGACTTTGGCCGCACGGCCTGTCAGACGGTTCTGACAGCCACGACCCGCTCCCTTTTGTCCCTGTGTGTGCTTTAACGGGTATATAAGTCTCTCTCTCTCTCTCGTTGGGTTTCTCTGGTTCTTTTCCGCTCCTGAGTTGAGACCTCTCTCTTTTTCCTTCCATTTTTCTGTGATTGTGGTGATCTCCCCAAAACCCTAGGGTTTGGGGTTGTGTTCTTGTGGCTTGTCTGTTGCCTTTGTGCTTGTTGATTTGGGGTGCTTGCTTGGTGCCGATCGATTCCGTTCTGTTCTGTTCTGGTGGTGGCTCGGTGATTTCTGGTGTTTGCTTGTTGAATCTTGGGTGCGTGCTGATTTGTTTCTGGTGCTTGATTTTGACGGTCGAAGGGCGAGATTTGAAACTTGGTACCGGCCGTTTTTGCTAAGCCTTCTCTGTGATTTTTGCCTCTCTCGGTTAGTATGCGCACCCTTGATTATTCCTTGATTAATGTTGTATTGAACTGCGGCTTGTGCGGGTTGTTGATTTTCCCGGCAAGCCGATGCACTTGGCTGTGTTGCCGTGCTTTCTGACCTGTGCTTGCTCTGTTTCGGGTTCTGGTTACCTTGACCTGTTGCCTTGCTTGTGTTGTTTGGCTGGGTGTTTGCCTCTGACCTGTGCTTGCTTGTTGTGTATATTGTGCTGGTTCTGTGTTGATGCTGTGTATATGGATGGTGTGTTGCTGACTTGTGTAGGTGACTGGTACCAGTGTACCAGTCCCATGGATTTCTGGTACGGTGTTGATTTGTGTTTACCAGTACTTGAACTGACAGGGACCAAATGGTGAAATTGGGGAAAACTTGGGGTTGGATGCGAAAAATGTAGGCCCTTGTGAGATTAATTAAGTTCTAAGGGCTAAGGTGCAAAATTATATATATTATTGGGCTTGGCCTTTTTACTTATTGGGTTCGGCTGAATTTTATTTGGGCTTGGGCCCTTGCAAAAAAAAAAAGAAAAAAAAAGAGAGATTTAATAAGATGACATTTGGGCTCTCGTTCTGCTGGGCCTATTTTCTAATTTATTAATAAATTGGAACAAGGCTTGGGCCTTGATATTAATGGGCTTGACAGAAATTTAAAAGGATATCAAAATTATGGTATTTGGAATTATTTCCAAAAGGCGTAATTGTCGGATATAAAACGTGGCTTTTAAAGTTTAAGTTTTATGAGGAATCGAATTAAAATCGAATGCTTACGTAAACTTGAACTAGCTCGGGAAATGATTATACCGTCCAGGGTCTGATGCCTCGATGATGACTCATAACATAATTTGAGCAGATACTATAATAACCCGATTGGACACCTGTATGATCCCGAAACAAACCTAATTAAAACACCCCACACATTAAATTAAAATAAAAGTTTCATAAAAAGTTTTTAAAGTTAAAATAATTCTTTTAAATATTTTTCGAACTTGTACAAAAATTCGTTGCTAATTAATAAAGGACAATTAAGTAGCAACGAAAAATATTTGTTATGGACTTAGATTCGAAACGGCTAATTAAACGTAGGGATTTAATTAGTTGTAAGAAAATAACGAACTGCGCGACTTAGAAATAAAATTAGTTAGGAAACACGTAAAATAATTAAAGGTCCTATTTTAAAATTTTATAAACGAATAACACTTCTAGAATATAAAATAGCTTAGCTATATTTAAACGAATTATAAAATTCGCAACAATCACATAATTAATAGATTTTATTTAAATAATTACCTTAAGAATTTTTAATTGTAAAGTAACGTTCGAAACCGAATTTCGAACCCTTTTTAAAATTTATTTATAGTCCGATTTAAATAAATCAAGTAGATAGGAAACTAAAATATATTAGAAGTGAAAGCACGTATAATTTACCGTAACTCCCGAACAATTATTTTATTACGAATAATTCGACATTTGAATTTATACAAGCAATATATCTTCAAATTAAATCGTTAGAATATAAATTTAATTAGGAGTAAATTAGATTAAACTAGACCAAAGTGAATGATCAATAGTTGACAAACTTGTAAAATTAAGATTAATGCTAAGCTTGATGACATGAAATTAAGTAAATGATATATGCCTAATCGGATCAATCCGACTGACTGAACCGGTAATTTTATAAAACCAAAGAAATCGAGAAATCGACTTGTACATTAATTGGGACGAGGGTTAGAATAAAATTAGCGTAGATTTTAATTAGTTTAAATTACGTGATCACAGATCAGTCAACTCCGTACGAGTCCGACCCGTGGGCCGATCCGACGGACTCGCAGTTCGGGGCATACGCGGAGCGCGCTGATTATTAGCGACAGAGACTCCAGCCCCCTCAGGTGTGGGATATCTGAATTATTCTTTTCGTGGGCGTACTCTTACCAGTCGTTCCATCTGACCTGACATCCGTACTTTATTTTAAGTAGTTGCATTAAAACTGTAGAGCATGTTTATCCTTTTCTGCACTATAGGTAGAATTGCATAAGCCCCGAAAAATCTAAATTTACTGTATTGTAGGAGTAGCGTAATTAAATAATACTATATTTATATTATTAGAATATTAGGATACTAGTTTGTCTTCTTCTCGTGGAGACAATATATTATTATATTACGTGCACACGCATGCATTGGTGAGAGCTGAGCAGAGCCGAGTGACTTCGTTCCGTCTTGGTGTCACTTGGCATGGGACGGCCCGACAGCCACTGAGCTGAGGATCACTTGATCCTTGGATGGCTTTAGGATTATATTATATGTATAACTTGATTATATATCATTTTCGATCATTTTACTATTTGACGTGAGCAGTTCCGATCTCGAGTTCTGTGGCACGATACGATTCGGGAATTTATTCCTTCCCTACATTAGGAGCTACTTTGCCTAGAACGGAAGTTCCCAAGGCCCAAGGTGGGTCTTGAGGAATGAAGTGCAAGTGCACAAGGTCGGCGAGCCTTGGTGCACGGGGTCGAGCTCGAGTCGAGCCCCTGATTCCTATTGGTCTGGCCGGACGGTAGAGTTCTCTCCTGCTCATGAGGGAAGAGATTAACTTTTTACGACATGCATTGTATGATTTCTCCTATTGGATATGTTTGGGTGATGAATCGTTAGGCGAGATGACACATTGGATTTGATATAACCATCGGCTAGTGTGCTACTATCTTGTGGAGCAATGCTCGATGTCATTAGGCATCGTGTATCATTGCACTCTGATCACAGTCCTTGGATTATATTGTTTGGATCTTTTGATCCTATTGGCACGGCACGGGGTGATTACTTTATCCATATTATTATTATTATTATTATTGTATTTGGGTACACAGTGCAAGGAGTACTGGATTCCGACTTGATTTATATCCGATATTACACTTTGATTTTATTTTGGGTTTATTTTGCATGTTGGCATAATAGAATAATCGCATCATGGCATCATTCAAAAGTATTATAAATTCTTTTAGTTATTAATATAGGTTCACACATGTGCATATTTTAATTGTATTCATTTTATAAATAAAAGTGCTTTGACCGTAGAGGATCCCTGAAGGGAAAATTCTGGGTCACATACTGGGCGATTCGTCGCTCACCCACAAGTTGTTTCGTGGGTTTTTGGTACAGCATCTGGCGATCCGCAGCAGGAGTTGTCAGGAGTTGTCCCCGATGGCCACACCGTTTGATTAGCTAGAGTTAGACTTTTGATTAGGTTTACGAGTCTCGTATTTCCTGTGTTATATATACGGGCTCGATAGATCATGTATCCCCTTCTATAGATGGTGTGATTTGGATCCGAGATGGATCGAATTATATGTTATGTATGTGTATGTGTATGTTTATTTATTTGCTATGTGACTGATGCTGGACATTTATATTATTTTGCTTCCGCTGCTGTTTGATTTATTATTGATGATTAGCCTTGCGTGCTTAATGACTAATTAAGCACGAGGCGAGGTTGATCACACCTTAATCCAGAATTCCTGGTTTGGGGTGTGACAAATACAGTCCAATCATAGCAGCAGACCCCCTTCATGCCGAAGCTTTGGCACTGTTAGAATCTCTGAAACTGATACTGGTCTGGCGGCAATCTGGGATGCTGGAACGAGAACTTGTCTTATCTGACTGTCAAGTATTGATTAATGCTGTTATCACAAACCAACTCGTGGAATTACCCACTTGGAGGTCAACTGGTACGGTAGCGGAATGTGCAAGGATATACCAGTCATGTAAATCTTACACTACACTTCAAAAGGCGGCAAGAGAGGTGGTCAAAGAGCCGCACTTACTGGCAAACTGGGCACGGAGAACAAGGCAAGTGTTTAGAGGTAACAATGGAGAATCTGCAACAATTAATTTCACGGTGAAAACTTTGCTCAATCAGGAACTCTTTCAATTCAGTACTGATTAGAGAAAGGAGATCAGTGGCCAGCAAACGGTAGGAGACACTCTCCTGTCAGACACAAGAAGCAAGGCAAACACAAGCTGCTGAATTCAGGAGTAGGTGATATAGTAGGTAGTTGTTTTAAAGTGGATGGGAGACATGGTGAAGAATGTAGCTCTTGTACCAGTCTCGTTTTTTTGTTTTTCTTTTTAGCTAGTCTCTTTAATTTCTGTTACTGTAGTGCTACAGTGTAATGTTTTTTTTCAAAGTAATATAGGCCTACGGGTTTTCAAGTCAAAAAAAAAAACCAAGGATGAGGGCAGAATGTCTGACAAGAGGTCCTACCAAGCAGTGAGATAATTAAGAAGGGCTGCTAAATATGTTGTTCTTCTTTTCTCTGTCTTTCTTCTCCATTGAGATGGGAAAAGAAAGTTAGAAAAGAGAAATAATAGAAAAAACACAGAAAAAAATAAACATACAAATATCCAAAAAAATATATTTTTAGTGAATTTGACCCTTTTTTATTCTTGAAATGCCATTTAGAAATTAAAAATAATTTGTTACTGTGGCCATGCCATTTAGCTCAATGGAATATTGATATGCTTAATTTGTCAAATCTGTTGCCAGAGCATTTGTTGCAACAGTCTGGATAGAATTTGAGTTCGATCGGTTCAGATCAAATTAATCTCAAATTAATACAAAACCAAAAATCTTCTTTCAGTTTGCATTATATACAACATCTGGCGAATAAATCAATCAACTGAATTACTACTCAAAATAAAATTTTAGCTGCTACAAACACATTTAATATTTTACAAAAACTGAACAAATTTTTTTAAGATAATAAAGTCAACTAAATTTTTATTGAGGACTAAAATGCGTTATTATTTTCATTTCCTAGTCATATTCTACATTCTTATTTCTGTTTTCAAAATTTAAATAGTCAATTCAAATTATTCAATGTGATATTCATATTAAAATGTGCTTGCACTACTAGAATTCACTCTTTTTTCATGCTCCCGAAAATGGCTATTTCCAAGAGATTACCCTTGAAAAAAGCCCAAAAATCGCTATTTTCAAGCGCTACCCTTGAAAATACTACCGTTGATAATACCCTCCTTGCAAATAGTCAGTATTTCCAAGGGTACCGTTGGAAATACTCTTTTCTAACTTTTTTCAAGAGAATACCCTTGAAAAAAGGGCCGTTGGAAATACTTTCAAACTTGGCCACTGTCTACATTATTTTCAAGGGGAGCATCGTGGGGCCCATCAGATTATTTTCAAGGGGAGCATCGTGGAGCCCATCAGATTATTTTCAAGGGGAGGGAACATGGGTCCCACTTGAACATTTCCAAGGGTGACACCCCTGGGACCCACTAGAGTATTTTCAAGGGTAGTTTACGAGGGACCCACCCCAGCATATCCATGACCAGCGAAAGTGGGCCCCACCTGATCAGATATTGGTGCTATTATTTAAATGGGTCCATGCATTTTTTTTCCATTGATATACCCCTGGAAATACTAGCCTCTTTTTTTTTTGTACCAGAATGCTTTCATTGGATAATTCTCCCGATACCAACCCAATATTCCTTTACAATCTCCAATTCCCATTCAAACTGATAACACATCTTACAAATCGATAAAAAACACATTAAGAAAAGAGATTGCAAAGCATTTAATAAGCATAAATCATTAACATAGCATAATCAACACATTGTATCAAAAGAAAGTGAAAAACCCTTTACAACACAATATCGTGTGCTTGCACACCGCTAATATAAACCATGGTATACACCCTTTAAAAGTGCTTAAAAAACACTTCTATACATACTCAAAATATGCCCTAATTGAAGACAACTAGCAAAATAATATTTACAATTGACTAAATTGCAAAAATGTTTTACGAGAACAATGCAGTCACTCTTCCTTTTATCTTGCTATGTTGTTCTCACTGTAATAATAGGTGGTGATCTCTAAAAGGTTATACAATTTAATATTTAGATAGTAAAAATCTAAAGCATTACCAATCCTTGCCAAGCGCAACAGCAATCCAAATTAGGACCACTTTAATATCACTGTTAGCTTGTCATGATTTTGCTTCCACACTCTACAAACATAAAAAAGTACAACTTCACCACATAAAATGATAGCCATAACTTACATCTACATTCAACTTAGTAAAATGATAGCAAGAAATGAGATCATTTACCTCTGACAAGTAATCCTTTTCAGATGGTATCTTCTCTTTTAGATGGCATTTCCTTATGCTATTATAAGATATTGCCATGTAGTGAAATCTAGTACAACCAATATTTACAAGTTATTCTTGAGAGTATTATTGCATACTATTTTTTATTTGCATATAACTAAGCATGTACATATTTCGAATAATATCAATTAAATTTCACATTGTGTTGGCAGTGCACATGTTAAGATATAGCTAATATTTTTGACAAAATTACTTACATGTCCATGACAGCAACATTTTTGTATCAAGGATAGTTCCAATCCACATCCCAATACCTAATATGTGCATTTAAAATTTTGTAATCAACATTGGATGGTCACTGCAGTCCTACTATTTGTCTGTTTTGACTTAAAATGTTGTATTATATTAGTATAGGACCGTTATTGTTTGGTCTTGTTCCCGACATTTACATAAGGTGATTTCTACATGAAAAGGCAAACGACCCAACATACAACAAAAAACAGAGATATAGAACCCAAAATCACAGGAAAAAAAAGTAGAACAAATTTGTTTTTACCTCACTACCATTGACAAAAATCAGTGAAATGCTGAGTCAATTGAGGAAAAAAGGAACAACAGACTTGCCATTAACAAAAGAAAAGAAAAAAAAGCAGTAATTTACCTCTGTGCAGGAAGAGACCAGTGAAAGCTTAGCTGGCGACTAAAGTTGCACTGAACAGACAGAAGACCAGAAATTCAGTTTATAAGTCACAATTTTTAGACTAATGACAATTAAAGACAAGTGGTATGATACCTCCTCTTCGAAATCTGGAGAGTGATGGCAATGGTGATGATACTCTCTGGCATAGTGGAGCCTGCCAGGGGCGAATCCATGTAAGCTGATATCTGCTCTTGCACTGTCATTCTTCTTGAAATACATGACCTCTGAAACAAAGAACTAATAGTGTTAGAGTGTTTTACTATGTTTCTGAAATTAAATGAAGCAAAGAAAGAATATATGTAAAGAAATATAAACTGAAACAGAAAAAGAAAGAATGTATTAACTACGTGAAACCAAATGCATATAAATGAAGTAATAGACAAACTACAATTAAAAGCATATTCACTTTTTTAATTATACAAAAAATAGAAATAGAAATTTGATGAAATGAACTTACTGTAAAGCATTAACAACTATGCAAATGAAAGAGAGAACGACTGCTGTCTATAATTTATTGATCCCAGTAAAGTCAATTTCTTACAAATTTTGTTTACACTATTAGCAATTTTGGATTTGGTATTACATCTCCAATGCTATCTTTTTTTTATTTAAGACTATCATAAATTACAAAACTCAGGCTGATTTAAGCAAAGAAGAAAATAAATTATACTGATAAAATGAGGGTACGAAAGGCAAACTTTTTATTTATGAGCAGCACAATGTCTATGTGCTGACTGGTTCCAGATTTTGGGTTGGGTCCGTAGAGTCCGACCAAGCATTTCTCTCCATACAACTTTTGCAATATGTACAAATTGACATAAGGATTTGTAGTGTTAGGATCATATATCCCCAATGAAGGCTTAATTAATTAGTAGTACTCTTTGGGGATTAGACAAATGTCCTTTAGTCCCAATCTCAGAGACTTTCGTACCAGTACAGGATACAGCTTCACTAATGAGAACAACTGCCATCAATGTAGGTACATACTATAGAGTATACAAATATTCCTGTTATTAGACTGCATACACTAAGGTACTGGTATTCAACTTTTGAACCAAATTTCATAAAATCCAAAACCCTAAAAAAATGTAAAACAGAAAACGACCAATTTTCAAGCAACAAAAGGAAGGAAAACCAGGAAATTTATGGTCTAATTTAATCGTTGTGGTCTAATTTAAAACTAAAATAATTAAAACCTAATTACTTGGCATCAACTAAAAAACAATTCAAGAGTTCTATGTGTCCAGAACCCTAACTCACTGAAACCCTAACTCACAATTCAAGATGCTATGGTGACAGGGAAGGTGTTACGGCATCAGGTGACGGGCTATGGCAGCCGGGAGGTGTTACGGCTGTGGGGGAGGTGCTACGGTGGGGGTACGTGCTACGGCAGCCGGGAGGTGCTACGGCAGCGAGGGAGGTGCTACGGCAGGGTAGGTGCTACGGTGGAGTTAGAAGAGGAAAAGAGAGGAAGGAGAGTAAAGTATGTGTGAGAGAGAGACGCGTTCAATCTGGGTCTAGTTAGATCGGCACATTTGGCGGCTCCATTTGGAATTTTCGAAAAAGAAGAGAAAAATGGCGGATAAAATTGGAGGGAATGGGAAAATTTAGGAGAAATGAAAAATTTAGGGAGAAAAGAGAGAGGAGGCGCCTAAAGATATTCTCTGGATGTAATGGGAGAACTAAATTTGACAAGTATAGATTTTAACAGAGCAGTTTTAGCTTCAAGCAGTGTATCAAATTTTTTGGAAGCTCCTTAAATTATATAGGTTGTGCGCTGCATAAATCAAAACTGCTTTGCTAATAAAATCACCTCAAATAAATACATCATCACCATTCATTATCTATCATACGGCTTGGAGGTTGATATTTGCTAATTATGTAATGCATATACATCAAATAATATGAAAAAATTAAAATTAAAATTAATTATGTTTTTATGGCCAAATTATACTTATAAGTGTCAATTTTAAAGACTTTCATCATTATTTGCCCCTTCAAATTTAGCAAATATCTGTGGACCGTTCATTTTCGCGTAAACGATCAATGGTTGATTTACAATAAAATGATTATAAATTTGTTTTGAAATGATCAAGGGCATATATTAAACACAACCAACATAAAAGTTTTGAAGTTTTGTTGTGTTTGAGTTTCGATCCAACGTGAAGTGTTTATAACCCTTTGATCTTTTGATATTCCATCGACTTGATGGATAGGTAAATAAATATAAAATTTCATCAAAATTTACTGCAATAATATATATGCATTGCTCTTTGATTTCAACGGTTTCGATCGATCAGCAAATGATGTGTATATGTGTGCCTTCATTAACTCACAAAGCAAGAGTATATGTTTTATAGAACATATACTCTTGCTTTGTGAGTTAATGAAGACGCACGTAAACACATTGTTCGGTGGTCGATCGGAACCGTTGAAATTAAAGAGCACTGTATTTATTTCCTTGCAGCAAAGTTTGATCTGATTTCATGTTCATTTACTTATCCATCTAGCTAATGGAATATCGAGACATCGAAGGGCTATGAACATTTGTAAATCTAAACCGTTCAATTAAAAATGTGCCATCCTGATTGTCAATGGACATCTCCATTACCTCAGGAGATCCGGACCAATCTATACTATCTATCTAATCCTTGATGAGTTGCTACAGTATAATGGGTCCCTTTCTTCGAATTTGTATCCTCTACGTTAACTCAAAAAGGAATCTTTTGAGTTAATGTATCTGGACCGTCTGATTTGCTTTGAGAGTCGTGCAAATTAGATCTGCACTAAAAGTAAAGACCCAATGTTTTAGGCGGAGGGTCGGATGGATCCAGTTTATAATCGCACGGCTGGACTCCGTTTTTGAGTTAATGCAGACGATGCGGACTCCCTTTCTTTAGCGGTATCGATTCTTTCTTTCTTTTTCTTCTTTTTTTGCATTTCCCTTCTCTCTACTCCCCTCCAATCCTCATTCCCACCACCCCTTCTCCTCCCTCTGCCTCCTCTCCTCCTCTGCCGCCACCTTTTTTTTCCCTTCCCCTTCCTTCGACAAATCCCCGCCTGAAACCCAAGGTCGACACCATGCGGTCTGTTCCCTCCCTGCTGTCTTCCCCCTCTCCGTCGGTCCAATCCTTCGCCACCGCAGCTCTGTTCCACCGCCACCTCCTCCACAACTGGTACTCTCTCTCACTCTATTTTTTTAACCATTTTTTGTATACACTGATATTGATTGATTTTTATTTAATTGGGGCTTTTTAATTGAATTAGGGTTTTACCAGTAACTGATTCTATCCTTGTTATGTAGAATGTAAAATATCCTAACCTTTTTAAGGAACATTCACTACATTTGTTGAAAAATTAGGTTATATTGAAAATTATGAAATATATTGTCATAATGGAATCCTACCAGAGCTATTGCAAGATATCATTTATTGAAAATTATTTGGTACTGATATCATTTACGGTTATGCATCTTGCTTCATCTAATGCCTTGCTTCGCAATTCCCTCTATGGTTTATTTGCTTACCCCCAAATACACTTTTTAAAGCTATTATGTACAATAAAAACAATACACCGAACTTCTGCAAAAACACATGCCGGTCACGGTTCTGCAACAGACCCTCAGAGCTTCACAGCCTAATAATCAATGAGAGGCTGAGAATCTTGCAAGACCTTGTACCCAATGGTACCAAAGTAAGTTGATAAAACTATATTTTGACTCTTACTAATTTTTTATGAAAACTATATTTTGACTCTTACTAATTTTCTGTTAGAGGGAGAGTTTGCACTCTATGCGTGAAATTAGATGGATGCTTGTAAATTCAGACTTATGTCAACATATACTAGTGCTGGATGTGCTGGCACCGGATATAATTACAAGAGAATTTTTCAGTTTAGGTAATTTTGTACAAAGAAACTAATTTCTAAGAATCAGTTAAGCTTGATCCATTGTCAGGGAGAGAGGTTTTATCAGCATCATAATTTCCATGATTTTGCACCTCATAATTTCCTTATCAGCATCGGTTGTGTATCGGGTCAGGGAAGAATTCTCTGACAATGGATCAAGGAACATGACTTAATTATATATATTCTTTTTTATTATTTTACTTTACTTATAACTCATAAATTATTTTGCATAGTTACCTATTAGGAAAGGGTTTGAAAGTGAAATCAAATTTTTTGTTAAAGAGGTTGATGTTAGGAAAATTTAAGTGGTTTCCTTTGCTTTGTTTGCCTAACCTATAGTTTTGATTATCGAGTTTAGTCTGCCTAATAACTATGACATTGAATCACTCCAGAAAATAAATGCCTTTTCTTTTTATGTTATTTTTTTGCTTTAAATTGGTGTTTTTGATAATTTGTGCAGGCTGAGCAGTTCAAGCCAGCAGAGCAGGTTACATTTGAGCATGACCATGCACATGTTGTTGATATACATACCACGTCTAACGGTTTGAATCGGCTGTTTGAACCATTTGGAAATTGACAGTTTGCTTATTTGTTAGCTGCTGATTTCAAGTTTTTGATATTTTCTTAGTTATGTGGACTTATTTGCAAAAGTGTAATAGTTGTTGTCAGACTTGTTTTGTTTGGGTTGTAACTCAGGTTTTATTTTGCATGGTTAGCTATTAGAAAGAGTTTATATTAGTAAAAGAATGCTATTGGTATATATGTTGTGTAATGTTGACATATGGTCAGTTGTAAAACTGATGTGCTGGTACCGGCTTGGTACCAGTCACTAGCCTTACTCCAATGAAATCCCATCTTGAAAAAAATTAATATAGCAAAAGAAAATGTAATTGATATTCATGATTATTAGACATATTCACAATGAAATCCCCCCTGTACACTGTATTAGTTAGAACCAGTGGGGATATATTAGTTTGCGTTGAGTTTTTTTTAATGGTTTTGACACTTTTCTTGTTTTGAGAAAAATTGTAGGTGGATTTTTTCTGATCATAGATATATGAAACTGTGTTGAATAATGAGATACTTTGATTTTGTAAATATGATACTTGCATAATATGATATTACTATTGTGTTATTTAGTAATCTTTTTATATAATTTAGTATTATTAATTGGAATTGTGGGTGTTTATTGTACTAGTTTTATTGTTGTGATTTATTATTTTTATCATTCAAAGGGGCATCTCAAATAATCAAAAATGTTTCTGTCTCTAAGAGCTAAACTTTTCCAACGGTAGCCTCATGAAAATATTATATCTAACTATAAAATAATATAAACTGAATCAATAAAACATTTCCAAGGGTGTGCTCCAGCATTTTCATGGGCCTCAGCATAAAATAATATAAACTGAATCAACAAAGTATTTTCAAGGGTATTGTGCTCCAGCATTTCCATGAGCCTCACTATAAAATAGTATAAACAGACTTACCAAAACATTTTCAAGGGTAGTCCCTTGAAAATAATATGGGCTCTCAATAAAATATAGTATTCGTTCTGTTTAGCGGGTCATGGGTCATGCAAAAGTATTTCCAAGGGTGGATAGCAAGCATTTTCAAGGGTTGGCATCAGGGATTTCCATGCGCTACTATTTCCAATGGCCTACCCTTGAAAATAGTTAAATGTGTCAGCAAACTCAATTTCATTTCCAAGGGCCCTTCTTACCCTTGAAAATACAGATGCTACCCTTGAAAAAAACGGAAATTCTAGTAGTGTTGGAAAACAAATTTTGATATATTTTTTTTACTATCATTTTAAATAGATATAATTTTTATTTATTTTTGGATGGTTTGCAAATAAGTGACAATTGGATGTATGAACATGTAAGTAGGTAGCTAGAGTACGAAATGTTTCTAATAATAAAATGTATCCATAATAAACCAATTTGGAATTGACTGTCATGGAGAGCAAGTAGATCTTCAACTCATATTCCAATAATTTTCCACCTTTAAAAGTCAAAAATACTATTCTCAGTCAAATAAACCCTACTTCTTATGGCCAGATTCCAGACTGATATAGTGATGACAAGGTGATGTTTTTGTTTGATTAATTACTGATAATCACATCATAAACAGTTAATTGAGGTTTACTAGCTTGGACTGATTAATTTTGGTCTTAACTCTTAATAAAACTATACGCCAAATTTTTACCTTTCTAAATTGCTCAATAAAAATTGAGAAAAATGTAGGTCCGATGGGCTTTGGACATATCTTTGGTCCAATGGGCACCTGAGCCGTCCGATGTACTTTAATATTCATGCGGCCTCACTCTCAGATTTGTGCACACGAATTTTAAAGTGCATCGTCTGGTGCCCATTGGATCTAAGAGTAGGTCCAAATATTAAAGGTGCCATGCATTCCATCTTGAATTGGATTGGTACGGATTCTAATTGGACAGTCAGGATCTAAACTCAAATATTCTTTTAAGAAAAAATAGAAAATAATTTCAAAGGAATGGTTACTTGGATGCTGCTTGTACTCTCATATTGGTAAACAAACACAATATAATTAAATAAATACTAATGAATATCCCCAGTTCATTTTAAAATAGAAAAACAATAGACAAGATTCACTTATAACACAAGCGGTATTTCATTTGAGAACCGTCAGATCCAAATCGGATGGTTCAAAAATAACCAGCACTGCAATGAACGGTGCAAAACCCATCCCAAATTATATATTTAAAATAAAATAGATGTCGGCAGAATCCCTGTCTACATTCTCGTCATCAATTTTGGACCTTACGGCCTGTTTAAGCCCAACTGGTCACGGCCCATCAAATCAATAATAAATGCAGCATTTCTTAATTATTTTATTTACCATGTTTAAATATTAAAATTACGGTAGCCTTAGCCTTAGGTGTTACTTTGTTAGGTAAGTCTTATGTTACAGTGACTTACCAAGGAAATGTTTTATATACCCACGTGCCTAAAAGTTCATATTGGTAACATTGGTACCGTATTGTTACCGGAACGGACTGGTGGAAGGATATACCAGACTACAAAAATTTATTTTAAGATAAAATAAGGATTATTATTGTGCCTCAGTGGCAGAAATAATTAACATAGATAAATCATCACAATGCAATATGATAATTCGTGCATTTTAATGCATTAATTATTTGAATAAAAATGGTAAAATTTTCCGAACAGGCGTAATCGAGCAAAACAGAAAAATAAAATAAAAAAATTCAAGGGAAAGTTTGCAACTACAAAAATATATTTTCAGATCTCCATTCTTATACTAATTAAACATCATTAGGTCTTTATTACAATATACACAATGTATTTTTAAACCCTAAATTGATGGAAGAAACTAGATAAAGCATCAGAGAGATTCCAAATTAGACCAAGTCTTCATCACTTGAAATTTATGGACGTTAATTAATAAATTCACAACATCACAAAAGAAAAGCTTCACTTCTTCAGCGATCAAAAGTCATCAAACATTGCACTATTAGGCGACGGTGTAAGCGCAACTGGTCACGGCCCATCAAATCAATAAGAAATACAGCATTTCTTATTTATTTTATTTACCATGTATACCATGTTTTTTATACCGACGTGCGTAAAAGTTCATATTGGTACCGTTTTGTTACCGGAACGGACTGGTGTAAGGATGTACCAAGATTTTTGTGCTAGTCCCCAATTTTCCCCATTTAATTTGCTAATAGATTAGAATCTCCATTTAATTTGCTAATAGATTAGAATCAATTCGAAACCAAAACAATCTTCAGCTGTGCAATTAAACCACCCACATAACGAATCTCTCGTTCATACAACCAATTTTCTTTTCTTAACCTAACTTTAGAGTTTACCTCCACAATTATGCAACAAACCCCAAAGTATTTTTTTTTTCTCTCTGAATAAAGGTTGGAGGTCAAGTCACTCAATTTTAAACCTGCAACCTCCCACAAGGAGAGCATTGTCTTTGTTATTAGACTAAAAACTGGTTCTCCAAAGTAAAAAAAAAAAAGTTAACTGCATTTGGCGCTCAATTGTGTAACCAACCTTGGTATTAAAATTCAACTGATCCTGAACTTAAATCACACCCAATCACTTGAATTTAAATTAAATATGCATTTATGAAAATGAATAATATCTCAATCCTGTCCAAAATTTTATCTAAAAAATGAACTTTAACAGCAACCGGCTGGCTATTTTTAATATAAAAAATAAACAGTCTAATGACTTCAACATTTAAAGTAAAACAAAGGAAAATGATTATAAATGAAATCAATCGAAATTGACAATTAGGAAACCAATTGTGAGTTCATAATGAATCTGAAATCAATTGTGAGTTTATTCTTTGTAATAAAATTAAGGATTACTCAATTCAGCTTTTATTTCTCACTGACATATTGAATGAAACCGTTTTTTTGAAAACTTGATAGTAGCTACCAAGGTTCGTGAGGGGGAATCGAACTCTCGACTTTTGGGTATAACAACTCTAGGACATTTTTCTAGCCAATTGTGCTACCTCCCCTTTCTCCATATTGAATGAAACCGTTAATAAATGAAAAGCTTGACCTTGATTTATTTTTTAGGCAAGTTAATCTCTTATATAAACAAGTTAAGAAATTTAAAATATTTAATGAAAGGATGTATGCATTCTTGCTTTGTACATAGATTTAATAGAAATTTTGAGAAAACGTGTATGATATATCATGTATAATTAGTGTTTTTCTGTAATGAATAATCATTATATTTACTAGTATCGTGTATGATTAATGTTTTTGTAGCAGTGAATGAGTCCCATTTAAAATGCAATTGCCAAGAAAAGACCCCTGCAGAATTTTCAACATGGATATATGACCTTAATAAATAGAGAGACTAGTGACTTCCTTTGATGGTTGACAGGTTGTGAATTCATGATCACAATCTCGAGTGTCCTAAATATTTTGAGAGCTAATTTATCATTGTTTCTTATGTTGACTCCCCTAGGATTAATCAACAGGTTCAAATTTATTGGATTGGTATCACAAACAAAACACTAGCTAGGATCCTACTATTTCAATTCGGACAGTATGATTGAAACACACATACAAAATTTATATACAGTTAATCAAAATTTTAAATCGGATCAATCTCATCCATTCGTTAAAATTAACTATCCGGATTAGAATAGTATGGAGTACCGTAGTGACAACATATGTGTTTAATACGTGAATAATTCGTATTTTATTTGGTTTTTGATATTTTCGAACCGAACTCTGAATAAAATGTAAAAAAAACATATAACACATTTTATTTGCGAATAAAATGTGAAACAATTCAGTCAAAAACGACTGCCATGCATATATGTGTCCCTATTCTGAGTCAAGATTGAGTCAAAAACGACTGCCATATATGTGTCCCTATTCTGAGTCAAGAACGACTTATTATCACTTTCCTCCCTACAAATATTCATCTCATCAGTATGCATGATCGATAAACCAATCAATACAAATATTCATCTCTTGCTACTCCTCACAGAAGCTAGTAATTAAAGGAAAACTAAAAGCCATTATTGGTTATATACTTCTATTATCCACAAAATGAGGACTAGCTTCGTCAAGTTTATTTTGCTTTTTGTTCTCATTCTTATGGCCTCTCGGCCAGCAGTAGCGCCTAAAGGTGGTGGTGGCAGTGGTCCCAGTAATGCATGTGGAAACCCCACCAACAATAATTGTGTCAACGGGCACCAGGACCCACAACCTCCTCCAGGAAGAAAACTCATCAGCACAGATGGCGATCACCCCACACTTCAAGATAAAGATCATCCATAGAAAACATATTCTCCTTGTATATGTATGTATTAGGTGAATTATGTGTGCTTTCATATGTTATATAATATTGTTCTGCAGTAGACCCACTGAAGTAGTCATATATCCTCATTCTTTTTTGTAATTCAAAGCGTAGGTGGTGTCAATTTATCTTTTCTGAACATGTCAATGCTCTGAATAGTCGTTGACTATAGCAATGCAGCGTGAATATAATATTTTCTTGATTTTCGAAAGCTATTATATATAGAGTAAGGTTATCATGCTTTGCAAATTAAAGTGAGTGTTTTAATTTGCACTCATATTTCTAGTTTCAAAATTCAAGTTGATGTTCATATTAAATTGTGCTTGGAGATCAAATTTTATATTTTTTGAAATTTTTTACTATTTTTTTAGAATTTTTGAAAATCACTGTTTTTGATGGTACAGAATTTTCTAAAAATCACTAATTTTGAAAAATTCTAAAAAAATTCTATAAAATTTTCAAAATCACTGTTTTTGTCAGAGCGCTGTCTCTTTCTCTTCTCATTTTCTTTCGTTGCTCTTTCGTCCCACTGATTGTTCTTACAATCCTAATTAATTTACTATGTTGCTTATCCACATTCTGTGTTGTTACACTATCAATGGGACCAATTAATTAATACTTTTGGTTGATGAGTAGGTGAGACCAATTAATGTTGGGATCATATATAGATCATGCATTGATGGCACAATTACAATTACACGTACCCTCTCAGTCTCTCTCTCTCTTCCTTTTTTCTTATTTTCTTTCATTGCTCTTTCGTCCCACTGATTTTGTTTACAGGCTGGTCAGCTAGCTGGTCGGAGTTACCAAGAAATTAAAATAGCTGCTGGGTTTACCTAGTATGTACTGTAAGAAAATTTCCAAAATATTAATTTTCATAAAGTTTCAAATTAAACCCCTTATTGCTATATTAATTCCCAAGAATAATACTAGTCGCTTTTGTTAAAAAGAAACATTTGTCCACTTCAGTTTGCTTTTTAAAACCAAAATAACCGAACCGATCGAACTTTTATATATTATGAATTTGGTCCAGACCATCCCGGTTTATTTTTTAATACCACGATTTATTTCTTCATCAATTGATTAATATTCTCTCTAAATTTCAAATCTACATCACACAAGATGTTATCCTTGTTACCAGAAAAAAAAGAAGAAGAGAGATTTCCTCTCTCTTCTATTATTAGTCTTCCATCAGTTTAATGATAACTATTTCAGAGACATTCCACAAAAGAGAGAGAAACCGCTCATTTAGCCTTTTAGATATTATAAAATTGAGTTTTGAGACAAAATCTACGAAATTTCCTTGAAATTCTCTTTAATTTGCGTTTGAAATTGACAAGCAGTAAGTTCAAGTTTCAGAACAAAAAAAAAAGTTGGTACTGCAGTATCTTTCTGAGATTGTTGTTTGAATCTGCAGTCTCTCTACTGGTACCGTATTTTCAAATTGCAACCCTGATGAAATATAATTTTGATGAAAATAGAGTTAATTGGTTTATTTTTTTTTAAATGTTAAATAAAACAATTTCGGTGGATAACATGCACATAAATTTGATGATAGTTCCCTTTGCAAGGACGGTACGTACATGATGAAATAAGAAGTTATATGAAGGAATGAGATCTAAAAGAGAAATATATAGCTAGATTTAAAAATCGTGTCAATTTATAACGGACGGTTCGGATTAAACATGAGAGGATGAGACACTTACGATAATCTGAACTTGATGAAACAATTTAGTCAAAAACGACTGCCATATATGTGTACCTATTCTGAGTCAAGAACGACTTGTGATCACTTTCCTCCATATAAATATTCATCTCATCAGTATGCATAATAGACCAACAATACAACTGGTTTTCTCTTGCTGCTCCTCACAGCACTTGGTAAAGGAAAACTAGAAGCCATTATTGGTTTTATACTTCTATTATCTATAAAATGAGGACAACCTTCGTCAAGTTTATTTTCCTTTCTGTTCTCATTCTTATTGCCTCTCTGCCAACAGTAGCGCCTCTAGAATGTAATGTAGACACCAGCGGTGCTCCTAACTGTCTGGAGGGGCATGATGACCCACAACCTCCTGCGGGATGGAAACTCATCAGCACGTACAGATGGCAATCACGGCACACTTCAAAATTAATAAAGATCATCCATAGCAAACATATTCCCCTCGATCGTATATGTATGTATTAGCTAGGTGAATGTGTGCTTCTATATGTTATATATTGTTCTGCGGTAGACCCACTGAAGTAGTCATCTTCATTCTTTTTTGTAATTCAAAGTAGGCATCCATTAATGCATGTGGTAGTGCCAATTTATCTTTTCTGAACATGTCAATCAATTCTCTGATTAGTTGACTATAGCGATGCGGCGTGAGTATAATATATTCTTGCTTTTTGAAAGCTATGATATATATATATAGATAGAGAGAGAATGACTAATATCTAAATGTTTGTTCCTGAATCTTAGAACAAACATTTCAATTTTTACATTTTCAAAGTCCAAACAATTGATCCAAACCGTTCAACATTCAATCTATATTGAAATATGCTTAAAGACCAAATTTTACATTTTTGAATTTTTTTACTATTTATTAAATCAGTTTTAAAATAGCTGTTTTTAATGATCCAAAAGTTCTTCACTGTTTACATTTTTTACTATTTGTTTGGACTTTGAAGAAGGTCGGTCTTGTTGAAAAGATTCAGCCCTTTTTTACTATTTGTTCTAGAATCATTCTGACCCTGATTGTGAATTTGCTAGCCCATGCTCCCAACAGCTTGTTGAGTTCACCTTCACCCATTAATTGTCACTTGATTTGGGAAATTGATATTAATTGTTTCTACCTATGGGATTTTATTCAGATACCAGTACTATTACTGTTACTGTTGACAGTCAACAAAAGATACCAGTACTGTTACTGCTACTGTTGAGGGTATTGTATTATGACACAGTGTAAGGAAAAAAACGGAGGAATGAAAAACAAGAAGAGGGGAAACATTTTCTGGATGGACAGAAAGTCTAAAACTTTTCTAAGATATCATCTCATGAGGGAAAGAATGTCTGACAAGAGGTCCCACCAAGCAGTGTGATAATTAAGGACTGCTAAAAATCAGCCCTTTCTTTACTTTGTTTGCCTTTCCTTTACATCGAGATGAGAAAAGAAAGTTGGAAAAGACAAAAAATAGAAAAGGGCTGAAAAAAAAAATAAAGATACAAATATCCAAAAAAGGTAATTTGTAAATTTGACCCTTTCTTATTCTTGAAATCGTCTGCTCTCACATGTCCCAACTCATCCGAATTCATATCACCTGATGTAAAAGAAATTTTGAATTTAGATCCAAACCGTCTGCTCTGCTTTGTCACAAATATTAACGGATTGGTACGGATTCTAATTGGACAGTCCGGATCTAAACTCAAATATTCTGCTACCTCATAGGATGCAGATCTCTGTTTGATTAGGTACTGGATCCAGTAGCCATATGGATTGAATGTACTTCCATTTTTAATTTGAACAGTTTTAATACGATTTGAGGAGATCAGAAATGAAAATAGTATCATACAGTGAAGTAGCTATTTGGACAAGTTATGGTCCATTTGGACTAATTTTGTGCCTCCACATATATATTCTTATGAAAATTATTTTAAAAATAGAAATTTCTCTACATATCATTTCTCTACACGAAAGTTTTAGATATTCTTTATTTTCTCTTCAGATCGCAAATATATGATTGTTTTCATCATGATAAGATCTACTATTAATCTATTCACAAAGATACAATAGCCCTAAACAAAAATCCGAAAAGATATGATTGCTTCCATTTTCATTGTCGAAACTATAGAGGAAGATGAGAAATGAAATTGAGGAAATGGAGAAATAAGGAAATAATTTAATTGCAAGAATTGAAAATAACTGTAAAGAGAAATAAGGAAACAGATCGTTAGGAATTTATTCAATTTTAATGTGATAAACCATGTAGCAGTCTGTGTGGCGAGTATATTTTTAACTAAATTTAGACTTATACACATTAAATAGATATATTTAATCAAAAGAAGATAGATTATGTGATTGAAGGGTTGATATTCAATTCAAAAATTCATCTTTCAATCTCAGCCGTTGGCGGATCAGGACAACTACGTGCATAATATAAGAATGGAGATATATTTTTAATAAGGGGAGTGCTATACTAAGAGCAACAATTCTAATTTTGAGAGCTGAGAGAATTTTTTGTTTCTAAATACTCAATTTACCCTTGCTCTTTAAATGAATTGCTTAATTAAAGGATCCACTTCATCTCTCTCAATGATAGAACTTATTTAAGGAAAGTTCCTTTCATTAGAAAATAAAAAAATCCTTTCTTCTTCCGTGAATTCTATATTTCCAAAAATATTGTGTCTCATAGATATATAGTTATATTTCTAATTTTTTAATGATTTTAGCTACTTCTAAATTAGTAGAAAAAATAATAGCTTGACCATTTAGTATTAAAATGTAGAGTACAATATACATAAATTATCTCTAAATATCAACTAAGTTGGTTGACTAATAATACTTTTCTCTACGTGAAAAAGGTCCTTTAAACTTCTCTTTTTATTAAGAGGAAGGTTCAAATGCCTCCATTTTTTGTGCCTCCATCATGCCTCCATTTTTAAAAACTTTAATAACTCAAAATTTAAAACTTAAATGTCAAAATAAAACCGTTAGATGTGATCTATGTTATTTTCTCTATGCGTCCATAAAAAAAATATCACATTTTGATTTTGCTTTTATATGAAATTATGAATCAATAAGTTGAAAAATCAACGTCTAGAAATTATCCACATTAGTATACATTTTTATAAGCTCAAGATGATAACCAAACCAAAGTTGAAATGTCATAATTTTTTACACGTGCATAGATAAAATGATGTATTTCATATCCAACGGTTTTATTTTGAATTTTAAGATTTAAATTTTGAGTTATTAAAGTTTTTAAAAATAGAGGCATGATGGAGGTACAAAAAATGAAGGCATTTGAACTCTCCTCTTTTATTAATATGAGTCTCCAATATTAAATAATTTCTTATAGGACAAAATATCCTTGCCCTTCTATTCCTGGGAAATCCTCATGCTGTCAAGGACAAAACTTTCCTTTAATTAGTTATATTATTAATTGAGAGAGAGGAAGTGGATCCGGTAATCAATCAATTTATTAAATAAGTAAGGGTAATTTGGGTATTTAGAATTAAAAAATTCTCTCAGCTCTCAAAATTAGAATCGTTGCTCTTAGTATAGCACTCCCCTTTTAATAAAGTGCAAAATGGATAGTTTATAAATTTAAAATTAGTTTTAATAGAAAATTTAATAAAGTTGGTAAATTTGTGAGTTTTTTAAATTTAGAAGATGAATATGATATTATGAATTTTAGAATGATAAATACGTAATTTTGAAATTTTTGAGAAGTACACATCAAATATTCCCATTTGAATGCCACGTTTTGACCAGTGTTGTAAATAACGGTATGCGGTTATTGGACGGACAGGGTACCGTTAACTGAGTAATCAGGAATAATTGAAAATAATCGGTCGATAAATTGAAAAAGTATGTAACAGTTTGATTATAACCAACGACTAATCGGTTGATTAATCGGCCTAAACATACGTTTTTTACAACACTGGTTTTGATTCCCGGGCCTTTCACAATGAAAAATAATCGAGAATTTCCCAAAAAATAATTATGAATTGAATTGCGTAATAACTAATAAATGATGTACATCTTCCAAAAAACTAAAATACGTATTTGTACTAATTTTTTGGAACCTCTTGTTATGTAACTAATGGCGAAACACAACAAATATATATTTACTATGTCGTATTTTTAGTATTCCTTTATTAAAATGAAAGAATATAAAAGCGAGTTCGGCTAGCTAACATCAGTGTCATATGGCATCAACTTCAAAATTAATTGGATAAATTTTAAACAACTAATATGAACCGTTCAAACCGATTTACTTACCGATTTACTTTATTAATGATGTATTTACATACAAAATTCTTATATTTTCAACTTATATTTTACTATTACTTGCTTTTCAACTTAGAAATATATTACAGTGAAATATCAAATCTGTAACTATGAGGTACAAAACCCCCTTAATTTGTAACTATGGGAAGATCAAATAGAAAATTCAAAAGAGGATTTGCGGAAATTGATTGAAGAAACCAGATAAAGCATCAGAGAGATTCCCAATTAGACCAAGTCTTCATCCCTTTTTGAAAATTCAAAGAGGGAGTACAGAATCCTGTCTACATTGTCGTTATCACTTGCATGACAAAATCACTTGAATTTTATGGACCTAAATTAGTAAATTCACAACATCACAAAAGAAAAGCTTCAGCTCTTATTGAGACTTTCCAAAGAAATTTAGTATACGCCAAACCGATCAAATTCATCAAACATTGCACTATTAGGCGACGGTGTACAAGAAAATCAAATTCAAAAGATGGAGATTTCCCTTAAATTTTGGACCTAGCTTACAGCCTGTTTAAGCCCAACTGGTCACGGCTCCTCAAATCAATAACAAATTCAGCATTTTTTATTTTTTTATTTACCATGTTTAAATATTAAAATTACGGAAGCCTTAGCCTTATTAGGTATTACTTTGTTAGGTAAGTCTTATGTTACAGTAACTTACCAAGGAAATGTTTTATATACCCACGTGCCTAAAAGATTATATTGGTAACATTGGTACCGTATTGTTACCGGAACGGACTGGTGTAAGGATGCAACCAACGTTGGTATTAAAATTCAACTGATCCTGAACTAAAATCACACCAAATCACTTGAATTTACATTAAATATGCATTTATGAAAATGAATAATATCTCTGTCCAAATTTTTTATCCACAAATGAACTTTAACAGTAACCGGCTGGCTATTTTCAATATCAAAATAAACAGTCTAATGACTTTCAACATTTAAAGTAAAAACAAAGGAAAATGATTATATATGAAATCAACCGAAATTGACAATTAAGAAACCAATAGTGAGTTCATAATGAATCTGAAATAAATTGTGAGTTTATTCTTTGTAATAAAATTAAGGATTACTCAATTCAGCTTTTATTTCTCACTGACATATTGAATGAAACCGTTAATAAATGAAAAACTTGAACTTGATTTATTTTTTAGGCAAGTTAATCTCTTATATAAACAAGTTAAGAAATTTAAAATATTTAATGGAATGATGCATTCATTCTTGCTTTATACACAGATTTAATGGAAATTTTGAGAAAACGTGTATGATGTACCGTGTATGATTAGTGTTTTTGTAGTAATGAATAATCATAATATTTATTAGTACTGTGCATGATTAGTGTCTTTGTAGCAGTGAATAAGTCCCATTTAAAATGCAATTGCCAAGAAAAGGACCCCTGTAGAATTTTCAACATGGATATATGGCCTGAATAAATAGAGAGACTAGGCACTTTCTTTGATGGTTGACAGGCTGTGAATTCATGATCACAATCTCGAGTGTCCTAAATATTTTGAGAGCTAATTTATCATTGTTTCTTATGTCGACTCCCTTAGAATTAATTAAAAGGGTTCAGATTTATTGGATTGGTATCACAAACAAAATACTATGATCCTACTATTTCAATTCGGACAGTATGATTGAAAGTAGATACCAAATTTATATAAAAAATCTCGAAATTTTAAATCTTATCAGCCTCATCCGTTTGTTAAAATTAACTATCCGGATTAGAATAGTACGGAGTACCATAGTGACAATATATGCGTTTAATACGCGAATAATTCACATTTTATTCGTTTATTTGATGTTTCTGAATAGAACTCCGAATAAAATACAAAAAATGTATAATCTGTTCGTGATAAAAAAACGAAAATAACGCAAAATTTTTATTTAAAAAACAAAAGAAAAAAAACGATTGAGTCAAAAACGACTCAGCAATAGAAAAATATATGGGCCGTAACTCAGCAATAGGAAAATCTTGATGAAACAATTCAGTCAAAAAACGACTGCCATATATGTGTCCCTATTCTCAGTCAAGAACGACTTATGATCACTTTCCACCATATAAATATTCATGTTATCAGTATGCATATAATAGACCAAAATTAATACAGCTGGTTTTCTCTCGCTGCTTCTCACAGCACCCAGTAAAGGAAAACTAAGGCCATTATTGGTTATATGCTTATATTATCCACAAAATGAGAACAAGCTTCGTCAAGTTTATTTTCCTTTCAGTTCTCATTCTTATGGCCTCTCTGCCAGCAGTAGCGCCTACAGGTAGTGGTTCCAGTGGATGTACTGTAGGCCCCAACGGTGCTATTAACTGTCCCCCGGAGCACCACGACCCACCTCCTCCTCTGGGAGGAAAACTTGTCAGCACAGATGGCGATCATGCCACACTTCAAAATGAAGATCATCCATAGAAAATATATTGGATGAAAACATATTCTCCTTATATATGTATGTATTAGGTGAATTATGTGTGCTTCTATATGTTATATATTGTTCTGTGGTAGACCCACTGAAGTATATAGTCATACTCATTTTTTTTTGTAATTCAAAGTAGGCATGCATTAATGCATGTGGTAGTGCCAATTTATCTTTTCTGAACATGTCAATGCTCTGAATAGTTGACTATGGCGATGCAGCGTGAGTATAATATTTTCTTGCTTTTGAAAGCTATGATATATATATATATATATAGATATATAGAGAGAGAGTGTGACTAATATCAAAACGTTTGCTCTTAGATCTTAGAATAAACGTTTCGATTTTTACATTTTCAAAGTCCAAACAATTGATCCAAACCATTCAACATTCAATCTATATTAAAATGTGCTTGGAGACCAAATTTTTCATTTTTTGAATTTGTTTTACTATTTATTATATTAGTTTTAAAATCACTGTTTTTAACGATCCAAAATTTTTTCACTGTTTACATTTTTTACTATTTGTTTGGACTTTGAAGAAGGTCGGTCTTGTTGAAAAGATTCTGCTCTCAAGGTACTTGTAATTCAGCTCTTTTTGTTCTAGAATCAATCTGATCCTGATTGTGAATTTGCTAGGCCATGCTCCCAACAGCCTGTTGAGTTCACCTTCACCCATTAATTGTCCCTTGATTTGGGAAATTGATATTAATTGTTTCTGCCTATGGGGTTTTATTCAGATACCAGTACTGTTACTGTTGACGGTCAACAAAAGATAATCCAAGTGTTGTACTATTGTTGGAGGGTATTGTAAACACAAGAGGCTAGGGGAAACCTTTTCTGGATGGTTATCCAAAATCTACTGATATTTTCATCCATCCATAAAAAAATAATTTGTGCATCTACATGACAACAACAAAATCATGTTAAAAAGTAAAGATACCAATACGGTTAAACAACCAAATAACTAGCAAAAAGTCTAAAACTTTTGTAAGATACCATCTCATGAGGGACGGAATGTCTGACAAGAGGTCCCACTAAGCAGTGAGATAATTAAGAAGGGCAGCTAAATAGGCCCTTCTTCTTTCCATTGTTTGCCATAATTTCCTTCATATCGAGATGAGAAAAGAAAGTTGGAAAAGAGACATAATAGAAAGGATTGAAAAAAGAATAAAGGTACAAATATCCAAAAAAAAGATAATTTATAAATTTGACCCTTTCTTATTTTTTAAATCGTCTTCTCTCACATGTCCCAACTCATCTGAATTCATATCACCTGAGGTAACAGAAATTTTGCATTTAGATCCAAACCGTCTTATCTGCTTTGTCACGAATATTAAAGGGACCATGTATTCCATCTCGGGCTAAATTGGTACGGATTATAATTGGAAAATCCGGATCTAAACCCAAATATTTTGTTACCTCAATAGGATGCAGACTGATCAACTCATCCAACCTTTAGACGGTAAACGTGATTTTGGGTAATACTCTTTTCAGAAAAAATATAAAATAATTTCAAAGGAATATGGTTACTTGGATGCTGCTTGTACTCTCATATTGGTAAGCAAACAAAATATAAATAAATACTAATGAATATCCTCAGTTCATTTTAGAATAGGAAAACAATAAACAAGGTGCATGATTATTTAGAGTGCATGTTTTTAGAGTACAAGCACCAGTTCATGTTTATTCTTTTTACATGATATGAAAACATATTTTTATTTAGATTGCATGTTTTCAATGAGTTCTTTATTTTTCTTTTAGGGGTCTCTAGTTAACTACTAGTCATTGTTATTAAAAAATAAAATCGGACCGAACTGATAGCAAAGCAAGAAAAATTGGATCCGGGCTTTATATCCGGTTAATTTGGTTTGGATGACAGACCAGATTAGCATGTAATTATAATTAAACCCGGAAACAATAAAAAAACTGGCCGGAAAATTATGTCTCGTCTTTTGTGTTGTGCAACTTGTTTTTTTTTTAAATAATTGTGTGTTTGTGCATTATCAAATAGTTATCACCAGGGGTGGATCTACATTTATCTGTACGGGTGCTTAATCACCCTATGATTTTAAAACTTGTTTGTGCATTATCAAATAGTTATCCCCAGGGGTGGATCTACATTTATCTGTACGGGTACGTGCTTAGTCACCCTATGATTTTAAAACTTGTTTGTGCATTATCAAATAGTTATCCTCAGGGGTGGATCTACATTTATCTGTACGGGTGCTTAGTCACCCTATGATTTTAAAACTTCAGTTATATATATATTGAAATTTAATTAAAAAAGAATTTAGAACTCTTTATATAGCTTAGTTTCCTCTCATAAAATATCACATGTCTACTTGTAACATAGTTGTTAGAACTATAATTGTAGAGAGTTTGGATTCAATTTTCAACAACAATATATTGTTTATTTTAAATTTTAGTGTCTCTATCATGAATTTCTAGTTCTGCCCCTCGTTATCACAACATTATTTTCTTTATAAAAAATTTCAAAATACTAAATTTTTTATATGAATCGTCACAAGTTTGATTCATCTAAATAAAAATAAAGAAATTGTATGTACGTAGTCATTCATTGATCTAAATAAAATATACACTTCCCTTGGCTACTTGCAGCTGCCGTGTAAATTAAACCGGCCAGGTCATCCTTGTGATCTTTTTTATGTATGGAATGAAAATATTTTCGTACAAGGACATAAATGTAATTATATAACTATTATAATATTTGATGAGAATCAAGATTTACTAAACATAAAATAATACAATCTTTCCGTCTATTAATAAGATTTATTATTATCTAATTAAAAGTTGAATTGTATTTAATTTTTCGATATATTCTTGATTTATCATATGACTAAAATATATATTTTTTTTTTTTTTTTGCGTATTTCAATCATGGTTTTTGTTTCACGTAGAGATTAACCCAGTATCATTTTTGTGTCTTCTAGCATAGACCCAATTATAAAATTTAGATTGGGAAGGCTAAAATGTAAAATCTATAAATATTTGGCGGTTAGAATTAATTTTAATTAAAATTTCCATAACTAGAAAATATAATTCTAACAACTAAGTTATCAAGTTACAAATATATATTTAATATTTTATGAGAAAAAATTGAACTATATAAAAACTTCTAAGATTTTAAAATTTAATTAATTTTTTTATCGAGAAGGACAAATGCTTCATTATTTTTTTGTCTCAATCATATCCTGCATTTTTATTTTCATTTTTAAAGTATAAAAAGTTATTCCGAGCTACTCAATATGATCTTCATATTAAAAATATACTTGAAAATCAAATATGATATTTTTTTTTATAATTTTGTTACTATGTTTTTTGATAGATAAAAAATTATTCATAATCTTCTAAAATTTAACAGATAAGTTAACAGACAAGTGAACAATTGGATTGGATGCATAGACAAACAAGGAGGTAGACCACAAGATGTATCCATAACAAACCAGTTTTGACTGACCGTTGGAGAGCAACTCCTCAAGTCGTATCCCAATTTTCCACAAGTGGGGCCCGTCATTCAATAATTTCTCCTCGAAATTATTAGTTATCAAATTTTCAAGCATATTCCAATCAAATTTAGCCTTCTTGTATCTATTCCAATCAAAATTAACTTTAGCTGGTTTTGAAGCTTGAGAATAAATTTTGATAAATCTGAAATGCTAGGTCTGAATTTAAGCAATGTATAAAGCTCTCAAATATTAATTAAAGAGATAGGTAAAATTAAAAAAAATATATTGATTTTTTTAGGTGGAAATTATATTGGATTCTTTTTAATTTGGTCCGCTTAATGATTAAAGTCAGATTGATCATTATGTTGTGAAAATGAAAATTATAAGTGTAGTGAAAATGAAAATAGTCTCTACCAAGCAATTAAAAAACAACTATTTGTAAATATTGTAGGAATATCATAATTTTCAAATAACATTTGATTTGAAATAAATATGGAAATATATGGGCAATAGATATGGAAAATATATGGGCAATAGATTTTTTCTTCAAATTATAAATTTAGATTGAGAAGGCTAAAATGTATAATATTTAACAGCTAGAATTAATTTTAATCAAAATTTCCATAACTAAAAAAATGTAATGCTAACAACTAAGTTACCAAATTACAAGTATATATTTAATATTTTATGAGAAAAAACTCAACTATATAAAAACTTTTAAGATAATAAAATTTTTATCAAGAAGGATACATGATTCATTATTTAATTTTATGTCTCAATTATATTCCGTATTTTTATTTTCGTTTTTAAAGTCTAAATAGTCAATTTGAACTACTCAATATGATTGTTAGATTAAAAATGTACTTAAAAAAATCAAATTTTATATTTTTTTTATAGTTTTGTTATTTTTTTCTTAGATATATGGTTCAGAATGTATCCATGGCAAGTGGACAAGTGGACAATTGGATGGTTCAGAATGTATCCATGGCAAACCAGTTTTGACTTGACGGATGGAGAGCAACTCTTCCAAGTCATCATATCCCAATTTTCCTCGAAATTATTAGTTGTCAAATTTTCAAACATATTCCACTCAAATTTAGCCTTCTTGTATCTATTCCAATCAAAATTAGCTAGCTTTAGCTGGTTTCGAAGCTTGAGAATAAATTTTGATAAATCTGAAATGCTAGGTTTGAATTTAAATAATATGGAAACTCAGTACTATGCTTTAGGCTTCCATTCTAGGCTGTCAAGTAGGTAAATATCCAATTCAATATCTGGGGGCCCTTTTTAATAATGAACAGTATTCTCAGTGCTATACATATGTACATATTAGCAATGTATAAAGCTCTCAAATATTTAATTAAAGAGATAGGTAAAATTAAAAAAAAATATATATTGATTTTTTTTTTACGTGGAAATTATATTCGATTCTTTTTAATTTGGTCCGCTCAATGATTAAAGTTAGATTGATCATTATATATGTAATGAAAATGAAAATTATAAATGTAGTGAAAATGAAAATTCTAAGTGTAGTGAAAATGAAAATAGTCTCTAGACTCTCTACCAAGCATTTAAAAAAAAAAAACTATTTGTAAATATTAATTGCAGGAAAATCATAATTTTCAAATAACATTTGATTTGAAATAAATATGGAAAATATATGGGCAATAGATTTTTTCAAGTCTTGTTTCTAGTTTTTAACTTTTATATTTTAATTTGAGAATGATGTAATGGAAAATATATGGGCAATGACTCCCAATATCTTGACTTGTGGTCAACTCAGATAGTCTTCTTCCACCAACTTATTTGAATTATAAATAGGATTGTAGTCTTCTTCCACCAGCTTATATCCTCTTACAACACTTGATAACCCAAAAAAAAAAATTTAAAAATGAGAGGTTTACATCTCTTACTTTTCATATGCTTGCTCTTCTTCCATCTTCCATCAAACTGCTTTGCAACAAATGAAACTGATAAGTTTGCACTTCTCTCCTTCAAGTCTCTCATATTGTTACATTCGGAAATTTTAAAACTTGATTAAATTGATAAATCAATCAATTAGCTTAAATAAAAAGTTTAATTAACTTAACGATCGTTCAGAAATTTTCTGACCGACTAAAACGAAACTAAAATTTCGTAATATTAATAATGTATGAAAATATGTATAATAAAATTTAGAGATTAGAAATAAAATAAAATATAGCACTAGGAATAAAATTATAATTATTCGGTAAATTAGAAACTTAGAAAATTCGTTACAATTCTTTTTAAGTTTTAGGAAAGAAGAAATTGATTTAATTAGCTTCGTGTAAATAAATAATTAAATTAAATTCCAAAATAAGAGTATAATTATACGAAATAATTCGTACGAGATAAATTATATAAAAGTTACCAATTTCATTTATTTGAGAATGTTGAGGACTTGATTTGATATTTATATATATATAGACATAGATACTATCCGATATCGATTTATTCGAATTCAAAAATTTAATATATATAATTATATAAAAGGAAAATCAAATTATTCGAATCTTAAATTGAGAAATAAATATACGAATTATATGTACAAATATAGTTACAAAATATTATGAAACTTCGACTCGAATTTATAAAAGAAACAGAATTAAAACCCATTTAAAAGAAACAATGTTTAAATTCTGAATTGTTTGGACCTTTGGATTTAATCTAACACGGATCTTAATAGTGTAATTTAAATGCTGGAATTATATCCACCTTTCATCTTGATCCAGCACGAATCTTAAAGCCACCCAATTTAATCCCTCCATCTCTATTTCTCTCCTCTCCCTCCCAACCCGTGACAGACCCACCCCCCTCCCCATCCCGTCCCCTCTCTTCTCTTCTACGCCAAAGCCAAGAGGGCCCCGCCCTCCCCTCTCCCGTCGCCGGCGATCCCCACCGGAACCGCCCCCGTTCTCTCCTCTCCTTCCCTGTCCGTGAGCCCCAGCCCCTCCCGCCCCCTTCTTCTCTGCAGCGCCAAAAACAGGGGCCTCCGCCCCCTCCCCTTCCGCCGCTGCCACGGCCAGCAGAGCCGCCGCCGCCCCACTGCTCTTCTCTCTCTCTTTCTCAGTTCGGAAAAGCCACAGCCGCCCCTTCTCTCTCTCGGTTTCTGCCCTCCCCTCCCCTCCCTTGAAACCCTAGAAACTAGGGTTTAGGCTTGGTGCTGCCTCGGTGTTTGATTGGAGCTGTCCCTGTGCGAAATTGGTGCTTGAAGACGCATGAAATTGGTAGTGTTGATCTGCTCCGACGGCCGTGAGACGGGACAATATTCGATGTTTTCTCTTTCGGTTAATTTCTAAAATTCTTGATTTGTGTTTTGATGAATTGATTAATGTCGTAGGATGTGAATTTGTTAAGTTTCGAGCACGGGTTGTTGATTTTCCCGACTCGATCGAATTGCTCGAATAAATTAAGTATAAGGGGTTATATTGCAAAATTATTTTATTAATGGTCGGAATTGTAAAATATAGAACCATGGTGATTTGTATGAATTAAAGGGGCTAAAATGTAAGAAATGATTTGTTTGAAATGGTGGCCGGCCATATGTGAAATTATATTGAATTGGTATTGAACACCTTAAATATTCTAAGTGTTGGTATCAGTTTAATTGTGTTATTAGTTTATTAATTATTTGAAGTTACATGGACTGAATTGTTGAAATTGAAATATAACATAGTTCAAAAATGAATTATGAATCTCAAGATTTAGATTAGATTTGGACGGTTTTAATTTAAAATGATTTGGACTGTACATATATGGATTGTCAGAGTGAATATGAATTGGAGTGGATTTATTGGACGTGATTTTAGACTATTAGATTAAAATAAATATAAAGGAAACAAATAATATAATAATTGATAAACCATGTTCTTATTTATAAATGATGTATTGTTATTAAATTAAATCCAGATTGAGGGTGATTATAGATGTGACATATTATATGCATGGCTTGATATTATGAAGTCCTATATGGCTCTAAAATGTAAATAAATTAAATGGAGGGTTGTTTTGTGCAAAATACAAGCCTTGGGATATACTTGAATCGAATTGAAATGATTGATTGTTTTGGGCCTTAATAAATTGGACTTGTAATTTCATAAGCCTTGTAAATATTGAAATGGATATGACATGATGTGTATATGTAAAATTTGAATTGGACTTGAATTAAAATGATTATAAATGAGCCGAAAGGTATAAAAGAATTGACGAATTGAAAGACGGCTTTTGGAAATTAAGTTTTGAGAATGTAACCGAACTAAACCAAGTAATCGTATAATATAGGTGTAGGCTCAGTCGAGCCAGATTTCGCAAGGCAATTCGAGACGCCTGATCTTTAAATTAAGCGGTACGCTCGTCATAATAAGGTGCGGGATTCTTGGACTTGTTTGATACTTTATTTTCAGGAATTAAACTGTTTATTCGTTTGTCATGTTGAATGATTAATTGTTGCATACTTTGGAATTCATACTGCATATTGATTCTTGCATAAATGAGAATGATTGAATTGTTTTAGTTAAGGTTGATTTGCATGTTGGTACGGTTATTAATTGTTTAGTTCCATGACTTGTGCTTGTTGTGAATGAATCTGCCAGGCCGACCTGTTTAGGTGGCTGGATAAGGTAACGGTGACCTATCCGTTGACCTGTGTTTATGAATTTGCCAGGCCGACCTGTTTAGGTGGCTGGATAAGGTGACGCTGCTGACTTATGCGTTGACCTGTGAGAATTTGCCAGACCGACCTGTTTAGGTGGCTGGATAAGGTGACGCTGCTGACTTATGCGTTGACCTGTTAGAATTTGCCAGACCGACCTGTTTAGGTGGCTGGATAAGGTGACGCTGCTGACTTATGCGTTGACCTGTTATGATTTTGCGAGACTGACCTATATGTGTGGCTTTGATAAATATATTTGTTGAGATTAAGCAAAGTTGACCGGTATAGGTAACTTTGATTCCGTGTGTTGCATTGTGTCAAGTTGACCTGTATTGGTGACTTGTAACCGGACCTTAGGAAATGGTTAAGCCAACAGCAATTGCAGATGGGTGTCTGATAAAGGGTCCAGCGGTTGGCCATCTGTAGGCGTCTGTAACCCTACAGATGTGGGTTTGATAACGGTTCAGCTCGAGAGAACATTTGTAATTGCTACAAGCCCAATTGAACTGAGTTAGGAATCGAGTTAAGCCAAAATATATGTTGTGTTTGAAATCCATATTGTAAATTCCGTAAACTGTGTTTCAGGTTGATTAACTGTTGTCGAGTAGTGGCATTCTGTTATTTATGTTTCTTATATAACTGTTGCATTGTTATTGTTTGGGTTTCATCTTTGAATATAGAGTTTGATTGCAAGTCCAATAATCTAAACTGTGGCAAATTTCGCACTGGGAATTTATTCTCACCCCCTCTCCCCGATTATTTTCAGGTTTGTTGCTCGGACGCAGCAGATGAGGATATTGGCAATGCATATAAAAGATCCACTGCCTTGCGTGTATATGTGCCGCTTGATTTATACACGCGGCAGGCTGTCAGACCCCCGTGGATTTGGGGTGTGACACATATCCAATAGCCCGTTCGGAGCATTATCATCATGGAATGATTCTCTCCACTATTGTCAATGGCAAGGCGTAAGGTGCGGCAACCGCCATCTTGACAGAGTAACTGTTCTCTCTCTGGGTTCATTAAGTTTGTCAGGCCGTATATCACCCTCTTTGGCAAATCTGACATTTCTCAAAAGTTTGGATCTTTCAAATAACCACCTTACTGGTAACATCCCAATAGAATTTGATCATTTGAGTAGATTGCAATTTCTCAATTTGAGTGTTAATAACCTTGCCGGAAACATTCCGTCAACTCTTGGTAATTGTTCCAATTTAGAATTTCTTTCTCTGAGAAACAATAATCTCCAAGGAACCATCCCTTCCAATCTAATGCAATGTAAAAACTTGAGAGTTATGAGTTTGAGAAATAACTTTCTTGTGGGAAGTATTCCTCCACAATTTGGTTTCCTAGAACTACTCAATGTATTGAATCTAAGTGCAAATAATCTTACAAAATCTATCCCAAGCACCTTAGGCAACCTTACACATCTATCTTCTCTTTATCTTACTCAAAATAATTTAGATGGTTTCATCCCATCTTCACTCGGCCAACTAAAGGCTCTCGAGTACCTTTCCCTTGGTCAAAACAATTTGTCAAGCAAGATACCACATTCCTTTTACAACCTCTCAACCATCGTTGCCATGGATTTCGGTTTAAATCAGCTTGATGGAAATCTTCCTTCTAACTTGTGTGATGCCTTACAAAATCTACAATATATATACATGTACGCAAATCAATTTAATGGGCAGATTCCAATATCTATATCCAATTGTTCAGCCATGATTTGGATTGATTTAAGCAACAACAATTTCATAGGCACAATACCATATAGCATAGGAACTTTGCAAAAACTTTCTCGGTTTAACATTCAAAGCAATCAAATTAAGGCCACCAGTGATGATTGGAGATTCTTTGATTCTTTAATCAACTGCACATTTCTACAATTATTGGATCTTACAGAAAACCAACTCCAAGGCATGCTACCTGGTTCTATAGCAAATCTCTCTACTAGTCTTAAATTTTTAGGGCTTGGTGGGAATCCAATTTCAGGAAATATTCCCGTAGAGATAGGAAAACTAACCAGCCTTGCTAACTTAGATCTGGGTGGAACATTTATTGAAGGCACTCCCAAAAGAAATTGGCAAACTTTGGAATTTGGGATGGTTAAGCCTAGAGGGAAACAAGTTATCAGGTGAAATCCCATCAACTTTAGGTAATCTCACCCTGATGAATGAACTCTATCTCGGTTACAATGCATTCACCGGGGGTATACCAGTGGAATTAAGCAATATGCAAGTACTAGCTATCTTGAAGATTTCAAATAATAAATTGATAGGCTCAATCCCAAAAAAGCTCTTCAATCTTCATTCACTTTCTAATAGCCTCGACTTGTCAAATAACTATTTAAATGGATCACTACCACCAGAAATTGGGCAATTAAACAATGTAGCAGAAGTTTACCTATCAAATAACAAATTATCTGGTCAAATTCCTAGCACAATCGATGGGTGCCAGCTACTTCAAATACTTCATCTTGATGGAAACCAATTGAATGGGTCTATTCCCTTCTCTTTGAGCAACATGATGGGGTTGCAAGATCTTGATATCTCAAACAATGTTTTATCGGGTCCAGTACCTGATTTTATGGGTAAGATGAAACTCCAGTATTTGAATATTTCTTTCAATAATTTTGAGGGGGAATTGCCAAAAGATGGGGTTTTTAAGAACACTAGTGCAGTAGACATAAGAGGAAATTCAAAACTTTGTGGCGGAGTACCTGAAATGCATCTACCCAAATGCGTTTTAGATAACCAAAAGAAGAAGCACTATTCCAAAATTATCATTGTAATAATTTGTTGCATAGGTGGTATTATATTCCTTTGTATAACCATGTTTTTGATAGCCTGTTTTTGTTGGAAAAAGGGATCTCAGAATAACCCCCTACCATTTGCGGCCAAAAATTCTGAGTATCAACAAGTGTCATACAATGACATTCTCAGGGATACAGATCATTTTTCGTCAGAGAATCTAATTGGAAGAGGTACTTTTGGAGCTGTTTACAAAGCTCCTATGAAATTTGAGAATGTGACAACTGTTGCCGTGAAGATACTAAATCTCAAGCAGCATGGTGCTTCTAGAAGTTTCTTCTCTGAATGTGAAGTACTAAGAAAAGTCAGACACAGAAACCTTATCAAAGTTTTAAGTTCATGCTCTAGCATAGACCACCAAGGTAATGATTTTAAAGCTTTGATTTTTGAGTTCATGCCTAATGGCAGCTTAGAAACATGGTTGCATCCCAACACGTGTACAAATAGGCCATTTAGGAGTCTCAGCCTTATCGAGAGGCTGAATATCGCAATCGATGTCGCCACAGCTTTGGATTATCTTCATAACCATGGTCCTGCTCCAATTGTGCATTGTGATCTTAAACCTAGCAATGTGCTTTTGAATGAAGACATGACTGCACATGTGGGTGATTTCGGGCTTGCCAGATTTCTGGTTCAACCTGATTCTATGTCTTCTCTGTTGACAGGAAGTACAACTGGACTTAGAGGTTCCATTGGTTATATTCCTCCAGGTACAAGCTTATATATTCTTATGAGAAATTAATTTTGTGTATTAGTGTGTGTGTGTGTGTCTGTATATAATTAAGTAGTTACGTACCAACTTACAGAAGTGTTTCTTTGTAGTTTCAACAAAGTTTGCTTTGTCTCATATGTTCTTTCTCTTAATTATCTTAATAGATGGTATCAAATCTATAGTTAGCTCCTACCTGTTAAATTGATATGTGAATAGTAAGTGACCACAAGCTTTCAGAACGCCAAATTAAATCATACATAGTGAAAAAAAGGGAGGTTAATTCCTTTTCCCATAATATTTGGCACGGCTCGTATGCTTGAATTGAAAAGGCAAAACAACACTATATATGTTACTGATCTTGCTGCATAATTTGTAAAAGGGTATGATTGTAATTTGTCTTGTTTTTTCTAAGAATATGGCATGGGAGGTCAGGCATCGGTTGAAGGAGATGCATATAGCTATGGCATTCTTCTGCTTGAGATGTTTACTGGCGTAAGCCCCACCGACGAAAGATTCAGAGATGAATTGAGCCTCCACATGCATGTTGAGATGGCTTTCTCAGATCATGTTACTGAGATTATCGATCACAAATTATTCCCAATAAATGATGGAGGAGAGAATGAAAATGCAGAGAGCATTCACAATTGCTTGGTTTCGGTGATTCGATGTGGTCTCTTGTGCTCCAAGTTGTCTCCAAAAGAACGCATTGGGATCAAAGAAGTCGTGAAGGAGTTGAATTCAGCTCGAATGAAGATGCTGAGATGAGAGAGAAAAAAAGTGACAGATTGAAAATCTGAAAAATATGAGATCATGCCTCACGAGCTATGGAATTTATCTTTAGTATTGTTATTAACATGAATTGGCTGTTAATTACATATAATGTGTATGTTTGCATTTGAAACCGTTGATGAAACTATAGTAATGAGAATTTTATACATGAGCCTATGGTACTTTTTACATGATACGAGAACATATTTTATTTAGAGTGACAGGTTTTGAATGAGTTCTTTATTTTTCTTTTGTAGTTAATCATGATTTTTGTAGCTATCAATTACTTTTGTTTTCCTTCAAAATTTGATGTTAATTGTGAAAACTTTGATATTATAATAAAGATCCTGAGGAAAGTAGTATTTGCTCAAAAAATTAGATGGTATATATCATATATACAAATTGCAAAATTTACAACTAATGTGATTCACTTACAAACTATTGTAATAAGCATTTTATACATGAACCTATATACTTTTTACGTGATACTGGAACACATTTTTATTTATAGTGATATGTTTTGAATGATTTTTTTTTTTTTTTTTTTTTTTTAAGGACCTGGACTGGACTGGACCTCTAGTTAACTACTAGTCATTGTTATTAAAAAAAAAAAAAAAAAGGACTGGACTGGACCGACAGCTAGATCAGAAAAAATCGGATTCGGGAACATATCCAATTCAGTTTGAATAATAGACCAAATTAACGTGTAAACCGAAACAAATAAAAAAAACCATTCAGACAATTATGTATTGTCTTTTGTGTTACATATTTTTTTTAAAATAATTACGAGGAAGTTTGTTTGATATGAAAAAAAGTAAAGAAATTTCATGCAGTTATTCAATTATAATTTTTTTTTGTAATTAATAGAATGATATTTTTTGTGTGAAAAGCAAATTAATTTTTGAAAACTTTTGCGTTACGTAATATATATTTTTTAATTTGACGTTATCTTTTTTTTTTTTTTTTATTTAGCCCTCATCTCATTGTAAAAAAGAGAATCAATAACCCATACAATTAATCAAACTGAACCTCATTTCCTTTTTTGTATGATACTCATTATACCACTACGATTTCTTATATCCTTTATTTATTAATATAATCATGATCATAATCATAGTGACAAATGAATTATTTGGATTCAGTTGGGTGAGGTAAAAAATTCTTGATTCGGGAATAATTCGGGTATAATTAGGAAATGATTCGGAATTATCCGGATTAGAGATCTCAGTCCTGCAAGAGAGCAAAAAAAAACCAAAAAAATGTTATGGGAAAAATTCGGGAATAATTCGTAAAATTCAGAAATTAATCGTAAAATTCGCAAATTATTCAGGTTTAATTCTATCAAAGTTCGATCAACTGAATAATTCAGCATTCAGTTCGGCATCACCAAAAACAAAGTTATTTGAGTTTAATTCGGGTTTAATTCGCGAATCTGATGACTATGATCATAATTATGTGCAGAAAAAATCACATATTAAATTTATCTATACAAATGAATAAATTAGCATGAAGTAAATTATTACTACATCCTTTATATACAGTTTTAAAATGACACTCCATCAATTTAATCGGATCTGGTCAGATTCGAATTGGAACTGAATAATTAGATAAAAATAACACCTCTAGCCATCACCAAATTGTGGTGTGATATACAACTAAATTACGTATCTTGCTATAAGAACTATAGACTTGGCATAGGCTGCATAATGGCACGAGTTTTGTCCCTCTACATAGAGACGTATGTTCAATTCTCGTCAAAAATATCTAAAAGTTATTCAGAGTGTACCATAATTCTTTTAGTTTGAAAGAAAGATGAATGTCACACTTTTAAATTTCATTGAACCACACATCAGAAGTATGAGTTTATAAAAAAAAAAAAATTACAACATGAAAAAAATAAAATTAATTTAATAGCCTGGTCTCCGGGTCCGTAAAGTAACTCAAATTTTGGGTTTGAATCCGGCTGTTCCATTAGAATTCGCACTAATTCAGATCGAGTTAAAATGCACGTAACCCCTTCAATATTTGTACCAGAGTAGATTGAACTCAAACTCAGAAATTGATTTACTTTAGGGGTATCCGAATTCAGGCAAGAGGAGCTGGTCCTTGATGCACAGGAAACCAAGGATGAGGGGTCGAATGCCTGACAAGAGATCCCACCAAGCAGTGGGATAATTAAGAAGGGCTGCTAAATAGGCCCTTCTTCGTTCCTTTGTTTGACTTTCTTCTCCATTGAGATGGGAAAAAAAAAGTTAGAAAAGAGAAATAATAGAAAAAAAAGGCAGAAAAAAAAAAACATACAAATATAAAAAAAAAATTAGTGAATTTGATACTTTTTTATTCTTGAAATGCCATTTAGAAATTTAAAAAAAAATCAAAATAATTTGTTATAGTGGCCATGCCATTTAGCTACTTCAAACACACATTTAATATTTTACAAAAACTGAACTAATTTTTTTAAGATAATAAAATCAACTAATTTTTATTGAGGACTAAAGTGCATTATTATTTTCTGTCCTAGTAATATTCCACATTCTTATTTCTGTTTTCAAAATTTAAATAGTTGATTCAAATTATTCAATATGATATCCATATTAAAATGTGCTTGGAAGACAAATTTTGATAATTTTTAAAAAAAAATTTACAATCATTTTAAAAAAAAAAAAAATATATATATATATATATAGAGATGGTCTATGGTGAATTGCAATGCATGGAGGGGTTTGTGCATTGGACCATAAATCTAAAATTTAAAATCCAAATGGCCGATCCAAACCGTTCATCTTGTTCTCCATATTAATATGTGCTTGGAGACCAAATTTTACATTTTTCTGAATTTTTTTACTATTTATTAAGTATTTTACAAAATTGTTGATCCAACGGTGGCTGCTGATTTTACTGTTTTGTTAAGCCACCGTTGGATCAACAATTTTGTAAAATACTTAATAAATAGTAAAAAAATTCAGAAAAATGTAAAATTTGGTCTCCAAGCACATATTAATATGGAGAACAAGATGAACGGTTTGGATCGATCATTTGGATTTTGAATTTTAGATTTATGGTCCAATGCACAAACCCCTCCATACATTGCAATGCACCATAGCCCATCTATATATATATATATATATATATATATGAGATAGGCTAATATGCTTTCGGTAGCACTTCGGCCGAAGTGCTACCGGTCCAATTTTTGATTTTTAAAATTCAAACGGTCGATCCAAACCGTTCATCTTATTCTCCATATCTTATTCTCCATATTAATATCTGCTTGGAGACCAAATTTTATATTTTTCTGAAATTTTTTACTATTTATTAAGTATTTTACAAAATTGTTGATCCAACGGTGGCTGCTGATTTTACTGTTTTGTTAAGCCACCGTTGGATCAACAATTTTGTAAAATACTTAATAAATAGTAAAAAAATTCAGAAAAATGTAAAATTTGGTCTCCAAGCACATATTAATATGGAGAACAAGATGAACGGTTTGGATCGATCATTTGGATTTTGAATTTTAGATTTATGGTCCAATGCACAAACCCCTCCATACATTGCAATGCACCATAGCCCATCTCTATATATATATATATATATATATATATATATGAGATAGGCTAATATGCTTTCGGTAGCACTTCGGCCGAAGTGCTACCGGTCCAATTTTTGATTTTTAAAATTCAAACGGTCGATCCAAACCGTTCATCTTATTCTCCATATTAATATCTGCTTGGAGACCAAATTTTACATTTTTCTGAATTTTTTTACTATTTATTAAGTATTTTACAAAATTGTTGATCCAACGGTGGCTGCACAAAACAGTAAAACCGTTGGATTAGCGATTTTCAAAGTGGCTTAATAAATAGTAAAAAAATTCAGAACAATGTAAAATTTGGTCTCCAAACAGATATTAATATGGAGAATAAGATGAACGGTTTGGATCGACCGTTTGAATTTTAAAAATCGAAAATTGGACCGGTAGCACTTCGGCCGAAGTGCTACCGAAAGCATATTAGCCTATCTCTCTCTCTATATATATATATATAGAGCTGGGCTACGATGAGTTGCGAAGTAAAGCGACTATTTTACTTCACGCTCATATTTTGTGATTTTAAAGTTCAAAACGTCGATCCGAACCGTTCATCTTGTTCTCCATATTGAAATGTGCTTGGAGACCAAATTTGACATTTTTTGGAATTTTTTTACTATTTATTAAGCAATTTTGAATGTCGCTGATCTGATGGTTCAGAAAATTTTACTGTTTTTCACTGTTCACAGCAAAACAGCAATTTTCAAAAATACTTAATAAATAGTAAAAAAATTCCAAAAAATGTAAAATTTGGTCTCCAAGCACATTTCAATATGGATTAAACATCTAACGGTTCGGATCGGTCGTTTGGACTTTCAAAATAAAAATACGGCGTGAAGTAGAAACGCGTTTTACTTCGCAACTCACCGTAGCCCACCTCTATATATATATATATATATATATATATATATATATATATATATATTTTGGATGGTTTGCAAATAAGTGACAATTGGATGTATGAACATGCAAGTAGGTAGCTAGATAGTATGAAGTGTTTCTAATAATAAAATTGTGATCGCGATCTTGGAGCCAACTTTCGCTCTTTTGAAAAAGTGATTCTTAAGGAGACAGAAGCAAACTTTAGAGCAGCCATCATATATATTTTTCTCTCTTAGCTCTACCTCTTCGAGTGGAGAGAAGAATGAAGGAGAGAGGAAGGAATAGAGCCGATTAAAGCTGATTGAAATTGAGAGTACAGTATCGTTAGAGTTTGGAGGTTAAAGAGTTTTTATCTCGATCGGAGCAAGATAGTGAGTAGAAACAAATCCGGCTGTGGTGCGAGATGGGGATTAAGATATTAGTGTAATTATGAGGATATATAAGTAGAATTAAAAGAGTATATCTAGTAAAATAGTAGTGTAATATTGAGTAATTTAGAGAATAAAGAAGTAAATTTGAAAATTAGAACCACCGAATAAATACACTTTTTATAAATCTAAACATCAAAATAACAAAACTTAAAAAAATAATGTATCCTGCGTAAACCAATTTGGAATTGACTGTCATATTCAACTCATATTCCAATTTTTTTCCACCTGTGGGGCCCGCCATGCACTCAATATTTTTTCCTCGAGATTATTAGTTATGAAGTAGGTAAACATACAATTCAGTATTGGGGTTTTTTTTTCCGAAAATTAAAGTGATTTACAAGAGGGGAAAGATAAAAGTAAAGAATAGAATAAAGGGATGGAAATGCATTAATTTGTCTCATGCATGAACAGTATTCTCAGTGCTATACATATCTACAAATTAGCGACTGCCATACATGTCTCCCTATTCTGAGTCAAGAACGACTTATGATCACTTTCCTCCATATAAATATTCATCAGTATGTGCATAATAGACCAACAATACAACTGGTTTCCTTTTGCTGCTCCTCACAGTACGCAGCAAAGGAAAACTAAAAGCCATTATTGGTTATATATATACTTGTATTATGCATAAAGTGAGGACAACTGTTGGTTTTGCGGAACAGTGATGGAAATAAATGAGACAGTGAATTGAGAAATGAACAACTGTATGTCGTTGATTTTTACAGTGAGCTTTTATAGTTGTGATGTACAAAGAGCTGTTGGAACATAACGGTAATTTTTTGGAAAAAATTAGGTATAAAGGTTGAGTAACTTTATTGACTTTAGTTGCTCCCTTTAATGCTCATACTAGCCTATGATGAATAAAATACCGTAATGGTATAATCTGAGGCTATTATTAGTCCCTAATCCTAATTAGTTCTTAACACTCCCCCTCAAGTTAGGCGTATAGATATCAATCAAGCCTAACTTGCCTATATTTTCTTCAAATAATTTCGGATCTAACCCTTTTGTAAAGACATCCGCTAATTGATTCTCACTTCTAACGAATGGAGTTTCAATTTCTTTCGCTTGAATTTTTTCTCTAATGAAATGGCAATCAACTTCGATATGTTTAGTTCTCTCATGAAATACTGGATTTGATGCTATGTGGCGAGCCGATTGATTATCGCAAAACATTTGCATTGGCGTATTAATTTTAATTCCCAAATCCGAAAGCAGTTGCTTGATCCATGTCAACTCACTTGCGGTGGACGCCATGGCACGATATTCTGCTTCGGCGCTTGATCGTGCCACGACGTTTTGTTTCTTGCTTTTCCATGTGACTAAGTTTCCGCCTACAAATGTGCAAAATCCGGTTGTCGATCTTCGATCGAAGCTACCGGCCCAATCTGCATCGGAATAGCCACACACATTGTTAGAATTATTGTTTCTCATGTAAATTCCTTTTCCCGGGGTCCCCTTTAGATATTTTAAAATTCTAGTAATTGCTTCTAAATGAGGTGTTCTTGGTGAGTGCATAAATTTACTAATTTGGCTTACCGAAAAAGAAATGTCCGGACGAGTTACGGTTAGGTATATTAATTTTCCCACAAGTCTTTGAAATTGATTAACATCTTCTAAAGGTTCTCCATCCTCAATATTTAACTTGTACCTACCGTCTATTGGTCTGGAGGCCGGTTTGCACCCTATCTTACCGGTTTCTTTCAATAAATCTAAAATATATTTTCTTTGAGAAATAAATAACCCCTCTTTTGAGTAAGCTATTTCTATACCTAAAAAGTATTTTAAATAACCTAGATCTTTAATGTCAAATTGTTCCCTCAATTGAGATTTTATCCTTTGAATTTCTTCTTGATTATTTCCGGTAATTATAAGATCATCTACATATACTAATACAATAGTGGTGTTGGTTCCTAAATTTTTTACAAATAATGAGTGATCGGCATCACTAATTTTAAAATTACAAGAAATTAAATAAGAGCTTAGTTTGCCATACCATGCCCTTGGAGATTGCTTTAATCCATAGATTGACTTCTTCAATTTGCAAACTAATCTATGTTCATTTTCTTTCTCATGGCCGGGTGGTAAATTCATATACACTTCTTCTTCAAGTGTTCCTTGAAGAAAGACATTTTTTACGTCCATTTGGTATAGTTTCCAATTTTGGTTTACCGCAATAGAAAATAAAATCCTTACGGTATTCATTTTGGCCACCGGTGCAAATGTCTCATAATAGTCTATACCATAACTTTGGGTGTACCCTTTGGCAACCAAGCGTGCCTTGTACCGTTCTATGGTACCGTCACTATTATACTTAATTTTATATATCCATCTACACCCTACGGGTTTTTTATTATTTGGTAGTTGTACAATTACCCATGTTTCATTTTTTTCAAGTGCCTCCAATTCTTCTTTCATGGCCTTAATCCAAATAGGATTTTTTACGGCTTCAAGGTAATTATTTGGTTCGGGTTCTTTAGAAATAGAGGTAAGAAATAATTTATGTGGAATTGAAATTCCATCATAAGAAATAAAATTCTCAATAGGATATTGTACCTTGTATGTTACAAAGTGTCTTAACCTTGTTGACGGTTGTATGGGCCTCGTTGATCTTCGTAGTGGAGTTTCCTCTTCATTAGTTCCCTCCATAGTTTCCTCATTGGTCTCATTTTGTGAGGTTTCTTCTATCTCCCTTTCATTTTCAATTTGGGGTCTATCTTTCTCCAAGAATTCGATTTGTGGAATTATGGATAATTTTTGTGGTTCTTGAATGTTGATTTCTTTTTCAACATTTTTGTAATATGGTTCATTTTCAAAAAAGGTCACATCTCTAGAGATATAAAACTTGTGATTAATTGGATCATAGCATTTATAACCCTTTTTTTGTGATGAGTATTCCAAAAAAATTGTTTTAATTGACGTATAATCCAATTTATCTTGTCTTTGTTTGTGTACAAAACAAGTACAACCAAATACTCTCAAATGGTTTATCTTGATTTTTCTTTGATAAAGGAGTTCTAATGGACTTTTATACTCTAGTATAGCACTTGGTAATCTATTTATTAGATATGTTGAGGTAAGAACGGCATCCGACCAAAATTTCTTAGGAACATTATTTTGAAATAATAAAACTCGTGTCATCTCTAGAAGATGACGATTTTTCCTTTCCGACACTCCATTTTGTTCGGGTGTATATACACAAGTAGTTTGATGCAAAATTCCTTTTTGTTTAAAGAAATTTGAAAAATTTTGATTTACAAATTCCGTTCCATTGTCGGTTCTAAATACTTTAATTTTTGCATTAAATTGATTTTCTACGAAATTGTAAAATTCTTGAAAATGTGAAAAAACTTCACTTTTATTTTTCATTAAGTACAACCAAATTGTGCGAGTAAAATCATCAATAAAGAGAACAAAATATTTGTTACCATTAAATGATTCTATGGGTGCCGGTCCCCATACATCCGAGTGAATTAATTCAAAAGGTTTTTCACTCTTACAACTTGAAGAATAAAATGGTAGTCTAGTATGTTTTCCTAATTTACACACCTCACAATTACTACAATCTATCTTTGAAAAATTAAAAATACATTTTAAGATTTTGTCGGAAGGATGCCCAATTCGTCTATGCCAAAGAGTGCTTAGATCATCTTGTCTCTTGGCACTTAGACTAATTTTTTCTTGACTCAACATATAAAGTCCATTCTCTAAAACTCCTTTACCAATCACTCTCTTCGTTATCCATTCCTGAAAAATCACACTCTTAGATGTAAAAATAGCTTCACATTCCAATTCGGTTGTGATTTTACTAATGGATAACAAGTTCGATGAACAATTTTCTAGATATAACACATTTGGTAATTCTTTGGAAAAAATGTTAATTGTACCTATCCCTTTGATTTGCATTTTATCACCATTTGCTACGGTAACATACTTGTCATTTGTGCATTCCTTAAAATTTTTTAACAAGGTCTTATTACCGGTCATGTGGTCAGTTGCACCCGAGTCTAAGATCCAATTTGTTGAATTTAAACTATGAATTAAGTGTGTTGCCATACCAGAATTTTTGCTATTATTCCTTAGCAGCACAGATAGAGACTCAAGCAACTGCCTCATAGGATCCGAAGTAGATGTGGTTGAGTCGGTTTGGTTCGACCCGTTCCCCTGACTTGAGCCCGACTCAAATTGAGTCGCCGATGCCACAAATCCCCTCTTCTCCTTCTTCTCATCGCGACCTTCCCACTGTCTCTTCTCTCCCCCTTTGTTGAAACCCCCGTTCCCCCTGCGATTAGGTCGGAGATGAGGGTAGAGGAACCAGCATCCCTCCCGCCGATGTCCTTCTTTCTTGCAGTGATCGCACCTGAGGGCTGGATCTCCTCTCATCTCCGTTCTAGGGTTTTGAGTGGGTTGAGTTTGTGCTTTGAAGGCTTTGTTTTCAGAAGCTTGGGGTTCTTGCGGGTTCATTAGGAGTCGTCTAGATTCCTCTCGATCAATTGTTGCCACCACTTCATCAAATGATGGCATTTCGGTTGTGAGAAGAATTTGTGACCGAATTGCTTCATAACTCGAATCAAGGCACCCCAGATAAGTAAATATCAGATCTTGATCGGCTCTTTTTTGTATTTCATCGGGATCATCTGTTGGTGGGAGGTATATTTTGAGTTCCTCCCATTTTGTGGTGATTTCGGTTACAAGTTGTGAATTTGTCTGGGTTGTTTGCTTGATTTGTGCTAATTCTTGCTTGAGATTGAATATGTGAGCAAAATTACGTTGTTGCCCGAATCGTTTTTTTGCTTTCTCCCATACCTCTTTTGATGAGTCGGCATACATGAATGGTTGGGCAATTTGGGACTCCATTGTGTTGATTATCCAAGACATGACCATGTGGTCTGTCTGTTGCCATTCCTCAATTTTTTCTGTTTCTTCGGCAGTTGGCTCCAGTGGTTTAGCTGCCACTGGTTTTTTCTTAGTACCAGTGACAAAACCCAGTTTGCCTCTGCCACTGATACCTATGGTTACTGATCTGGACCATGGGATGTAGTTTTTGCTGCCGTTGAGGGTTATGGATGTGAGTTTGGAATTATCAAATTGTTGAGACATATTGATGAAACTCAGTTTTTCTGATATGGGTGCTGAATTGAAACAGTCTTTGGAGTTTGTTTTTGGGTGACTGTGTCAGTATTTTCTGCACAGCTCTTTGGTGGCCTCTTTGAGGCTCTTGATTGTTTTACTGATGGATCAGTGCTCTGATACCATGTTGGTTTTGCGGAACAGTGATGGAAATAAATGAGACAATGAATTGAGAAATGAACAACTGTATGTCGTTGATTTTTACAGTGAGCTTTTATAGATGTGATGTACAAAGAGCTGTTGGAACATAACGGTAATTTTTTGGAAAAAATGAGGTATAAAGGTTGAGTAACTTTATTGACTTTAGTTGCTCCCTTTAATGCTCATACTAGCCTATGATGAATAAAATACCGTAATAGTATAATCTGAGGCTATTATTAGTCCCTAATCCTAATTAGTTTTTAACAACAACCTTTGTCGAGTTCATTTTCCTTTCTGTTCTCATTCTTATGGCCTCTCAGCCAGCAGTAGCGCCTAAAGCTGGTAACGGTGCTATTAACTGTCCCTCCTGGCTGTGGATGTCATAACTTTTCCACTTTACCATAGCCTTTATATTTGAATTAGACTATGACATCTAACTACGTATTTAATCATGATTTATTTAGATATTACTTATTTTTTGTTTCTTTCAAAATTTTATGTTAATTATGAAAACTTTTATATTATAATAAAAATATATTGAGGACAGTAGTATTTGCTCAAAAACTTAGATAGTATATATATCATATATATATGCAAATCACAAAATTTACAACTGATGTGATTCACTTATAAACTATTATAATGAGCATTTTATACATGAGTGTATGGCAATTTTTACTTGTTAAGAGAACATATTTTTATTTAGAGTAACATGTTTTTAATGAGTTCTTTATTTTGCTTTATGGATCTCTAGTTAACTACTAGTCATTGTTATTAAAAAAAAAAAACAAAAACTAGACCAGACCTGCAGCTAGATAAGAAAAAAAATGGATTCAGGATTGGATATCAGTTTTGATAAAAGACCAAACTAATATGTAAACCCATAAAAATTATGTGTCGTCTTTTGTGTTACATAATTTTTTTTTAAAATAATTATGTGGAATTAGTTTGTTTGATATGAAATAAAGTAAAGAAATTTCATGCAGTTATTCAATTCTAAACAAAATTTCATTCTTTTTGTAAGTAGAATGAATTTTTGTGTAAAAAGCAAATTATTTTTTGAAATCTTTTGTGTTAAGTAATTTTATTTTTTTCGTGCTTAAAACCAACTGATTTTGGGATGCGTGTATTTTAAAAAATGGGGGTCCTGCGATTCTACCAATTTGGAATTGACTGTCATGGAGAGCAACTCTTCAACTCATATTCCAATAATTTTCCACCAGTGGGACCCGCCGCTCAATATTTTTTCCTCGAGATAATTAGTTATCAAGTAGGTAAACATATCCAAGTCAGTATTGGGTTCCTTTTTTTTTCCGAAAAAGTGATTTACAAGATGGAAAAGATAAAAGTGAATTTGTCTCATGCATGAACAGTGTTCTCAGTGCTGTACATATGTACAAATTAGCAATCAAAAACGACTGCCATCTATGTGTCCCTATTCTCAGTCAAGAACGACTTATGATCACTTTTTCTCCATATAAATATTCGTCTTATCAGTATGCATAATAGACCAACAATACAACTGGTTTTCTCTTGCTGCTCCTCACAACACCCAGTAAAGGAAAACTAAAAGCCATTAATGGTTATATACTTATATTATCCATAAAATGAAAACAACCTTTGTCAAGTTTATTTTCCTTTCTGTTCTCATTCTTATGGCCCCTCTGCCAGCAGTAGCGGTTAAAGGTAGCGTTCCCAGTGGTCCCAGTACATGTACTGGAGGCCTCGGCAGTGCTAAGTGTCCCCCTTCTTTGGGAGGAAAACTCGTCAGCACAGATGGCGATCACGCCACACTTCAAAATAAAGATCATCCATAGTAAACATATATTTCTCCTTGTATATGTATGTATTAGGTGAATGTGTGCCTCTATATGTTATATATTGTTGTGCGGTCGATCTACTGAAGTACGTAGTCCTACTCTTTTTCTTTTTTCTTTTTTCTTTTTGTAATTCAAAGTAGGCATGCCTTAATGCATAAGGTGGTGCCGAATTATGTTTTCTGAAGATGTCAATGTTCTAAATAATTAACTATAGCGATGCAGTGTGAGTATAATATTTTCTTTATATTTGAAAGCTATGATAGATATATATATGTGTTAGTATTAAAATGTTTGTTCCAGATCTGTGGTGTAATTAATTGGTTTTCTGATTTTGAAGTCCAAACGGTCAATTCAAACTTATAATTACCCAAGTTTGGTAGTGTTTCACTAATAAAGGAGATTCAAAATACAAATGGATAAATACTAACTATAATTCTTCACAAAAAAAAAAAAAAAAAAAAAGTACGGCAGAGCAATAGATACGAAACTTATAATTACCCAAGTTTAAAAAAAATGTTCAGAAGGCATCAGAGAACAATATTATCAACAAGTGCAGACACACAAACATCAAAATTCTAAGGAGATGTATGTTACGTACTGAAGAAAAAAAATTGAAAAATAAAAGATATTTGGGCCCTCAGATAATTCATAAATGTGTTTATACTACTGTTTCGAGAAAAATAAAAGATATATTCGCTAATGAGGAGGGGGCAGGGTGTCGAATTCGCATCCTCTGATATATCAAATTTTGAGTAGATATATGGAAAATGTGGATAACAAAATATTTATATGTAGATAGAGACCATCCGATCAAAATCAGCACAAATATTATAGAAACCAGTGGTATGAATTCGGGGGATTCATATCACCTATGGTAACTCAAATTTTAAGTTAGATCCAAACCATCTGATCTGCTTTGGCACGAAACTAGATTTACGAACATCAAACTTGATTGTTAGACTAAGTTTTGAATTTTTTTAAAAAGGTAGTCTAAAGAATGCGATCATACACACACTAAAGCACCGTATCCCATCAGAACTCTGCAATTAAGTGTACTTCCTCCTGGGAAGTACCTTTGTTGCATCCCTTTTAAGATTTAATTAAAAAAATGGTAGGCTGACTTAAAAGCGGACCACCTACATTCCCATTAGGTTCTTAACCAGGGGACACTCAACTATCATATCTATCCATCCAACAACAATATATATTGAGCTACAAGAGTGACATGAAATTTGAGGTATTCTTTTACCATATCTTTACATCATTAGGCCAGTAATTTATTAGAATAAAAGAATAGCAAACATTTAGTAAAGGCAACATAATGTAGTGCAGCATCGAACCATCAACTCAACAAGGCAACAACAATGCAAAAGTTAAAGGTAGAAAAAAGCAGTCAACCAATAGCACAGCACATGAAGATCAAATAAGAATTATTATTGTGCCTCAGTGGCAGCAATAATTAATACTATAATCGTGCCCGTGCACAGCAACAGGAGCAAATTATGTAGTAGAAAATATTAAGTTCTTTAATAAGGATGAGAGATAATTTAAATCAAATTTGTAGAGAAAAATAGTTAAATACTATATTTATCTACAAGATAACACATGTAAACTCTAGTGTAGTGGTAAGAATTTTGGCACCAACAGAACCCAACTGGATTCGAATCCCAGCTTCAGCAAAAAAAAGGAAAAAGGGTGCGCGGTGCGTGCCGTGCGTGGTTCAGAGGCGCGGTTCACGGGTGTGGCGCGCGGTCTACAGGCACTCGGATCATATGCGGCGCGATCAATGCATACTTATGTGTTGAAACTCATAATTTGAAAAATTCATTTATGTACGATCTGGAAATTCAACAGCTGAGCATCATTCCGAAAAAAAAAAACAGTAAATCAGGATCCTTGCAGGATCTAGACATTAAGCTCCTTAATAAGAATGAGAGATAAAGAAATCATCACAATGCAATCTAATAATTCGTGCATTTTAATGCATTAATTATTTGCATAAAAATGGTCAAATTTTTCCGAACAGGCGTAGTCGAGCAAAACAGAAAAAAAAAAAATTCAAGGGAAAGTTTCCATCTACAAAAATTTATTTTCAGATCTCCATTCTTATACTTATTAAACATCATTAGGTCTTCATTACAATATATACAATGAATTTTTAAACCCTAAATTGAGTGAAGAAACACTACTAGAATTTTCGTTTTTTTCAAGGGTAGCATCTGTATTTTCAAGAGTAAGAAGGGCCCTTGGAAATAAAATTGAGTTTGCTGACACATTTAACTATTTTCAAGGTTAGGTCATTGAAAATAGTAGCGCATGGAAATCCCTGATGCCAACCCTTGAAAATACTTGTTATCCACCCTTGAAAATACTTTTGCACGACCCATGACCCGCTAAACAGAACGAATACTATATTTTATTGTGAACTCATATTATTTCCAAGGAACTACCCTTGGAAATGTTTTGGTAAGTCTGTTTATATTATTTTATAATGAGGCTCATGGAAATGCTGGAGCACAATACCCTTGGAAATATTTTGTTAATTCAGTTTATATTATTTTATGCTGAGGCCCATGAAAATGCTGGAGCACACCCTTGGAAATGTTTTATTGATTCAATTTATATTATTTTATAGTTAAACATAATATTTCCATGAGACTACCGTTGAAAAAATTTAGCTTCTGGAGATAGAAACATTTTTGTTTATTTGAGATGCCCCTTTGAATAATGAAAATAATAAATCACAACAATAAACACCCACAATTTCAATTAATAATACTAAATTATATAAAAAGATTACTAAATAACACAATAATAATATCATATTTATAAAATCAAAGTATCTCATTATTCAACACACAATTTCACATATCTAGTAATCTGATCATTTGTCCACCTACAATTTCACATATTCAACACACAATTTCACCTGCAATTTCTCAAAACAAGAAAAGTGTAAAAAAATCCACCTACAATTTTTCTTCGTAATCTGATCATTTGTCCATTTCCTTATTTTTATTCGTAATCTGATCATTTGTCCATTTCCTTAGAGAGAGCTTTGCCCCAGCTAGTGCATTTCACATTTCTTCATTTGAACTCTTGGGGCTGCCTGTCACAACTGTTGTTTATATATATGCACAGAAGTTCTGAAATTAATATCAACTGTTGGTGACAATAAGTTATTTGGTTCAGTTTGCCTCTAGATAATTTGCATACAGGTCATCTAAAAGTTACAAATTTACGCATATAATTAGCATACTTTGAAAACTTTATTTGGGTTTGTAAGAGCAGTGGCAAGTGCACCAGAAACTGCACCAGATGCAAACATAAATGTGAAATTCGATAAACAAATAACATAGTCACATGCATGTTTGCAAAATCTCATAGAGTCCCAATCTAAGGCATCCATATAGATAAGAAACATTATTACTAGAAAATGGTCTCTATGTGATGCATTTGGGAAACATTAAGAACAAAGTGCATTAAATAGATAAGAAACATATAAATAGAAGAAGTCCTTGGTGAAACATTACTTCTTGATGTGCAGGGGAACAATACAGACACATTATTACTACCATTCTAACTAACTGACTCCTCTGAAACATGAAGTTACATTTGAAGCCGTGTTTTGAACACGTCTACCATATAAAAAAAATCATGTTGCATCAACTGTTACTGGTATCATCAGGTATCAGAAATACTAAAACCATACTGTAAGAAAGTATGGCACTTAATTTTTAATTGTAGCTTATGTAATAGGACATGAAAATAATCAACTAACAGTATGCCTTTCAGAGAAAAAAAATGGTAAAATTATGCAGTATGCCTCATTGTTTGCTCCTTGGTGTCATGTCAGAAAACCCAGTATTAAAAAAGAATGACAAATACAAAGCATTCACTTGGCAGTCATTGATAAATTCTGGACCTGACCCAATTTGAGATAAATCAAAACATGGCAAGGATCAAACAATCTAATCCAGACCAAATGAAACTTAAAATCGACCTGCCCAAAATCCAGTAGAAGATAAACCAAAATTTGATAGTGATTTGAAGTTATAAACTAATCCAAATCCATAATTACAAGGCCAACCTAAAAACAGTATTGTTTCTATCTGTTGTGAAATGAATCAGGGTAAATAACTTTCGTGACCTTTATTGAACTAAATAAATGAAAGCATGAACACTTGCAACAAAAATCCTGACAAGCTCACAACTTACTTTCAGTGCACTGGTTAACCCAATCGCAGTAACCCAACTTACTTTCAATCTCGCTTCAATTTCTCCCCAATCGCAGTAGCCGCAACTAATATATGAAATTGCCCAACAATTAATTGCCAATTTTAATGTATCAATTCCTTGTTCTTCATTAACACAGATCCGATATTGTAAAGAATTTACCAAAGAATATCACAATAATTTTAAAAAATAAAATAGAAAATAATTACCCAAAATCCTTGGTTAACCCAATTGTCCCAATTTCTGCACATTTCCCATTTAAACGGACATGTAGACATGGAGAAGGAACGGCGGAGTTGGAGTTGGGTATGGAGAAATCGAGGCCGACATGGAGAAGGAATAGCGGCGGCGGGACTTGACAGGGTAGGTTGGGATCGAGACAGTGAGCACTGGAGAAGAAGGGATCGGGGTTGGCGTTGGAGAAGGGGCTCGGATCTGTTTGCTTACAGAGTTGAGAGAGAGAGAGTAGAGCAGAAAGGTTTCAATTTGGTTTTGCAAAAAAATGCCCAAGTATCTGTGTATCAACTCTCTCTGTATGGCATATTTGCGTTCTTACTCGTGAATTCATATCACCTGAGGTAACATAATTTTTCCATTTTAGATTGGAGCCGTCTGATCAGATTTCGTATAAATATTGAAAGATTCATTGCATTTCACCTAGAATGGATCTGAACAGAAATATTATGTTACAGTAGAGAATATTGAATCCCTTGTACAGCTTCTAGAATGGAGATATCCTTTGAAATCGGGACTCTTCATCACCCATCGGACGGGTCTGATTTGCAAATATATAAATTAGATAATAATTGTACAGCAAATAATATGAAAAAAATTTGAAAAATATTATGTATATTTTTATAGCTTCTATGACGAAATCATACTTATAAATGTCAAATTTATAGAATTTCATCATTATTTGTCTCTTAAAATTGAGTCAATATTTATGGACCGTTCATTTTTACATAAGTAATTGACGGTCGATTTGAAACAAAATGATTTTAAATTTATTTTGAAATGATCAAGACAAAATATTGAACATAACCAACATAAAACTTATGAAGTTTGATCACGTATGAGCTTCGATCCGACGTGAAGTGTTTATAGCCATTCGATATTGCAATATTCCGTCAACTTGATGGATGTGCAAATGAAAATAAAATTTCATCAAATTTTGCTATGATAAAATAAATCCAGTTCATTTTCATTTCAACGGTTCCGATCGATCAACGGAAGATACAATCCCGTGAGTCTTCATTAACTCACGTAGCAAGAGTTTATGTTTCATAGAACATAAACTCTTGCTTCATGAGTTCATGAATATGTACGGGAACGTATCGTCCGTTGGTCGATCCGAACCATTGATTATGTTCAATATTTTCCCTTGATCATTTCATAATAAATTTGGATCCATTTCATTTCAAATCAACCGTTTATCGCTCACGTGAAAATAAATGGTCCACAAATATTAGCACATGATGAAAGAGAAAATAGTGATGCTATTCTATAAAATTGAAATTATAAATATGATTTGACTATAAAAATCGTAACAAATTTGAAAATATATATTTTATATTTTTTTCATATTATTTATTGTGTATGCATTACCTAAATTTATTTTGTTTCATTTCATAATATCTTTCTAAAAAGTTGGTTATACACATGTAAATCATAATTTTTTTTCACTATTGAAAAAATCTTGCAAAAAATTTTATTTAATATCTTGCAAAAAATTTATTTTGAAGCCATTTCAATTTATAAATCAATTAAACTAAAATTAAAATACAAAATGTACTCAAATTTGTATTGGGTGTCTAATGTTTTCAAAAAGTCAGAGGAGATTCTTTCTTTCATAGGAACAGAGCAATTTAGACTATAAACAGCGCACCAAATATATCAATTGAAGACTGCTCTTATGTTTTCTGTGCTTCACGAAGCTAAAACTGATCTGTCCGGATCCGAAATTTTTTTCCTTCCCTCCGATGCCTGATACATTTCACTGAATAGCTGTGGGTATTCTATAAGGTAATATAATATTTCTGTTTAAATCCAACCTTAGATGATGCACATGCTTCTTTAATATTTGTGCATAATAATGATCAGATGGTTTCGATCTAAAAGCAAATATTATGTTACCTCAGAGCATATGAATTCGTTTCTTTTCTCAAATCTCAATCTGAGAATCTCTTCTCTCGTTTTTTTCACTTCCCTCCCTAAAATTTCACTATCCCGCTCTCCCATTTTCACTTCCCTCCCGAAATTTCATTATGCCGCCGCTCTCCTCGCTTTATCCAAGTCCATTAGAACTTTCGTCTAGGGTTTAACCAGTCTTCCTCTTACAGCCGCACCTAGTTACTCATGCTTTGACTCTCAACCTCAGGACTTCGCCGTTCTCAATCTCCTCCTCTCCACTCATCAGATCTAAGGCTTGTCCCTTCAATCTTTCTGCCCATCGGATCTACGCATCTTCCTTCAGGTCAGCAAATCTCTCAAATCTCAACCTTGCTGCTCTTTTTTACTAAACCAATCCAATCCAATCAAATTCCGTTTCATGCCATCTAATTAGCTTTTACATAGGCTTTATGTTTCTCAAAATTTGGAACCTATTCATTGCTCACCTTCATGGTTTCTGTTAAATCTGAACTTTTCACTAATTTTGGTAGAAATATGGTTAGATTTTGACTTGTTTGTGCTCCAATCAGACTATATAGTACTGATTCATTTCGAATTTTGCTTTCTTTTATCCACATTTCTAATTCAAGCCTCTTCTTTCTACTGTGGTCTAAACTAAACTAAACTAAAGTAGCAATTTTATTAGCTAAAGTTCGACTGTTATTCCACTTCCAGATCTAGTATACAAAATTCCTGCACAATACATTTTATAATTTAACCCCTTCTAATTGGCATTAAAGATTGAGATTTATCTTCTCTCCTATCATACAAATTTCCCCTTTTATTATCTTACAAAGTTGAAATGATCTCATTTAACTGATTTTGCTAAAAAAGCTGAAATGAGCGACTAATATAAGTTTCTTACAATATTCTTCCATTTTATTTTCTTTTTATTTAGGCAAGTGTGTGTGGGTGTGTACATTAATAGAAACATCTAAGTTGGTTGCATGCGCTCCCATTGGTAAGTTCTCTTTTAATGTTCAATTTTCATTAATTTTTCACTTCATGGTCAGTTGCCTCATTCTTAAGACTTTTGTTTTAATATCTACAAGGTGCATTTTACTGTGCACATTCATTGAAAAAAACTACAGACCTTCATACAAATAGACCTGTGATACGATACTTGTTAATTTGTACATAATTTTTTAATGGAAAGGGTGGGATTGGATTTCCAAGGTGTAACTAAATTACTAAAAGTTTTATTCAAACAATATGGCAATGGAAGAAGTGCCTTTGTTGGGATCTTGGAAAGGTATCAGTTTGCTTTCCTCTGCATTTATTTTAAACATAAGTGCATATTAGTTTGAATTTCAGATGTTGAAGGCAAATTTAAAATCTCTTGAGAAAGCATATAAATTACATCAATGAAGCTTCACTTGAGAATGTGCTATATATAGCCGTAAGGTACTGTTGAAATCTCTAAAGAGCTTTCTACTCTTAATTCATAGTCTTACTAACTACTTGCACATTACAATTGAACTTTTCTTTGAGCCTCGAATGGTGCATGTTTCAGTTCTGCTATACATCTTTAAAATCATGTTCTTTTGTTGTATTGGGCTTATTAGGTTTCCTTGTTAATTGAGATATCTAATTAGTGAGCTACTTGATAGTTACTGTTGTACCGATTTAGTTCTATTACTCTTCAATGTTTATATTTTCTAATAATATAACCTTATTATAAGTATGTGCAGCTAAACTCGTTATTTTTTTTAAGCTTCTATAGGATATTTTGGGACTTCAATTGGAAGAAAAAAGCAAGGCAGAACTTGCTACTTTACTTACATGGTATTTACTTTACCTTTTTCTCTCTAAAAGTACAAAAACCTTAATATAAATATATACTATTAATTACTGGATGTAATTTTTGAAACATGATCTGAATATAGGCATTGCATTGTGGTTAGCTGCACGAGGTGCTGGAATGTAGATGGTGAGATCTATCAATTGTTAGAAAATAGCACCAACCATCAACAAGAGTAAGCAAGCACATAATTGTTATTAACCTTGACTACTGCTCATTAATCCAACGACACAACATTATAATTTGTTAATTTGTAGTTGGAAGGCAACACAAAAGTTCACATGATTTAGAGTTCCATTAATTCTTGAAGGAGGAGCATAAAAACAAAGCTCTCCTGATAACCATGCATTTCATGTATTTGGAGTGATTGGTAGGTAATTATTAAATGGAAATGTTTATGATGCAAAATGGGTACTAAAATGCTGGTGTGTGGCTGAAGCATAATTGGTGCATACTAACAGAGGTTTATTTTAAAATTCAAGGGGTTTAGAATATTTCTTGCATTAGTAAGTCACTGAGTTGTAAAAATAACATAGCTATACAACTTTTTCCCCCAAGCTTGAACATTGCTTGTCCTCAAGCAACATCTAAACTTAAACTACAATTCGATCTCTAATTTAACACCATATCAAGTATATTTCTTTAATTGAAAAATTTGTATGACCTTGCCAAAATTTAAAAATTTCAATATAAATTTCTACAAATCTAAAGTTCAACCCTTGACTAATTATGCTTCACCCCACAATTTGATTACTCTAACTTTCATTTCCTTAAAGATTTAGAAATTGTAAACTTTGGATATCTAAAAATATTACAAAAAATGCACTCTTATTTGCGAAAATTCTTTTTAAAATCCCCCCAAGCTTGAATCAAACTTAGGTTAGAAAGTCGCAGACTTCGTGTGTTGATACATGCAAAAGTTTTGGCAAATTTTTGAGCTCAAAGGCATCCCGTGGGATTGTGCCAGTACTCTTTTTTTATTACTTTGGGAGATGAGCTCAAAGGCATCCCGTAGGATTTATTGTGCCAGTACTCTTATTTATCTCCATCTTATCTTTTATTTCACTCTTTTTTTTTTCATTTGCATATATCATGAATACACACATCCCTAGGCATTAAATCATACCCATGGATATCCCGATCTTTCTAAATCCATTTTTCACAAACAAGTTGCATTTTCAAAATAAATTTAAATCCTAGGTTTTCATTTTCATAAATCTTTATTTCCACAAAGTTTTTCGCCAAAGTATAGGGTTATTTCTAATTATTCCAAGGGTATTCCTAAAAACTTATAAAAATTCACACTAAAATTTCTAATGTTTTGTCAATCACTCAAATTTATCAAAAGTTTTATTATTTTGCCAACTTTTAACACAAAAATTAAACATGATTTTATACTTTATGCATTTTCAAACAACTAAGTCCAATTATGCAAGACTCTATTTTTCATAACCTCATAAAACATCTTGACAAATTCGCAATTTCAAGCAATTAAGTTCAAAATCACAAATCCTATTCATGGTCAAGTAAAAACAAGGTTATAAATCCTAAATTTTTGAAAAACTGAAAGAAAATAAAAAAATGCAATGCAAAGATACAATTTCTTCCCATCCCCCAAGCTTAAATTAAGCATTGTCCCCAATGCGTAAAAATAAACAAAAGTAAATAGGAAGAAACATGGATTACTCTATTGGCGGAAGGTGGTGGAGGTGCGCCTCAATGCTTAGGTGGAGGATCGGGAGGGCGGCCTCCCCATTGCTCCGTTTTGGTCAACTTCTTCTTCTCACTCCTGTTTTTGAATATTTCCATCAATTTCATGGATTTTGCTTTTTGGGAGCCAAGTTTGTTTTGTCTTGTCGACTTCTCGAGGTTTGTCGGTTTCAGATGTTGCCACCGACTTCTTTTGCACAAATTCTCTATTAACCTGTGAAATTTCTATCATGCAAACTAAATTTTTATTAGGAGGTATCAAGGGCTTATGAAAATAAAATTTTTCTTTCTTCTTCCCAACGGAGAAAGAAAGTTCCCCCTCTTTGACATTGATGTTTGCACCTGCAGTTGCTAAGAAAGCTCGACCTAAGAGAACGGCCGAATGATCATCCGTTTCAATGACAACAAAATCGTCAGGAATTTGAATCTTACCAATTTTGACAACCACATTTTTCAAGATACCAAGTGGAGATCGTGTCGTCCCATCAGCAAGAGTTAGTGTCATATTGGTTGGTTCTAAAGTACACGACTCAAGTTTGTCATAAACCGATTTAGGCATGAGACTAACACTTGCTCCTAAATCACACATTGCATTTTCAATTCTAGTTGTGTTTATAGAGCAAAGTATCGAGAAACTACCCGGATCTTTCATTTTGGGAGGTAAATCGGTAGAAAAGATTTCGCTACATTTTTCATCTAATATCACATGTTTACTTTCCTCTATTGTGCGCTTTTTGGTCAAAATTTCTTGTTGGTCCAGTTTATGCTTCACTAACCTTTGGGGAAAGGGTACAAACCTGAGTGGAGGAATATACTTAGGAGTTTCAATAGATTTTACCTTGGCCGGGTTGGAATTACCCGGTTCTTGAGATTGATTTGATGCCGGTGTGCTTGCATTGAGAGGAGCCGGAGGCGGTTGTGTCTCCTTTGGTTGTTGTTGTTGCTCTTCTATGCTCAGCATCTTCGATCCTTGGTATTCCGTGCCGCTCCTCAAGGTTATGGCATTTGCGTACTCCCTCGGGTTGATGTCGGGCTTGCCCGGAAGTGTCCCTTGTTGACGAGAGGATGAAGATGCTTGTTGTGCTATTTGTGTTTCTAGCATCGAGGTCTTGGTGTCTAAGAACTCAAACTTCTTGGTCAAGTCCCTCAAGGAATCCGAAACTTCCGTGTTGGTGTTCCTTTGATATGCCGTAAAGTCGCTTACTTGGGTCATCAAGTCTTGAATCATCTTTTCTATGTTGCTATTTTGAGAGGTTCCTTGATAAGAGTTTTGGTTGGGCCGGCTTTGGTATTGGTTGGAATTGTTGTTCTCGGTCTTCCACTTGAAGTTCGGATGGTTCCACCTGTTGTTAGGGTTATAAGAATTTGAATTGAAATTATCATTTTGCCTAACCTTGTTATAGATTGGGTCGTTCCTCTTATCTCCCTGATTATAGAACATAGCGTTTGCTTGTTCTATTTCGTCCCCTTCAATAAGGACTTGACACTCGGCGGTGATATGGGTCACCTCTCCACATATGCCGCATGGAGCCTTCTTCGTCATAGATTTGGCACTGTGAATTTGTACCACTTGGTGTTGCAAGGCTTCCATCTGTGCTCTCAAAACGGTAACTTCGTCGACCTTCACCATGCCCGGTGTGGTTTGGGCTCGTGCCCCTCGCTCGGCCGTCCACTCCCGTTGGTTGATTGCCATATCTTCAATCATTGCCATGGCTTGTGCCGGATCCATTCGTGACATGTTACCCCCTGCAGCTGAATTTAAATGAGTTTTAGTTGCTATTGTGCAACCCCCATAAAAAAATTGAAAGAGCAACCACATGTCAAGGCCATGGTTAGGGCACAAGCGTTGGAGCTCCGCCCATCGATCCCATGCCTCAGTTAGAGACTCCCCCTCGGCTTGCTTGAACGTCGTGATCTTTGTTCGGAAATGTTGGGTTTTGGATGGAGGAAAGTATTTTCCTAAGAATAACTTCTTCATGTCGTCCCATGTCTCTATATAGTCACGGTTGACAGTCCTTAGCCACGTTCTTGCATTGTCTCGGAGGGATAAGTGGAAGCATTTGAGTTTCAGGTTGTCTAGCTCATCTCCTTCTCGCGCAAAAGTGCCGCAATGCTCTTCGAAGACCGCCAAATGAGCATGCGGATCTTCATTTTGGGCTCCTCCAAATTGATTTTGGCTAAGTAGGTGGATGAGAGAGGGCTTGATGTCGCGTGGATCTTGGTTGTGAGGGATGAAACCGAAGCGGGGGCCTTGTTGACGGTTACGGCCATTGCCGTTTCCATTATTATTGTGGTTGTTGTCGTGGCTCCTAGGAGATAGTGTTACTCCTCGTACGCGGGAACTTTCATCATGAACGGATTGATCATCTCGGTTGTCATTTGCGTTTCGGTCGTTATGTTCGAAAACCGGATTCTCTACGTGGTTGAAGTTGATGGGTAGAGATCGGGTAGCCATGTTTGAGTATTCTTCGTCTTCGAGATTAAGCGTTCCTAGAGGGGTTCTCCCAAAGCTCATAGAAAGCTGAAAAAGAAGGAAGGTTAGTTCCCAATCAAAAGAAAATAAAATCTGAAATAAATTGTAAAGTAAAAACTTAGAATTAAACTATACTCCCCGGCAACGGCGCCAAAAACTTGATGCGCGCAAAGCGTATGCACAAGTTTCAGTACAAAGATGTACTTTTTAAACCTTCAACACACGTTTGAGTTAAATTGCAAGTGCACAATTATATCAAAGTAGTATTTGAGGTGTCGATCCGCAGGGAGAATGTTTAATTACTATGCTTAAACCTTAGTAGTAAATTTCAGAAAATAAAATAAAGTAAAGTGCAATAAAAGTAAATGAGGGGGGGTTTGTTCTAACAATTCCTAGATTTGGGTTCAATACCCGAATAGAGAGTTTAAAACAATAAAAGTAAATGAATGAAAAAGAATTGATTTGTTTTCAAGATTTAGAGATCTAGGGGTCTTTGGTCTACAATCCCTTGCTTATTCTATCTATTCGGTATTTGTTTGAATTCATGTATGATTTGATGAGGTTTCTAACCTAAAATGTTAAAAAGGGTCACGGTCGTGAATTAATAACGTGCCTAGATAACTTCGGACTTCACGGTCGTTCTTCACCCTAATTATCTAGACCCATTAAGCTCTTGTTAGCCTATATTGACTAATTACTTAATCAATATAGGTGTCCTAAGTAGGGGTTTGACTTCACGGTCGTTCTTCACCAAACCCTAACCCTTAATTTCTATAGTTCCGGTTATAGGTATCAAAGTACGGTCGCTTCTAACCTAAAACCTAAGATATTTGTGTTCATAATTTGGTACTCTCCTCTCATCCTAACTTCTTTGGATCTTTTGCCTAACAAACCGATTCCAAAGCGGGACTACAACGATTTCAAGTACTAAACTATGTAATCAACACAAATGATAAATCACAGAAAATAACAATCAAATCCCATAAAACAATCATAATAAAAACAATTAACCAAATAAAATAGAATTAAACAAGTTCATGCATTGACCTAAACCCCTAGAGAGAGATCTACTCCCTCATGGAGAGATCCATTACAAAAATTGGCAAAGTAAGAAGAAATGAAATAAAGGAAGTAAATACACCCTTTGACAAATCTAAAACCTCTGTCTTGCCGATTTCTTGCTCAGGAAACCCTTCTTCTCCTTGCTTGAAAGCTTTCCTTTTCTCCAGAATTTTATCGCTAAGAATGGTATGTATGTAGAGAGAAAAAATGGATGAGAAAAGAGATGAGGATGGATGTCCTTGATGGATGATAAAACCCCTCTTTTATAGCCAAGGATCATGCCCAATTAAGAGCCTAGGAAGTGGAGTTAGTGGGTGTTATATTTGGATTGTTTCCCCAGGATTGCATTGTCCACATTTGACTGTAAAAACGTGTCCTTGGTGCGCCAAAAATAGAAACCGTGTAATTTTGGCTGTCTGCGAGTTTTGTGCGTCCAACTGACTCCAAATTTCCTTTTTTAGTTTCTCATGTTGTAGATCTTCTTCCTAGCTTTCCAAAAAGTGGTCGCAAGCCTAAATCGGAGTTACGAGTCAAAAGTTATGGCTATTTTAAGATCAGGCTCCAGTTATGCGTTCTGCTACAGTGCGGACCAGGCCACCCGCACTGCTACAGTACCATCCGCACTGGGATCCGCACTGCGTCTTCACCATCTGCTACAGTGCGTCCGCACTGCTACAGTCCATCCGCATTAGGATCCGCACTGCGTCTGAACCACCCGCACTGCGGTTGCATCGAGATCCGCACTAGGCTCGGACTTTTTCTGTGCGACCAGAGTGCGGCTGCATCGCGATCCGTGCGTCCGCATCGATATCCGTGCATCAGCACGGATTTTGATGTATACCTTATTATACCTTTTTAAAATTGGCGCGCGTCCAGAAATCCATCTAAGTACTTATTTTGGCCATATCACAAACCGTGTGTCCGCAATAAGCATTTTTCTTCGGTTTTCTTCATTTTTCTTCATTTCCTGCAAGTTAAACCAAGCAAACGCAGTAACTTGATCCAAGGTGTATTATATTCACTTTATATTCAAAATACAAGATATTTGGTGTTATTTCGTAATAAAAATCAGATAGAATATGTATATAATTTAGGCCTATCACTTTTCATTAAAAAAAAATTATTAAATGAAAGTACCCTTTTTTTTTGAAAAGATACAGGTGGAGTAACAAGATTTGTGAGTATCAAGCTCAAACTAGATAAGAGGTTGCAAGGAGTGAAGCCGCAATGATCCAATGGTGAGGGCAAAATGTTTTCACTGGTAAAATTGTACCAGTATATATTTATAAATTCTGAAAAAACCAGAATTTTTTTGGAAATACTGTGTTGCAAGGTGTTGAATTTTTTTTTTTTGGAAATACTGTCTTTAATATTTCCAAGGGATAATATTTTTGGGTGTATATCAATGTGCAAGTACACGGTGTTGTGTTGTAATGGGTTTTCGACATTTTTTGATACAATGTGTGTTGATTATGCTATGTTAATGCTTTATTCTTATTAAAAGGTTTATGCTTATTAAATGCTTTATGATGTTTTTCTCAATGTGTTTTCTATTGATTTGTAAGATGTGTTCTCAGTTTGAATGGGAATTGGGGATTGTAAAGGAATACTGGGTTGGTACCGGGAGGATTGTCCAATAAAAGCATTCTTGTACCAAAAATAGGAGGCTAGTAATTCCAGGGGTATATCTATGGAAAAAATGCATGGGCCCATTCAAATAATAGCGCCAATTTCTGACCAAGTAGGGCCCACTTTCGCTGGTCATGGATATGCTGGGGTGGGTCCCCCGTAAACTACCCTTGAAAATACTCAAGTGGGTCCCAGGGGTGTCACCCTTGGAAATGTTCAAGTGGGACCCATGTTCCATCCCCTTGAAAATAATCTGGTGGGCTCCACGATGCTCCCCTTGAAAATAATCTGGTGGGCTCCACGATGCTCCCCTTGAAAATAATGTAGACAGTGGCCAAATTTGAAAGTATTTCCAACGGCCCTTTTTTCAAGGGTAGTCTCTTGAAAAAAGTTAGAAAAAAGTATTTCCAACGGTCCCCTTGGAAATACTGACTATTTCCAAGGAGGGTATTATCAACGGTAGCGCTTGAAAATGACAATTTTTGGGCTTTTTTCAAGGGTAATCCATTGGTAAAAGCCATTTTCGGGAGCATGAAAAAAGAGTGAATTCTAGTAGTGAAACTAGATAAAGCATCTGAGAGATTCCCAATTAGACCAAGTCTTCATCACTTGCATTAAATTTTATGGACGTAAATTAGTATATTCACAACATCACAAAAGAAAAGCTTCAGCTATTATTGAGACTTTCCAAAGAAATTTAGTATACGCCAAAGCCATCAAAGTCATCAAACATTGCACTATTAGGCGACGGTGTACAAGAAAATCAAACTCAAAAGATGGAGATTCCCCTTAAATTTTGGACCTTACGGCCTGTTTAAGCCCAACTGGTCACGGTCCCTCAAATCAATAAGAAATGCAGCATTTTTTTATTTATTTTATTTACCATGTTTAAATATTAAAATTACGGAAAGCCTTAGCCTTAGGTGTTAGGTCAGTCTTATGTTACGGTAACTCACCAAGGAAATGTTTCATATACCCCAGTGCCTAAAAGTTCATATTGGTAACATTGGTATACCAGACTTTTGTGCTAGTCCCCAATTTTCCCCATTTAATCTGCTAATAGATTAGAATCAATTCGAAACCAAAACAATCTTCAGCTGTGCAATTAAACTACCAACATTACGAATCTCTCGTTCACACAACCAATTTTCTTTTCTTAACCTAACTTTAGAGTTTACCCCCCACAATTATGCAACAAACTCCATAGTAAAAAAAATATTTGGTTTTTTTTAGTAAATATTGGTGGTGAAGCCACCCAACTATTTAATATTCATAAAAAAATATCTATTCCGGATTTCGAACCTATAACCTCTCACACAAAGAGCATTGCTTTTGCCACTAAATCAAAGACTGGTTCTTCAAAGTAAAAAAAGTTAACTGTAATTGGTGCTCAATTGTGCAACCAACATTGGTATTAAAATTAAGCAGCTAACAGTCTCCCAACTCCAGTTCCCCAAAAATCTCCGGACTAATTCTGTAAACATCAATACTAAATCCTGTAAACATCAATATTAAATCCTGTAAACTAATTAAACAAATCATGTCAAAATTAAACTTTCAATTATGTTTGGTCTCCAATAACTTCCACTTTAACCACCACTTTAACCACTTTAACTACTTTGACTGGGACCACTTTTAAACTTTTGACCAGGACCACATCTAGAAGATCTCTAACAGCTTTTTAAAACAAAAAACTAACCATGACTACATTAAAACTTTGTAAACAAAAATATGTAAAAAATATTCGAGTTTTTTTTTCAAAACTTTATTTTTGAACTTTTTATTCGGAATTTTTATTTTCCAAAATTTATTTTCGAAATTTTTATTCGGAATTTTTTTTCAAATTGTTTTTTCAAATTTTTTTTTCAATTTTTTTTTTCAAAACTTTTTTCAAAATTCTTTTTTCAAATTTTTCTTCAAATTTTTTTTGTCTCCTTCTAGATACTACTTTTAATTATTTTGAATTCTGTAAACCTTACTACATAACTCTGTAAATAGTTTCGTTTAATCATATAAACCGGTAAAAAAAAAAAATTCAATTTTTAAATTTTTTCAATATTTTATTTTATTTTTTAAAAATCTAAAAAAAAATTCGAATTTTTTTTCAAATTTTTTTTCTTTTTCAAATCTCCTTCTAGATACACATATTATCCTGTAAACATACACATATTATCCTGTGAACATACACATATTATTCTGTAAACATACACATATTATTCTGTGAACATACATATTGTACTTGAAATTATGACAGTTGAAAGCGCGTCAGAACTAACCTAAAAAGGGAAGGCTCTTATACACGGAGATTTTCGGAGGACTGTAGCCCGGGGGACGTTACCTTTCAAAGATCCCCCAACTCCAGTCCTCCAAAAATCCCCAAATATTTTCAAAGATCCTGTAAACTAATTCAACGAATCTTGTAAACAAAATTTTTTTCCAAAATTTTTTTTCAAAATTTTTTTTCGAATTTTTTTTAAAAATTTTTCTTCTAAATTTTTTTTGTCAAATCTTCTTCTAGATACTACTTTTAATTATTTTAAATTCTATAAACCTTACTACATAACTCTGTAAATAGTTTCGTTTAATCCTATAAACCGGTTAAAAAATAAATAAATTTTTAAATTTTTTCAATATTTTATTTTATTTTTTTAAATGTAAAAAAGAATTCAAATTTTTTTTTTTTTTTTAAATCTCTTTCTAGATACTACTGCTAATTTTTTTTAATTCTGTAAACCTTATCACATAACTCTGTAAATAGTTTTGTTTAATCCGGTAAACCGGTAAAAATAAAATTCAAATTTTAATTTATTTTTTAAATTTTGTTTTTTTAAATTTACATCTAAATGATATTTTCAATTGTTTTGAATTCTGTAAACATGATCACATAACTCCGTAGATAGTTTCGTTGAATCATGTAAACTAGTAAAAAAAAAATAATCAAATTTTAATTTTTTTTCAAAATTCTATTTTATTTTTCAAATTTTATTTTTCAAATTTTATTTTTCAAAATTCACATAAAGTCCCCCAACTCCAATTATTTTGAATTCTATAAACCTTATCACATGACTTTGTAGACAATTTCATTGAATACTATAAACCAGTAAAAAAAAATCAATTTTTTTATTCTACATTTAGATGCTACTTCAAATTATTTTGAATTCTGTAAATCTTATTACATAACACCATAAATTGTTTATTTGAACACTGTAAATCTAATACATGAATTCAAGTACAAGCATGTAATGTATACAAACTATAAATTATTCACTCAACCTATACATCAGTTCTGGCATCAACCATGATTAAACATCTCCTTGCAATTCAAAATTGAATTTAACCTCTGAAACTTGAGTTGCTTCTTGAACCGATTAATGAAATCATTGGTTCTAGGCTATATATAAAATAAAATAAACCAGATATTTACTAAATTACAAATTATCTAAGAAAATTATATAATAATAATATGATGATCCTATTTACAATTTCATCCAGAAACAAGTGACATTCAAACCTTTCAAATGGATGAATCAAAATAATACAAAATTCTGCTCCAGAACACAAAAAATGGAAATTGGAAAAAAATAATAATAATATTGCATTCGATTCTTCTATAAATTACATGACAAAGTTGTACAACACAATCATCATTGTCACTGACTGATGGATCCCACTACACAATTTTATTTGAACCAAGTCGGGTCCACAAAAAAAAATATAAATTATCCTATGGAGTGATTATTTGCCCAAATAGAATGACTTCCTCCTAACCCCAACAGTTTCAACAATCTCCAAAGTTTTTAATCGGAGCAGTCAAACAGTCATAGAATTTCACCAAATTGGTACTTCAAATTGTAATCTAATAATAGGTCCTGGAGACTAATTTTGGGAACAACACTTGCAGTCAAACAGTCAAACAGTCACTTACAGAAATTAATGTATCTCGGTACCCATAGTAAAAGTACCAGTGTAGCTGCACGTGCTTCATAAATCCTGTAAACATGAAAGATAAAACTTGTCACATAAATTTTTATACATATCATATAAAACATGTAAAACCTATCACATAAATCTTATAAATATGAATACAAGAGATGCACAAATACACATCCAAACAACAACACTGATATAATTACGCATAAGCTTCTAATCATACTCGAGTTCACATCCAAGAGTTGCTTGACCCCGCAAGGCAAAAAATGTTAAATTATAGTTAAGAATCTTACTCTCTCCACAAGGCTATGGCTGTCTGTTGCCATAAAACCAAGAGAAAGAGATAGAGAAGACTGCGGCAACAATGACGTCATCTCCGACGTCTTTTCTAGGTAAGTGGTAGCCCTTACAGCCTAGATTAGAAAACAACTCTTCAGTTCCAATTGATTAATTAATTGAGGTTGGGAAATGAAAATGAACTCAAAGTATTCTTTCCATTCTGATCGCGAGAAACTAACAGTGGAATTCCATCAGGAATCTGGGATTTTCAAAATGAAGACATGGATCAGAGGAGTTCCAATTGATTAATTTATTGGTCGAGCATCTATTCTGAATCTCTGATTAGAAGTTACTGGTACAGTAGAGAAATTCATTTGCAGTTATTTATTTTTTCTCTTACGTATGAATGACAGCTATATTAGATTCCCCATTCTCATTAAGCAAGCGACCAATTGCTTCCTTCTGAGCATGTCTTAAAATTCCAGATTTAACATACTTGTGTTTGCATAAGCCAATCTTCACAACAAATTACTCAATTGGATATATTTAGAAATAATATGTGAAGTAATAGCCCATATACCCTGCACAAGGGTAATCAAAATTATAATTTTCTTCAATCAGAATTTCGCATTGGTCACTTTAAAATTATTTTTCGATGTAAAGATCAAATTCTCCAAATACTAACTATCATTGAAATGTGAAGAACATTTACCAGAATTCCATAATGGAATGCTGAATGCCCACAATGGTCATGATTATGTTATTGATCACAGTGGCGAGAGAGATGATACTTAGTGGCGACAAGGTGAATTTCTACTCGAGAGAGATGATACTTGGCGAGATTTGGAGAGGATACGAGAAGAAAACGCCATGGCCGCCTGAGCTAATCACACACTTCTTTCGATCAGGGTTCTTTGAGTAAATAAAAACTGATAAATGGTCACCGCTATTTGTTTTGTAAAATGTACAATTTTGTAAATGGAGTGCACAATATAGTCAGAAGGAAATTGAAGTGACAAAAGAACAAATTCAAACGAAATGATGATAAATTTTGACCAAAATGCACGTTAGTTTCAAACTAAACCAAAACAAGATGCAAATTTGGAGAAATTAAGGAGCAGCTCCTGTTACCACAATTTCTGAATATATCGACATTAGAGACAATACACATTTCGTTCAGAACAATTGCTTTCTAATTTTCTCAAGCGACAATTCCCAAATCAAAACTTAGGAACAATATATAGCTCATTGTTCATGACCTAAGTAATTAGTAAAGTTACGCACTCGATTAAACTTCGACAAAGAAGAAAGAGAGATAATGAAGTTATAAAAAGGGTAGATCTCGAGAAGCGGGACCTACCTGGAAGTGAAAGTCAGAAGCAAGGTGCATTTTCCACAGAGCGGCAGCAAGGCTTCTTGCTAATGTGGCGTCGGACTGCGAGGGAGACGAAGGCGGAGACTCACCCTCTGTGCTGGTGCCTCCGGTGGGAACACGGCGGCGGCGCAAGTGAGGAGAGGGGTTCATTGTTGTAGAGGGAGATCGCTAAATCTGTAGAGGAAGGAGAGAGAGATCGGAACGAAGGAACGGAGGAGATCTGCGCTGGAGCCTCCGGTGCGAACACGGTGGCGTCGGCGCGAGGATCTCGCCGTGGGGAGGTTGATCGGAGCAGCCATTCATTTTTTTTTCTTTTCCTGCCTTTTTTAATCGGATTTTCAAAATGAAGACATGGATCAGAGGTTTATAAATGGCCGTAGTACCGTTATAGTTCTGTTAGAAAGTGGATAAGATGGCTGCGGGGATTTTATGGGGACTGAGAGACGGGGAATAATACCTTTTCTCTAAAATTAAACTGATCCTGAACTGAAATCACACCAATTACTTGAATTCACATTAAATATGCATTTATGAAAATGAATAATATCTCAATCCTGTCAAAAGTTTTATCCAAAAATGAACATTAATAGCAACCGGCTGGCAAATTTCTTTTTTTTGAAACCTTAACAGTGGCTGTCAAGTATAACTGGCTAGCAAATTTCAATATCAAAATAAACAGTCTAATGACTTTCAACATTTAAAGTAAAAGAAAGGAAAATTATTATAAATGAAATCAACCGAAATTGACAATTAAGAAACCAATTGTGAGTTCATAATGAATCTGAAATCAATTGTGAGTTTATTCTTTGCAATAAATTAAGGATTACTCAATTCAGATTTTATTTCTCACTGACATATTGAATGAAACCGTTAATAAATGAAATGCTAGACCTTGATTTATTTATTAGGAAAGTTAATCTCTTATATATACAAGTTAAGAAATTTAAAATATTTAATGAAGAGATGAATGCATTGTTGCTTTGTACACAGATTTAATGGAAATTTTGAGAAAACGTGTATGATGTACCGTGTATGATTAGTGTTTTTGTAGCCACGAATAAGTCCTATTTAAAATGCAATTGTGAAGAAAAGAACCCCTGTTTTGCATAACGAGAAATGACAAAAATGTATGCACAATTTTCAATCCAATAGATAGATCCCTGCAGAATTTTCAACCCTGATATATGGCCTTAATAAATAGACAAGTCTGGATCACTGAAAAATAATAGTTTTGTAAAATACTTAATAATTGTTAAAATTAAAAAAAAATGTAAAATTTCATGTCCAAGCACATTTCAATATAAATATCATATTGATCGGTTTGGTGATAGAGCTAAATTATATACATATTCGATCTAATTTTTATTACAAAATAACACAAAATATATTGTATTTTGAATATAAAGATAATAGAATACACCTAGAGTCAAGTTACTGCGTTTGTTTAGTTTTAGTTTGTAGAAAATGCAAAAATGAAGAAGAATGCCTAGTATGGACACACGGTTTGCAATACGGCTGCACTAAGTACTTAAATAAATTTTTGGATGTGTGCCAATTTTAAAAAGGTATAATCAGCTATTCATCAAAATCCGTGCAGACACACGGATCTCAATGCAGCCGCACTCTGGTCGCACAGAAAAAGTTTGAACCCAACGCAGATGGCCTAGCTGCACTATAGTAGAACGCAAAACTAGAGCCTGAAATATAAAATAGCCATAGATTTTGACTCGTTATTCCATTTTGGGCATATAACCACTTTTCGAAAAACTAGTGAGAAGATCTACAAATTGAGAAATATAGTGTGAATGTACCTTGGTCACAGACAGCCTAAAAATGTATTTTCGATGTGTTTTTCTATTTTTGGAACTGTTGGCCACGTTTCAAAGGCTAAAATTAGACATGACAAATCTGGAAAAATGTAAAGATAGCACCCACTAACCCCACATTCTAGCCTCTAAATTGGGCATGGTCTTTAGCTATAAAAGAGGGGATCCATTCTCCATTCAAGGCATCTCTTCGCAAAGATCAATATTATCTCTCAAAATCTCTTCTCCATCCATACTTAGAGTAAAATTATGCAATAAAGGAAGCAATTCAAGGAGGATGAAGAAGAAGATTTCAAGAAGAAGGCAAGATTAAGGGTTCTTCATATAGAGAAGGGTATAATCTATTTTTCTATTTAATTTATCTTTATTCCAGGCAATCTTTGTAATGAATCTTTTGTTAAATTCTTACATCTCCATGAGAGGCTAGTTTCCTCTCTAGGGTAGTGTTCGGCAAGCAAGATTAAGGGAGTGCAGCTTAAGGATTTAAGCTTTACTAAGGAGAGAGTGTTCGGTAGAGACAAGATTAAAAATGAAAGCTTAAATATAATAAAATATGTATTGTTTTATGACATGAGATGTTAAAGACCGAACTACCCTTTGTCAAACATGCTCAACTAATTACAGTCAACTATATTACAATCATTCATCTGCGCCACACTAATTCAACTTAATTTTACCAACAAGATGATAATAAATAGTGCTTCCACTGGATACCAAAGAGAACTTCTCTAAACAACACACAACCTTTGCTGTATAATTCTTATTTTCCTTCGTATCTTCTGGTTTATAATTGTCTCTCATTGAAGGACGAATGGCTTAGATTTACTGGAATTAAGGGGATTGGAATCCTCTATATCATAACCTGCATACAGGAAAATTTCAATGCATAAAAAATTGGTTATTCATACAAGAATGAAGTGAAAATGAACATAGAGCCAAAATAATTTTGCTCCGATCATGTGCAGCTATAGTCTCTAACTAGCATCCTTTCTATACTCATCCAATTCTATCTATTTTATCTCTCTACAAAAGTTATTGAAAAGGAACATAGCTACTGAAAATGAACACAGAGTAAAGAAATTTACTTCTACAAAACTATAATGCAGAATATTAGCTAATAATAATAATCCTTGTTTTGTATGCTTTTTTCTGAAAATAAACCTCAATAACATCCAAGTACGAATTATTACCCAACAATCAAATTCAATCAATCATACGCACGATGTTTCTCTGGGAACAAGCCCAGGCAAACAGCACTAAAACCCTCCAACTTAGAGGAGTTATTTGAGAGAAATTTATATTGAAATACGATAAAATATTCAAAATCAAATCTTTCGGTAGCTTGGAGAGCAAGACCCTTCTCAAAGATTGAACAAAAATAGTAAAATGCACCATAGAAAGGGGAGAAAAAAAAAATTCAGAGAATAATACCTTGACAGCTCAACAAGAGAGTTCATGGAGTTTGAGGTGTCAATGAAGAGAGCTTCTCAGTGCAAACGTCTTGGAGCCGTCGGATTGAAATTCCGGTGACTAGATCGCCGTCAATCTTCGTCGGAAATGGTAAGCAATCATCTATGTCACACCCCGCGGCCCAACGAGGCGCGACAGGTGCTTCTGCCGTAGACATACGGTTGCCCGTATGCCTACAAGGCAATTACGATATAATAGAAAATAAAAACACAAACAAACAACCAAACAAACAAATAACATAAATCCCAGCTGGTCAGGTAATATCATACAAACCCGTATCTCGATGGATACGCATCACAAAATGACATAGAGACTATATATATACACAATCAAAACATAACTATATACATAATCTCTAATGTCAAAATACCAGACAGTCTAAGCAGCGGTGAAACCAGGCCTACCGACCTCGTGCCTCTCTCGGATCTGCCGAACCGGAACCTGAAAAATTAACCCAAAAAGGGGATGAGAAATAAATTCTCAGTGCGATAAATTTGCCACATTTCGTTCCTGGACTTGCAATCACAGATTATATTCAAAAATAAAACACAAATAAAGCTCAGATCAGTTTATAATAATATATAAACATGAACGCATAAACCCGACATCAATTAGCCAAATGAAATCACAAATCAGGATTTGTCAAAATGAAATTCAATCACACAATATTTGGTTTAACTCGAGCTCAAAATATCTGGTAGTAACTACAGATGTTCCACCAAATTGGAACTCATTTCGTTCCCACTCATCTGTAGTTACAGGCTTAACCGTTTAAGTAAAAGTCTGGTTCCATTTCATATTCGGAAAATCCATTTAAATCCAATTGAACGTCCAAACGCATTACCCCCTAGGTAATGCCTCCGATACACAAGTCACCCATAACCAAAATCATAATACAGAGTCACTTACCCTTCGTCCCAACCGGTACTGGGAACTGCCGAGGGCCAGACGATCTAAAGCTTTAGAACACTGGGCGTCAAAGTCCATGCATAGACTTTGACAAATCCGGATTCACCCCCTGGGTAACGTCGCCACGATAGGAGACAATAATACCATATCCACCAACCGATGGTGAAATAAATCACGGTGACTTTTAATTCCAAATTAGATCATTCAGATCAACACAAATAATAACCATACCAGCATGCAGATCAATCAGATAAAACAATTCGAGTTTCAATTAATTTGGGCAATGCAATGTATATGCAACACAATTCGATAATGCAATTTAATCAATAAACAACATGTCAATCGAAACACAATTTAATTCTGAATATAAAATATCAAACAAGTCCAGAAACCCCGCACCTGATCGAGTCACGTATCCCTCGCCTATGAATCGGACGTCTCGAAGGATCCGGAAATCTCTTGCCTTACCAAGTTACCACCTATTTTACACGTTTAATTGATTTATTTAATAACCATTATAACCATTCCATGTTACAATTCTTTTTTAGCTTTAGAAAATATAATCATGCTTTACATGTAAAGTTATGTATTCATGTCATGCATTTAGAAGAAATACTTATGCATCCATATCATGCAAATGGGTCATTTAAATCAAACTCATGTTTAGTGGGAGTGCTTTGTATCATGTCATGTACTAGCTTAGGAAAAATATGACCATATAAACATTTCAAATATAATCTGACCAACGAAAAGGAGAACAACAATCAATAATCAAGAAAAATAGCAATCAAGTGAACCAAATCATTTTTCAACTATTGTTAAACTAACCAATTAAATTCATGATATGCTCTGGTCTCAACTTAAGATTCATGCATGCTCATTTTTCTAAAATTACACTACATTCATGTCTATAGGTTGTCACCATACCGATCGATTTGGTTAACCTAGTACCGAGGATATTATTATGAGTTATACAAATTTTGGCATTTATATCAATTTCAATCTATCCCTTTGTATTTGGTCAATACCCATATGTTATGCATGCCTTCCAAACATGAACCATTACCCAATAATTGATCAATACTTGCTATATGACAATCAAACAAGTATTAACAAGATTATCAAGTTTTAGGGTTTAAGGTTTCGAAAACACGATCGAATTGAAAACCTAGGGTTTCGAGAGAAAGAATAAGTAAAGGAAATACCAATCGATGAATCAGAAAGGATTTTCAGACGTCTGCTCGATTCTAACTTCGAATTTCTTGAATTTCCGATCGATTTCCCACAATCCCTCACTCTCTTCTCTCTTTCTTTCTTGGATCGGAGCACACACACACACACACACGAAAGGGGCAAAAAAATATCGGTGGAAAGAAATGAAGAGAGGAAGAAAGGTTTTCATGTGATTTTTGGAAATTTTGCATATTAGACCCTCCAACTTTTAATAATTACAACAAGGTTAAATGTGCATAATACCCTTATATATGGCATGGGTGCCACGTTGTCCTTCCCTTTTTTTTTTTTTAAGTTTTGTAATCTTTGCTTTTAAACCTTTAAAATATCTAATATTACAAAAAAAAAAGTCCAAAATAAATTTAGGAAAATCTATTAAATAAATCTATTAAATATTTTTATTGTAATAAAATTGTTATAACGTGACAATCTATCTCACGCCTAGGGAACCGTTCTCTCAAGAGAGAAGAAGAGAATAGAATAATGAAAAGAAATGAGACACCTCCTTAAGAATCTCAGCTTTTGAGGGCAATTTTGTCCATACACATGTAAATTTGGCCTCTAAGGAGGTCCTAAGGAGGGCCGTGCTCTAAGGAAGCAAAAAGCTGAGCTTAAGATCTGGGTCTAAGGAGATGCTCTTAAGCCTGTGTAAGGATCAGCTGTTCGGCTCGCTTAAGGCCTTAAGGAAGACTAAGGAAGCTAAATCCAATCTGCCGAACAGGTACTAGGGGTTTAGGTCAATGCCTGAACTTGTTTAATTTTATCTTATTCGGTTATTTGTTTTTATTATGATCGTTTTATGGGATTTGATTATTAATTTCTGTAATTTATTATGTGTGTTAATTACATAGTTTAGTACTTGAATTGGACAAGTCCCGTGTTGGATTTGAAAGAACCAATATTGCTAGGATGGGATAGGAGAGTACCAAATTATGAACACAAATACCTTAGGTTTGGATTAGGATCTAACCAATTTGTAATCAAAGCTGGAACTATAGAAATTAAGGTTAGAGACTTGGTGAAGAAGTATTTTAAGTATAAGATTTTATGCTTATTTTTATACTCTTTAGACTTTTAAATTTATAAACCTAAATACTCAAAGAAAAGTTAGTTGCAAGCGCACAACTTATCCTTGTAGTACTTTGGGTATCGATCCACAGGAAAATCAGAAAATGTTAGTTTTTAACTCTATTGATTCGTTTCAGATTTGTGCAAGAAAGTAAAATTAAATGGGGGTTTTGATCTAACAATCTAAGGTTTGGGTTCAATACTCGAGAAGAGGAGGTTTTAAAACAATAAAAGTAAAATAGAATCTTGGTTGCTTTCAAGAATTGGAAGATCTAGGGGCATTCAGTCTACAATCCCTTGTTAATTCTATCTATTCGGTTTGTTTAAATTCATGTTTGATTTGATAAGGTTTCTAACCTAAAGTGTTAAAATGGGTCACGGTCGTGAATTAATAATATTGCCTAGATAGTTTCGGACTTCACGGTCGTTCTTTACCCTAGTTATCTAGACCCATTAAGCTCTTGTTGGCCTATTTCGACTAATTATTGATACAAGTATTTTGGTGGGTTGGATTAATTTTCCTCAAATTTTAGGGCTGTTACCATTCTAAAGAGATATTTGACAATCACATTCACACAAAATATATATCAATACTTAATCAATCTAGGTGTCCTAAGTAGGGATTTGACTTCACAGTTACATCCTTCACCAAGTCCCTAACCTTAATTTCTGTAGTTTTAGTTTAGATTACAAATTGGTTAGATCCTAATTCAAACATAGGGTATTTGTGTTCATAATTTGGTACTCTCCTATCTTATCCTAGCAATATTGGTTATTTCGAATCCAACACGAGACTTGTCCAATTCAAGTACTAAACTATGTAATTAACATAAATGATAAATTATAGAAATTAACAATCAAATCCCATAAAACAATCATAACAAAAACAAATAACCGAATAAGATAAAATTAAACAAGTTTATGCATTGACCTAAATCCCTAGAGAGAACTAGCCTCTCATGGAGATGCAAGAATTCAACAAAAGATTCATTACAAAGATTGGCTAAAACAAAAAGAAGTTAAATAGAGAAATAGATTACACCCTTCTCTAGATAAAGAACCCTTAATCTTGCCTTCTTCTTGAAATTGTCTTCTCCTTCCTCTTGAATTGCTTCCTTGATTGCAGAATTTTATGCTAAGTATTGGTGGAGAAGAGATTTTGAGAGATAAAATAGATCTTTGTGAAGAAATGCCTTGAATATAGAATGAACCCCCTCTTTTATAGCTAAATACCATGTCCAATTTAGAGGCTAGAATATGGGGTTAGTGGGTGTCATTTTTACATGTTTCCCAGATTTGTCATGTCTAATTTTAGCCCTTGAAACATGGCCAGCAGTTCCGAAAATAGAAAAATGAGTCGAAAATACATTTTTAGGCTGTCTGTGACCAAGGTGCATTCATACTATGCTTCTCAAGTTATAGATCTTCTCACTAGCTTTCTGAAAAGTATCATATAACCAAAACGGAGTTATGAGTCAAAATCTACGGCTATTTTAAGTTTAGGCTCCAGTTTTGTATTCTGCTACAATGCGCCAGGCCACCCGCACTGGGCTCGGACTTTTTTTGTGTGACCAGAGTGCGGTTGCATTGAGATCGGTGTGTCCGCACGGATTTTGATGCATAACTCATTATACCTTTTTAAAATTGGCGCGTGTCCAGAAATCTATCTAAGTACTTAGTGTGGTCATATTGCAAACCGTGCGTCCGTACTGGGCTTTTTCTTCATTTTTCTTCATTTTCTACAAATTAAAACCAAACAAACGCAGTAACTTGATCTAGGTGTATTCTATTATCTTTATATTCAAAATACAAGATATTTGGTGTTATTTTATGATAAAAATCAGATCAAATATGTATATAATTTAGCCTTATCAAATTTCTCCAAGCTTCAACATTGTTTATCCCCAAGCAACATCTAAACTTGGATTACAATTCAATCTCTAATTTAACCCTATATCAAGTATATTCTTTAATCAAAAAATTTGTATGATATTGCAAAAATTTAGAAACCTTAATGTAAATTTTTACAAATCTAATGTGCAACCCTTGGCTAATTATGATTCACCCCACAATTTGATTACTCTAACTTTCATTTCCTTAAAGGCTTAGAATTTATAAATTTTGGATATCTAAATTTGTTACAAAAAATGCACTCTTATTTGCGGAAATTCTTTTAAAAATCTCTCAAGCTTGGATCAAGTTTAGGTTAGAAAGTCGCGGACTTCGTGTGTTGATATATGCAAAAGTTTAAAAAAAAAATTATTTTTCTTCGAGCTCAAAGGCATCCTGTAGGATTGTGCCAGTACTTTTTTTTTATTACTTTGAGAGATGAGCTCAAAGGCATCCTGTAGGATTTATTGTGCTAGTACTCTTATTTATCTCCATTTTTTTCCTTTATTTTTTTTATTCATTTGCATATATCATGAATACACACATCCCTAGGCATTAAATCATACCTATGGATATCCCGATCTTTCTAAATTTATTTTCCACATACAAGTTGTATTTTCAAAATAAATTTAAATTCCCAAGTTTTCATTATCGTTAAATTTATTTACTAAAAACTCGTTAAAATTCGCATAAAAAATCTCTAATTTTCCGACAATCACTCAAATTTATCAAAAGTTTGTTTTTGCCAACTTTTAACACAAAAAACTTAAAACATAATTTTTATACTTTATGCATTTTCAAACAATTAAGTCTAATTATGCAAGACTCTATTTTTCATTACCTCGTAAAATATCTTGACATATTTGTGTAAAACATCTTGACAAACAATTAAATTCAAAATCACAAATTTTATTCATGGTCAAGTAAAAATCAAGGTTATAAATCCTAAAAATTCGAAAAACAAAAAAATAAACATGCATGCATAGATACAATTTATTCCTATACCCCCAAGCTTAAATTAAGCATTGTCTCCAAATAAGGGTATTACTAAAAACTCGTTAAAATTCGTATCAAAAATCTCTAATTTTCCGACAATCACTCAAATTTATCAAAAGTTTGTTTTTGCCAACTTTTAACACAAAAAACTTAAAACATAATTTTTATACTTTATGTATTTTCAAACAATTAAGTCCAATTATGCAAGACTCTATTTTTCATAACCTCATAAAACATCTTGACAAATTTGCATAAAACATCTTGACAAACAATTAAATTCAAAATCATAAATTCTATTCATAGTCAAGTAAAAATCAAGGTTATAAATCCTAAAAATTCGAAAAACAAAAAAATAAACATGCATGCAAAGATACAATTTATTCCTATACCCCCAAGCTTAAATTAAGCATTGTCTCCAAATACTTTAATCTAAAACTAGAAAGTAAATAAAAAGAAATATGAAAGCTTAACTTGTGTGAAGAACCGTCATAGAGGCGGAGAGATGACGGTTAGAGGAGAGAGAAGGAACGAGAAGGACTTGAGTTGCCTCCTAAGAAGCGCTTAGTTTTAGGTCTACGGCTCGACCCGTTTTCTTGGACTAGGAGGAGGATTGATTGGGCGGCATTCTTTTGCCACTCCATGCATTGGAATTGCACACGCCGATTGGTTTCCCATTTAGGACATTCTTCATTTCTCCTTTATCCACTTGTTGCAATCTATCGGTCTCAGATCTTGCCACCGATTATGCCTTGCAAAGAATCTTCATTAAAATGCTCCATGTCTTGTTCTTCCTCTTCACGGATTGTTTCGAGTATGAAGTGCTGAAAAAGAATGAAGATGAATTTTTCAAAAAAAATAAAAGAAAGAAAGAAAAAAAATTAAAAAAACCTGAAATAAATCTCTAAAGTAAAAACTGGTATCTATCCGATATTCCCTGGCAACAGTACCGAAAAGCTTGATGAATATTTAAGTTTATAAATTTAAAAGTCTAAAGAATATAAAAATAAACATAAAATCCTATACTTAAAATACTCATCATTTGGATCGACTATTTGGACATTGAAAAATTGCAAAATCAAATTGTTATAATATATTGTAATTTTCAAATGTTGTAAGTGAATCTCTGTTTTGCATAACGAGAAATGACAAAAAATATCTTTGTTCTCTCAACTAAATCACCTGATTCAGTCCAATAGATAGATCCCTGAATAATTTTCGACATGGATATATGGCCTGAATAAATCACCTGATTCACATTAAATATGCATTTATGAAAATGAATAATATCTCAATCCTGTCCAAAATTTTATCCACAAATGAAATTTAACAACAACCGGCTGGCTATTTTCAATATCAAAATAAACAGTGTAGCTAATTATTTTCAACAATTAAAGTAAAACAAAGGAAAATGGTTATAAATGAAATCAACCGAAATTGACAATTAAGAAACCAATTGTGAGTTCATAATGAATCTGAAATCAATTGTGAGTTTATTTTTTGTAATAAAATTAAGGATTACTCAATTCAGCTTTTATTTGGCACTGTCATATTGAATGAAACCGTTAATGAGTGAAAAGCTGGACCTTGATTTATTTTTGAGCAAGGCTTGGGTGCTGTGGATAATATATGTCCATTTGTACTACGGTCTTAAAAATCTATCAATTAAACTTCAAACTTCGATTTAAGTAGCTCAATAAATTGGTTATATAATGAACTTGTAGCATAATTGCACTATTTTCGGAATTTTTTTTACTATTTTTTATGATTTATGAATTATGGCAAAAAATGACTTAAAAATAAAAGAAAATTGTCAATATTTTAGACCATTTTTTGTCATCTTTCATAAATAGTAACAAAATTCCAAAAATAGCAAAAATTGGTATTCTACAAGTTTATTATATAGTCAATTTATTGAGCTACTTAAACCGAAGTTTGAAGTTTATACGATAGGTTTTTGGGGCCATAGCACAGATGACCTTATGCTGTCCATAGCACCCAAGCCTTACTCTTTATTTTTTAGGCAAGTTAATATCTTATATTAACAAGTTAAGAAATTTAAAATATTTCATGAAAGGACACATGCATTCTTGCTTTGTACACAAATTTAATGGAATTTTTGAGAAAACATATATAATGTACCGTGTATGATTAGTATTTTTGTAGTAGTGAATAATCATTATATTTATTAGTGCCATGTATGATTAGTGTTTTTGTAGCAGTGAATAATCGGTATATTTATTAGTACAGTGTTTGATTAGTATTTTTGTAGCAGTGAATTATCGGTATATTTATTAGTACTATGTATGGCTAGTGTTTTTGTAGCAGTGAATAATTGGTATATTTATTAGTACCGTGTATGATTAGTGTTTTCGTAGTAGTGAATAATCGGTATATATATTATTACCGTGTATGATTATTATTTTTGTAGCCGTGAATAAAGATACAAATATCCAAAAAAGTAATTTTTAGTGAATTTGACGTACCCTTTTTTTTATTGATGAAATGCCATTTAGAAATTCAAAAATGAAATTCAAAAAAATTTGTTACAGTGGCCATGCAATTTAGCAGCTTCAAGCACACATTTAATATTTTACAAAAATTGGACTAATTTTTTTAAGATAATAAAATCAACTAAATTTTTATTGAGGACTATATACAATACATTATTATTTTTGTGTCCTAGTCGTATTCTACATTCTTATTTCTGTTTTCAAAATTTAAATAGTCGATTCAAATTATTCAATATGATATCCATATTAAAATTTGCTTGGAAAAAAAATTTTGATTTTTTAAAAAAAATAATTTTACTATCATTTTAAATAGATATAATTTTTTTTTATTTTTGGATGGCTTGCAAATAAGTGACAATTGGATGTATGAACATATGTAACTAGGTACCTAGCTAGAGTACGAAATGTTTCTAATAATAAAATGTATCCATCGTGATCTTGGAGCCAACTTTCGCTCTTTTGAAAAAACGATTCTTAAGGGGACAAGCAAACTTTAGAGCAGCCATCGTATATATTTTTCTCTATCAGCTTTACCTCTTCGAGCGGAGAGAAGAATGAAGGAGAGGAGAAGGAACAGAGCTGAGTAGAGCCGAATATTTATTAGTACCGTATATGATTTGTGTTTTTGTAGTAGTGGATAATCAATATATTTATTAGTACTGTGTATGATTAGTGTTTTTTGTAGCAGTGAATAATCAGTATATTTATTGGTACTGTGTATGATTAGTGTTTTTGTAGCCACGAATAAGTCCCATTTAAAATGCAATTACGAAGAAAATAACCCCTCTTTTGCATAACGAGAAATGACAAAAATGTCTGCAGAATTTTCAACATGGATATATGGCCTGAATAAATAGAGAGACTAGTGACTTAATTTCTTTGATGGTTGACTGCAGGCTGTGAATTCATGCTCACTTTCTCGAGTGTGTTCTAAATATTTAGAGAGCTAATTTATCATTTTTCTTATGTCAGGAGACCCCATGCCAGTAAACCTACCGACTCCCCTACAGTATGATTAAACGTACATACCAAATTTATAAAAAATCTCAAAATTTTAAATCGGATCAATCTCATCCGTTCGTTAAAATTAACTATCCAGATTAGAATAGTACGGAGTTATAGAGTGACAATATACGAGTTTAATACGCAAATAATTTGTTTTTTATTCTTTTTTTTTACGTTTCTAAATAGAACTCCGCATAAAACGCAAAAAACGTATCATACATTTTATTCGCGAATAAATCGTGAATCACAAATTATTCATGATAAAAACACGAAAATAACGCAAAATTTTTATTTAAAAAAAAATTGGGTTGGGGTTTTTTTTTTTTTTTTTTTTGCTTCCTTTCTTGTGCTGAATCATTTCCGAATTATACCCGAATAATGAATTTTTGACCCCACTGAACTGAACCCGAACTATTTGTTTGTCACTATGGCACTGACTCGGATTTCGTGTGTTAAAAATGGATCCTTTCTACTTTTTTAGGCGAGTTTGTGGACTAGAATGCAATTTTATTTTTGAGCAATTGCACACGTAGTCTTGCATAACCTCAATTATAACATGTGCCTTAAATAAATAACTCACATTAATAACCCTATTATATTTCTCTGTTACTTCTTTTTTTTAGTAAAGTTGGAATTCAAATTATCTAACTAGACTAATATTCTCTTTAAATTCCAAATCTGCATACACAGAAAATGTTATCTTTGTTATCAGAACAAAAGACAGATTTTCTCTCTTCTATTATTAGTCTTCCATCAGTCTAATGATAACTATTTTAGAGACATTCCACCAAAGAGAGAGAGAGACCGCTCATTTAGCCTTCTAAATATTATAATATTCAGTTTCCAAACAAAAGCTACAAAATTTCCTCGAAATTCTTTCTAATTTGCGTTTGAAATTGACAAACAGTAAGTTCAAATTTCAGAACAAAAAAAAAAAAAAAAAGAGTTAGAAACTGCAGTCTCTCTCTACTGGTACCGTATTTTCAAATTGCAACCCTGATGAAATATAATTTTGATGAAAATAGAGTTAATTGTTTTTTTTAGATGTTAAAATAAAACAATTTCGGTGGATAACATGCACATAAATTTGATAGTTCCATTTGCAAGGACGGTGATGAAATAAAAAAAATTTAATTAATTATATGAAGGAATGAGATCTAAAATCGGATTAATGGACATTTAAACCTGATAATAATTTATATGACATATTTAGAAGGAGAGAAGGGATCCACTTACAACATTTGTAATCAAAATTTATATGACATATTTTTAAGGAGAGAAGGGATCAACTTACAACATTTGTAAGTTATAAAATCTTATAATAATTTAATTTCGTAATTTTTAATTTTGGAGCACTGAAAAATAATAGTTTTGTAAAATACTTAATAAATAGTAAAATAATTCAAAAAAATATAAAATTTAACCTCTAAGCACATTTTAATATAGATATCATGTTGAATGGTTTAGATCAACTGTTTGAATTTTGAAAATCACTAAAACGAATTGTTGTAAAATATTGTAACTTACGAATTAAATGTTGTAAGTGGATCCTTCCTCTAATAAGGAATAGCCAGATTTGAAATCGGTGTCAATTTATAACGGATGGTTCGGATTAAACATGAGAGGATGAGATACTTGTGATAATCTGAACTTTGATGAAACAATTCAGTCAAGAACACTTATGATCACTTTCCTCCATACAAATATTCATCTCATCAGTATGCATGATAGACCAACAATACAACTGGTTTTCTCTTGCTGCTCCTCACAGCACCCAGTAAAGGAAAACTATAAGCCTTTATTGGTTATATACTTATATTATCTATAAAATGACGACAACCTTGTCAAGTTTATTTTCCTCTCTGTTGTCATTCTTATGGCCTCTCTGCCCGCAGTAGCGACTAAAGGATGTATAGGTCTCAATAACTGTCGCTCGCAGCACCACGACTCACTTCCTCCTCTGGAAGGAAAACCCGTCAGTACATATGGCGATCACGGTACACTTCAAAATGAAGATCATCCATAGAAACATTTATATTCTCCTTCCATATCATAGGTGAATTATGTGTGCTTCGTTATATATTGTTCTGCGGAAGACCCACTGAAGTATATAGTCATGCTCATTTTTTTTTCTGTAATTCAAAGTAGGCATGCATGAATGCATATGGTGGTGCCGAATTATCTTTTCTGAACATGTTGATCAATGTTCTAAATAGTTGACTATAGCGATATATGCAGCTTGAGTATAATATTTTCTTCACTTTTGAAAGCTATGATATTTTCTTGGTTTAGGTTTAGAGAGAGAGAGAATGGCTAATATCAAAACGTTTGTTATTGAACCTTAGAACAAAAGTTTTGATTTTTACATTTTTAATTCCAAACAATTGATGCAAGGTGTTCAACATTCAATCTATATTAAAATGTGGTTGGTAACCAAATTTTATATTTTTTGGAATTTTATATATTTATTAAGACAGTTTTAATATTGTTGTTTTCAATAATCTAGATGTTTTTCACTATTTAATTTTTTTTTACTATTTGTTTGGAATTTGAAGAAGATCGGTCTTGTTGAAAAGATCCTACTCAAAATTCTTGTAATAATTCAGCTCTTTTTGTAGTAGAATCATTCTGATCCTGATTGTGAATTTGCTAGCCTATATATGCTCCCAACAGCTTCAGATTATCTATTTATCTATGTGCAGTGATATTTAAAACTCGATTATCAAGTATTGCTGCAATATTTTTTTTTTGTTTAAATTTCTCAAGAAAGAAGTAAAATGATTTTTTCAACTACAAGATCATGATCATTTGAGTACAATATAAATATTAATTTACAAACTGCCTATTATGATTTAAATTGATCCTTAACAGGTTTGATGGAAAACATCAATACCTCCACTAACATAAGAATATATTGATATTTAGTTATTCTATTCACACAACCAACATGAAAAAAAATCCTTTGTAAATATTAAATAGATGAGTGACTTGACTTCCAATCCTTAATTATATTCACACAATAAAAGTAAATCTTACCATAAGATTCTTTGTTTACTCCTGATAAATGCTAATTAGATATATATTTTTTGATAGGTACTTTAAAGTTATCCAATTTGATAGCTATATGGTATCAAATTTTATCTGAAAATAAATTTCAATATAAATATATATCATATAACACCATACATATCCAACAACAAATCAGTAAATTTATTTAAAAAATTTCAAATAACAAAAACAAGTTCAATAACATTATTTTTTCGTGAATAATATATACATATCTCAATAATTAATAATTAACGATCAAGAGGTCCGTCAATTAGCCGAACAATCAACGTTCCATATTGTGGCTCAAAGAAGGTCGGTCTTCTGGAAAAGATCCTGCTCAAGGTACTTGTAATTCAGCCCTTTTTGTTCTAGAATCATTCTGATCCTGATTGTGAATTTGCGAGCCCATGCTCCTAACAGCTTGTTGAGTTCACCTTCACCCATTAATTGTCACTTGATTTGGGAAATTGATATTAATTGTTTCTGCCTATGGGGTTTTTTTCAGATACCCGTACTGTTACTGTTGACAAAGGTAATAGAAGTGTTGGACTATTGTTAGAGGGTATTGTATTATGAGTACAGTGTAAGGAAAAACAATGTAGGAATGAAAACCGAGAGAGGGAAACCTTTTCTGGATGCATGGTACCAAAATCTACTGATACTTTCATCCATCCATAAAAAAAATTGTGCATCTACATGACGACATCAAAATGATGTTAGAAAGTAAAGATACCAATACAGTTAAACAACCAATAACTACCAAAACGTTTAGAACTTTTGTAAGATATCATCTCATGAGGAACAAAATAGGTCCTTCTTTCCTTTGTTTGCCTTTCCTTAACATCCAGATGAGAAAAGAAAGTTGGAAAAGAGAAATAATAGAAAAGGGCTGAAAAAAAATAATAACGATACAAATATCCAAAAGAAGGTAATTTGTAAATTTGACCCTTTCTTATTCTTGAAATTGTTTTCTCTCTCATGTCCCAACTCATCAGAATTCATATCACCTGAGGTAACATAAATTTTGAAGTCTAAAATGTTAATCCGAGCTACTCAATATGATCCCCATATTAAAAATGTACTTGGAAATCAAATTTTATATATTTTTTTTTTTATAATTTTGTTACTATTTTTTTTAGATAGCAGATAAGTTAACAGACAAGTGAACAATTGGATTGGATGTATAGACAAGCAAAGAGGTCGACTAGAAAATGTATCCATGACAAACCAATTTTGACTGACTGTTGGAGAGCAACTCTTCAAGTCATATCCCAATTTTGACTGACTGTTGTTGAGCAACTCTTCAGGTCATCCCTGTAATCCTTTTTATGTATAGAATGAAAATATTTTCGTACAAGGACATAAATGTAATGATATAACTACTATAATATTTGATGAGAATCAAGATTTACTAAACACAATACTAACTTTCAGTCCATTAATAAGATTTATTATCTTAAAAGTTGAATTAATGTATTCAGTTCGTCAATATATTCTTGATTTATCACATGACTAAAATATATTTTAACATTTTTTGCGTGTTTCAATCATGGTAATTGTTTCATCCAGAAGCCCAGTATCATTTTTGTGTCTTCTAGCATAGATCAAATTATAAAATTTAGATTGAGAAGGCTAAAATGTAAAATGTATAATATTGGCGGTTAGAATTAATTTTAATCAAAATTTTCATAATTAAAAAAATATAACTGTAACAACTAAGTTATCAAGTTACAAGTGCATATTTAATATTTTATGAGAAAAGACTGAACCATATAAAAGCTTCTAAGATAATAAAATTTAATTAAATTTTTATCGAGAAAGACACAAATTAATGCTTCATTATTTTTTTTGTCTCAATCATATCCAACATTTTTATTTTCGTTTTTAAAGTCTATAAAGTTAATCCGAGCTACTCAATATGATATCCACATTAAAAATGTACTTGAAAACCAAATTTTATATTTATTTTTTTATAATTTTGTTACTATTTTTTTAGATAGATACAAAATTATTCATAATCTTCTAAAATTTAACAGATAAGTTAACAGACAAGTGAACTGGATTGGATGTATAGACAAGCAAGGAGGTAGACTACAAAACGTATCCATGACAAATTAGTTTTGACTGACCATTGGGGAGCAACTCTTCAAGTGATATCCCAATTTTGACTGACTATTGGAGAGCAACTCTTCAAGTGATATCCCAATTTTCCACGTGTGAGGACCGCCGTCAATAATTTTCCTCGAAATTATTAATTAATTATCAAATTATCAAGCATATTCCAATCAAATTTAGCCTCCTTGTATCTATTCCAATCAAAATTAGCTTTAGCTGGTTTTGAAGCTTGAGAATAAATTTTGATAAATCTGAAATGCTAGATCTGAATTTAAACAATATGGAAACTCTACTATGCTTTAGGCATCTATTCTAGGCTGTCAAGTGGTATAAAGCTTTATGTACCTATTAGCAATGTATAAAGCTCTCAAATATTTAATTAAAGAAATTTATAAAGCTCTCAAATATTTAATTAAAGAGATAGGTAAAATTTTAAAAATATATATTGATTTTTTTAGGTGGAAATTATATTGGATTTTTTTTTTTTTAATTTCGTCCGCTCAATGATTGAAGTCAGATTTATCAGTATGTAGTGAAAATGAAAATGAAAATAGTCTCTATGAAGCATTTAACAAAAAAAAAAAAACTATTTGTAAATATTGCAGGAATATCATAATTTTCAAATAACATTTGGTTTGAAATAATTATGGAAAATTATGGGCAATAGATTTTCTCTTCAAGTCTTGTTTCTACTTTTTAACTTTTATTTTTTTAATTTGAGAATGATATAATGGAAAATTATGGGCAATAGGCTCGCATATCTTGACTTGTGGTCAACTCTAGTAGTCTTCTTCCACCAACTTGTTTGATTTATAAATAGGATTGTAGTCTTCTTCCACCAGATATATCCTCTTACAACACTTGATAACCCCCCAAAACCCCCCCAAAAAAAAAATGAGAGGTTTACATCTCTTACTTTTCATATGCTTGCTCTCTTTCTATCTTCCATCAAACTGCTTTGCAACAAATGAAACTGATAAGTTTGCACTTCTCTCCTTCAAGTCTCTCATATCCAATAGCCTGTTCGGAGCATTATCATCGTGGAATGATTCTCTCCACTATTGTCAATGGCAAGGCGTGAGGTGCGGCAACCGCCATCCTGACAGAGTAACTGTTCTCTCTCTGGGTTCATTAAGTTTGTCAGGCCATATATCACCATCTTTGGCAAATCTGACATTTCTCAAAAGTTTGAATCTTTCAAATAACCAGCTTACTGGTAACATCCCAATAGAACTTGGTCATTTGAGTAGATTGCAAGTTCTCAATTTGAGTGTGAACAACCTTGCCGGAAACATTCCATCAACTCTTGGTAATTGTTCCAATTTAGGATTTCTTTCTCTGAGAACCAATAATCTCCAAGGAGCCATACCTCCGCAGTTTGGTTTCCTAGAGTTACTCGAGGAATTGGACATAAGTTTTAATAATTTTACAGAATCTATCCCAAGCACCTTAGGCAACCTTACACATCTATCAGCTCTTCTTCTTGATGAAAATAATTTAGATAGTTTCATCCCTCCATCACTCGGCCAACTAAAGGCTCTCAAGCACCTAACCCTCAGTTTTAACAATTTGTCGGGCAAGATACCACATTCCATTTACAACCTCTCAGCCATGGTTAAGTTGGATTTCGCTTTCAATCAGCTTGATGGAAAACTTCCTTCTAACTTTTGTGATGCATTACATAATCTACAACATATATACCTGTTCGGAAATCAATTTAGTGGGCAGATTCCAATATCCATATCCAATTGTTCAGCCATGATTATGATTGATTTAAGCTCCAACAATTTCATAGGCACAATACCATATAGTATAGGAACTTTGCAAAAACTTTCTTGGTTTAGCATTGAAAGCAATCTAATTAAGGCCACCGGTGATGATTGGAGATTCTTTGATTCTTTAACCAACTGCACATTTCTACAAGTATTGGATCTTGGAAGCAACCTACTCCAAGGCATGATACCTGGTTCTATAGCAAATCTCTCTACTAGTCTTAAAATTTTAGGGCTTGGCTTTAATCCAATTTCGGGAAATATTCCTGCCGAGATAGGAAAATTAACCAACCTTATTACCTTAGAACTAGGTCTAACATTTATTGAAGGCACTATCCCAAAAGAAATAGGTGATCTTTGGAAGTTGGGACGGTTAGGCCTAAACGAAAACATGTTATCTGGTGAAATCCCATCAACCTTAGGTAATCTAACCCTGATGAATGCGCTTCGTCTCCAGAATAATGCATTCACTGGGAGTATACCAGAGGAATTAAGCAATATGCAACTACTAAATACCTTGAATCTTTCAAATAATAAATTTATGGGCTCAATCCCAAAGAAACTCTTCAATCTTCATTCACTTTCTATCAGCCTCGACTTGTCAAATAACTACTTGAATGGATCACTACCACCAGAAATTGGCCAATTAAACAATCTAGCAGAAGTTTACCTATCAAATAACAAATTATCTGGTCAAATTCCTAGCACAATCGATGGGTGCCATCTACTTCAAATACTTCATCTTGATGGAAACCAATTGAATGGGTCTATTCCCCTCTCTTTGAGCAAAATGCTAGGGTTGCAAGATCTTGATATCTCAAACAATGCTTTATCTGGTCCAGTACCCGATTTTATGGGTAAGATGAAACTCCAATATTTGAATATTTCTTTCAATAATTTTGAGGGGGAATTGCCGAAAGATGGGGTTTTCAGGAATGCTAGTGCAGTAGACATAAGAGGAAATTCAAAACTTTGTGGCGGAGTACCTGAAATGCATCTACCCAAATGCGTTTTAGATAACCAAAAGAAGAAGCACCATTCCAAAATTATCATTGTAATAATTTGTTGCATAGGTGGTATTATATGCCTTTGTATAACCATGTTTTGGATAGCCCGTTTTTGTTGGAAAAAGAGATCTCAGAATAACCCCCTACCATTTGTGGCCAAAAATTCTGAGTATCAAAAAGTGTCATACAATGACATTCTCAGGGATACAGATCATTTTTTGTCAGAGAATCTAATTGGAAGAGGTACTTTCGGAGCTGTTTACAAAGCTCCTATGAAATTTGAGAATGTGACAACTGTTGCCGTGAAGGTACTAAATCTCAAGCAGCATGGTGCTTCTAAAAGTTTCTTCTCTGAATGTGAGGTACTAAGAAAAGTCAGACACAGAAACCTTATCAAAGTTTTAAGTTCATGCTCTAGCATAGACCACCAAGGTAATGATTTTAAAGCTTTGATTTTTGAGTTCATGCCTAATGGCAGTTTAGAAACATGGTTGCATCCCAACACGTGTACAAATAGGCCATTTAGGAGTCTCAGCCTTATCGAGAGGCTGAATATCGCAATCGATGTCGCCACAGCTTTGGATTATCTTCATAACCACGGTCCCGCTCCAATTGTGCATTGTGATCTTAAACCTAGCAATGTGCTTTTGAATGAAGACATGACTGCACATGTGGGTGATTTCGGGCTTGCCAGATTTCTGGTTCAACCTGATTCTATGTCTTCTCTGTTGACAGGAAGTACAACTGGTCTTAGAGGTTCCATCGGTTATATTCCCCCAGGTACAAGCTTATATATTCTGATAAGAAATTAATTTTGTGTATTAGTGTGTGTGTGTGTGTGTAATTAAGTAGTTACGTACCAACTTACAGAAGTGTTTGTGTGTTTGTTATATATTTTTAACTTTTTTAATAGTTTCAACAAAGTTTGCTTTATAGTTTCAACAAATTTTGCTTAGTCTCATATGTTCTCTCTCTTAATTATCTTAATAGATGGTACCAAACCTATAGTTAGCTCTTACATATTAAATTGTTATGTGAATAGTAAGTGAGCACAAGCTTTCAGAACGCCAAATTAAATCATACATATATAGTGAAAAAAAAGGGAGGTCAATTCCTTTTCCCACAATATTTGGCACGGCTCGTATGCTTGAATTGAAAAGGCAAAACAACACTATATGTTACTGATCTTGCTGCATAATTTGTAGAAGGGTATGATTGTAATTTGTCTTTTGTTTTTTTTTAAGAATATGGCATGGGAGGTCAGGCATCGGTTGAAGGAGATGCATATAGCTATGGCATTCTTCTGCTTGAGATGTTTACTGGCGTATGCCCCACTGACGAAAGATTCAGAGACGGATTGAGCCTCCACATGCATGTTGAGATGGCTTTCTCAGATCATGTTATTGAGATTATCGATCACAAATTGTTCCCAATCAATGATGGAAGAGAGAATGAAAATGCAGACAACATTCACAATTGCTTGGTTTCGGTGATTCGATGTGGTCTCTTGTGCTCCAAGTTGTCTCCAAAAGAGCGCATTGGGATCAAAGAAGTAGTGAAGGAGTTGAATTCAGCTAGAATGAAGTTGCTGAGGTGAGAGAGATAAAAAGTGACAGATTGAAAATCTGAAAAATATGAGGTCAACTCACGAGCTATGGAATTTATCTTTAGTACTGTTATTAACATGAATTGGCTGTTAAGTACATATAATGTGTATATTTGTATTTGAAACCGTTGATGAAAACTATAGTAATGAGCCTATATTACTTTTTAAATGATACGAGAACATATTTTATTTAGAGTGACAGGTTTTGAATGAGTTCTTTATTTTTAATCATGATTTTTGTAGCTATCAATTACTTTTGGTTTCCTTCAAAATTTTATGTTAATTGTGAAAACTTTGATATCATATAATTAATAAAGATCTTGAGGAAGTTAGTATTTGCACAAAAAATTAAATGGGATATATCATATAAAAAAGTTAGAAAAGATAAATAATAGAAAAAAGGCAGAAAAAAAAAACATACAAATATGCAAAAAAAAATCATTTTTTAGTGAAATTGACCCTTTTTTTTATTCTTGAAATGTCATTTAGAAATTAAAAATAATTTGTTACAGTGGCCATGGCATTTAGCTGCTTCAAGCACACATTTAATATTTTACAAAAACTGAACTAATTTTTTTAAGATAATAATATCAACTAAATTTTTATTGAGGACTAAAATGCATTATTATTTTCATGTCGTAGTCCTATTCCACATTCGATCTTATTTCTGTTTTCAAAATTGAAATAGTCGATTCAAATTATTCAATATGATATCCATATTAAAATGTGCTTGGAAAACAAATTTTGATATTTATTTTTATTTCTTTACTATCATTTTAAATAAATTTTAAATAGATATAATTTTAAGTAGGTAGCTAAAGTACGAAATGTTTCTAATAATAAAATGTATCCATCGCGATCGATCTTGGAGCCAACTTTCGCTCTTTTGAAAAAAACGATTCTTAGAGGAGAGAGAAGCAAACTTTAGAGCATCCATCATATATATTTTTCTCTCTCAGTTCTACATCTTCGAGTGGAGAGAAGAATGAAAGAGAGGGAAAGGAACAGAGTCGAGCAAAGCCGATTGAAATTGAGAGTGCAGTATCATTAGAGTTTGGAGGTCAGAGTTTTTATCTCGATCGGAGCGGAATAGTGAGTAGATTCGATCGTTATTAGAGTGTGGCGGTCGAAAAAGCAAATCTGGCTGTGGTGTGAGATAGAGATTAAGATATTAGAGTAATTACGAGGATATATAAATAGAATTAAAAGAGTAGATATAGTACAATAGTAGTGTAATATTGAGTAATTTAGAGAATAAAGAAGTAAATTTAGAAATTAGAATCACATTATAAATACATATTTTTTTATAAATCTAAGAGTGAGTCTATGGTACTATGCATATCACGGGTTGTTACCGTGCTACGGCTCTATATTCGAGTTTTCAAATCCTAACAGTCGATCCGAACCGTTCATCTTGTTCTCCACATTAATATGTGTTTGGAGACCAAATTTTACATTTTTTGAAAAAATTTTACTATTTTTTTAGATATTTAGAAAATCACTTGATCTGAAAATTCTGGACCATCCAAAAACAGTGATTTTCAATAAATCTAAAAAAATAGTAAAAAAATTTCAAAAAATGTAAAATTGGGTCTCCAAACACATATTAATATGGAGAACAAGATGAACAGTTCAGATCGACTGTTAAAATTTGAAAACTCGAATATAGAGCCGTAGAACAGTAACAAATCGTAATATGCATAGTACCATAGACTCACTCTAAATCTAAACATTGAAATCACTTAACTTAAAAAAATAATGTATCCATCGTAAACCAATTTAGAATTGACGGTCATGGAGAGCAAGTAGATCTTCAACTCATATTCCAATAATTTTCCACCTGTGGGGCCCGCCACTCAATATTTTTTCCTCGAGATTTGTTATCAAGTAGTTAAACATATCCAATTCAGTATTGGGGACCTTGGGGTTCTTTTTTTTGCCGAAAAAGTGATTTAAAAGATGGGAAAGATAAAAGTGAAGAATAGATTTAAGGGATGGAAATGCATGAATTTGTCTCATGCATGAACAGTGTTCTCAGTGCTATTCTGAGTCAAGAACCACTTATGATCACTTTCCTCCATACAAATATTCATCTCATCAGTATGCATAATAGACCAACATCAATACAGCTGGTTTTCTCTTGCTAGCTGCTTCTCACATCACCCAGCAGTAAAGGAAAACTAAAAGCCATTATTGGTAATTATATACTTTTATTAAAATGAGGACAACCTTGGTCAAGTTTATTTTCCTTTCAGTTCTCATTCTTATGGCCTCTCTGCCAGCAGTAGCGCCTAAAGGTAACGTTCCTTCCAGTGGTTCCAGTGGATGTAGTGTAGGCCCCAGAGGTGATCCTATCTGTCCGCAGCCGCACCACGACCCACATCGTCCTGCGAGAAGAAAACACGTCAGCACAGATGGCGATCACGGGACACTTCAAAATAACCATCATCCATAGTAAACATATATACTCTCCTTGTATATGTATGTATTAGGTGAATTATGTGTGCTTCCATATGTTATATATTGTTCTGCGGTAGACCCACTGAAGTAGTCACCTCGTTATTTTTTGTAATTCAAAGTAGGTGGTGCCAATTTATCTTTTCTGAACATGTCAATGCTCTGAATAGTTGACTATAGCGATGCAGCGTGAGTATAATATTTTCTTGATTTTTTAAAGCTATGATATATATATAGATATTAGGGAGAGAGAATGGCTAATATCAAAACATTTGTTCTTGGATCTTAGAACAAATGGAACTTTACATTTTCAAAGTCCAAACAATTGATCCAAACCATTCAACATTCAATCTATATTAAAATGTGTTTGGAGACCAAATTTTTCATTTTTTGAATTTTTTTTTACTATTTATTAAATCAGTTTTAAAATCACTGTTTTAAATGATCCAAAAGTTTTTCACTGTAATTCCGCCCTTTTTGTTCTAGAATCATTCTGATCCTGATTGTGAATTTGCTAGCCCATGCTCCCAACAGCTTGTTGAGTTCACCTTCACCCATTAATTGTCATGACTTGATTTGGGAAATTGATATTAATTGTTTCTGCCTGTGGTTTTATTCAGATACCAGTACTGTTACTGTTGACGGTCAACAAAAAATACCAGTACTGTTACTGTTACTGTTGAGGGTATTGTATTATGACTACAGTGTAAGGAAAAAAAACGGACGAATGAAAAACAAGAAGAGGGGATACCTTTTCTGGATGGTATCCAAAATCTACTGATACTGTCATCCGTCCCTTTAAAAAAACTTGTGCATCTACATGACAACAACAAAATCATGTTGTAAAGTAAAGATACCAATAGGGTTAAACAACCAATAACTAACAAAAAGTCTAAAACTTTTGTAAGATATCATCTCATGAGGGACAGAATGTCTGACAAGAGGTCCCACCAAGCAGTGAGATAATTTAGAAGGCTGCTAGATGGGCCCTTCTTCTTTCCTTTGTTTTCCTTTCCTTTACATCACCTGAGGTAACAGAAATTTTGAATTTAGATCCAAACCGTCAGATCTGCTTTGTCAGAATAGTAAAGGGGCCATGCATTCCATCTCAGGTTGGATTGGTCAGGATTCTAATTGGATGGCCCGGATCTAAACTCAAATATTCTGTTACCTCATAGGATGCAGACTCAACTCATCCAGACTTTAGACGGTAAACTTAATTTTGGGTAATACTCTTTTCAGAAAATATGGAAAATATGGAAAAAAAAAATTGGGGAGAATATGCAAAAGATGTTTTCACCTGAAAATTTGGGGCAGTTTGTTTAAACCCAAGATTAGACATTCCTCCAATTTGCAACAGCAGCTTGAACTGTTCCCATGCGAAGGTTACCAGATTATTAAAATCATTGCCCCCATTAATATCATAAAAATTAAATGAGGCAAATAAAAGAACAAAAAATAACCACAGAATTTGTTACAGTGGCCACACCATTTAGCTTATTTGGAGGAAAAGAGAAGTACCAAAAACAAAAACAAAAAGAATTTGTCTTAGTAGCCATGCCATTTAGCTTTCTGGAATGATATGATTCCTCAAATCTGTTGCATGGGCATTTGTTGCAACACTATCAACCAAATTAGAAATCAAACTACATAACTTTAAAGAAAACCGAACAACAGAACCATATTAACTAAAAAAACATTTTGTTCAGTTTTTGTACCTGACACTAATATCACCTGATATATTGGAAATGAAATCTATAATAAAAGAAAGAAAAAAATATTCATGAAAAAATATTAAGGAGAAAATGGACCAGGAAATAATAGATTTATGCAAGTATTGCCAAATTAAAACCAACACACATAACCCAAACTCAAATTCCCTCTGTTTCATCTTCTTCTTTTTTTTCATATCATAGGATTTGGCAAACTCAGATGTTACTTTCCTCGTTTAACAGTATCAAATGATTACTCTAAAAGTGAAAATTAACCAATCCAGATTTCAACTGGACTGAGCAAGGAAAATAGAAGTCCTGTCTATTTCTCTTAGTTATGTCATGCTGAAAACTGAATCAAATATTGTGCCTTTTTAAAAAAAATGCAAATAAACTAATCCAGATTTTAACAAAATGAAAACTCATCTCTCTTGTGCTTTCTTTTCTGGCTTTGACAAAAATCAAAGCCCATCTGATGTAATATAAAAGGCATCATATCAAAATATTACAGACAAAACTATCACCTGGTGATTTTTTTAGGGGGGCGGGCCTCATATCAAGTGTATATTAATAACTATCACTGTGGGTGAAAACCGCACCATCTAACAAAATCTCAGATTCGTGTTGTTTGAAAAAATTGGATTGAATTAGAAGAGACTCCTTCAAATTCAGACAACAACACAATCTAAAATCATGTTGAGGTAACAAGTTTCATATCCACTTCAGTCTTTATCTTTTTAATCATTGCCCCATTAATACCATAAAAAAAAAAAAAAAAAAACAGGAGTGAAGAAAAGAGCTAAAGCAAAAAGATAAAATTGCCTTTCTCTGCTCATGAAAGAACACCAGCACCCCTACTAATTAATATCATTATTGTCATGATTATTATTATTATTATTATTATTATTACTAGCATCATCATCAAGTATTAAAATTAGTTGTAGAGTAGAACTAGGGGGTTCTTCTCACGAGCTCTTGATCCATAGCAGTGTTGTAAAAAATGGCCGTTTAGGCAGATTAATCGGCCGATTTGTCGTTGGTGGCGACCAAACCGTCACGGATTTTTCCGACTAATCGGCCGATTATTCCCAATTATGGCAGATTATTCACGATTATTGCAGGTTAATCGCTTGGTGGTAACCTATCCGTCTGACAAGCGCATATCATTATTTACAACACTTATCCATAGTACGGACCAATCTGTACTATGCATAGTACCATAGCCTTACTCAAAATATATTGCCTGCTTGTCAGTATGTTCTCCTTAGAGAAAATTGAACTTCAACACAATCAATTGTTGCAATACTTCAAAACAAAGAAAATTGTGTGTCTGTGTGCGGGGAAGGGGCTCATATCAAGTGTAGATTAATGGAGAAACTATCACTGTGGGTGAAAACCACACCATCTAACACAGAATCAGATTCACTGAATAATGTTGAGGTAACAAGTTTCATATCCACTCCAGTCTTTATCTTTCTAATCATTGCCCCCATTAATATTATAAAAAAAAAAAATCAGGAGAGATCAATACCACCAGCAACAATATGCATATTACACAATAGAAAACCAAAGTAATTCAAAAATTGAACTGAACCGATCCATTTAAACTGAAAAACCAAACCATTTAATCCAAACTTTTTTTGGTTCCGTTGAAAACCAAATAATGGCCAGTTAGTTCATCATTACCATAATTGGTACTATTTACCCATGGTATCAATTGCCAACAAATCTAACAGGCCACATATGCTCACAACATAGATGCAATCCAATATTTTAGAATGAACCTACTATATATTTACCTCCAATATTCAGCTCCTCGCTAATAGTAAGAATCTCATTCAATTGAAACAAGCATGCATTCCAATGCAAAGAAACAGGTTGGATTGACAATTTGTCAAGAAATAATAGCAAGGTAGCTGAGACAAGGGTGGATGTACATTTCACTAAATGGGGGTAGAGCAAGGGATGGAGGTGGAAATGAGGAAGGAAAAGAGAAAACCCTACTTCTACTTGGGTTGGAATTTTGAGAGAAGAAAGAGCAGAAGAGAAATCGAGTACAAGGAGACATATGGGCCGCCAGTATTGTATTGTATTCTATTCATTATTGGGCCGTTTATGGGCCTCCTACTATAATTCCTACTAAGAATGCACATTTAGCGAATCTATACAAATTTAGAATGATGTTTCAATTCATTTCTTTCGTTCATACCAATTACTGGTTTTTCACATTCCATTTTCCTACAAAGATAAATTAATGATGTTTTAAGTTTTTTTTTTTTTACTCTGTTTTTAATATATAAAAATTTACAATTGATTGTTTGAATTTTATAAACAAATATATTGATCCATAACACAATAAGACTGTTCTGTGCTTTGCAAAAAGCACTGTACGTAGCCTCACTGAAGTGGTTAATATATAAGGAAAAAAAAAATAGAAAGACAGCAAAAAAAAAAAAAAAAAAAGCGAGAAAAAAGCATTAGAAGATTTAATGTATTATAAAAAAAGTAGCTAGACACGTACTCTGTATAATAACATTATAAGGAAATGATGAGGAAATCCAAGGTTAATTAATTATTCAATTATAATTTCATGAACTTAGATTAAAATTTGCTAGTAATTCTTAACCACAATTAATGAAGAAATGCGAGTGCATATGTTTTGAAATTTATAGTCTGAATTATTACAAGGTAATTAAACAATTATCCAAGATCTAGCTAGAGCATCGAAGCAAACTTAGATATATAAGAACCCAACAATTCAAATCAAAAGCCAACTTAAATTCACCAAAGAGCGCTCAACACAAGAGCCCCCATCAAACTCGCAGCACCGACCATCGCCTTCCCAGCCGATGACTTGTCGGATTCATCGTCAGAAGCCGTCGGGCTGTCAGCTGTAGACTTTGTCGGGGAGTCAGCCGGTGAATCGGCTGGTGAATCTGCAGCAGGAGCATCAGCAGCTGGTGCATCAGCACTTGGTGTCGGTGCATCCGCACTATCATCTGGTGATTCTGCTACAGGTCCATCTGCCGGACCGGGGGCTGCCTCAGGTGCAGAAGCTGGCGGTGGAGACGCAGGAGAAACCGGGACCGCCTGAGGATTTCCACCAAGACCGGGCGGGATGATAGCATTGGTAACCTATGTAGTTATACAATACATACGAACAAACAATTTATTTCTGTATGATGTGTTGAATATAATAAGATTATAAATTTATTAGCTAAGCATTAAAATTACCTGAATAACAGAGATATTGTAGGGGCGAACAGCGACGACCTTGACGAAGGCGGAGCTGAGAGGAGCGCCAGGTTGAGCAGTGCCGAAGAGCAATTTATTGTCGGCCTTACGCTTTGTGTAGTTCAAAAAGCCCATGCGATCGTTAGCAACACCAGACGACTGGAAGAGGGTGGTGAGCAAGGTGGTGTTCTTGGACAACTTCGAGAGCTTGGCATCATCATAATAATCAAGGATGACATGAATCGAGAGAACCTTCTTGAGGTCGTCGGCCTCAAGATTGGACAATGCGGAGGCGGAGGCATTGTCGACGACCATGACAGTGATAGTCATGCGTCGGTTGATCTCGTCAGCAATTTTAGATTGGGAGAGTAGAGAGTTAAAGAGACCGAACTCCGGGTAGTCCGTTAGGAGTCGTGTGATGTTGTGTGCAGAGGCACAAGAGACGAGGCATAGCACCATGAAGGTAGCAGCAAACATGGTGTTGGAGGCCATCGATCAAGCGAGACGGATCGGATACCGTGTGTGAATTGTTGGGTTGGAGGAAGGGGAAGAGAGGATTGGAACTATATAAGGTGATTGTGAGTTGTATGGTGACTAATTGGATTAGCATGCATGGTTGGATTGAAGTTGTTTGCTTTTTTTAGGGTTTTGTGGCGCCAAGTTTAGGATGAGATGGAGGTAACAAAATTGTGACCGTTGGAGAGTATATCTTGCTTTAGTTTGAATTTTTGGAGGAACAATAATATATATATCCTAAATTTAGCAATAAAAAATTCATACAACTATTTACAATATATCTGCCATTATTGTAGATGCAATTTGACTGCATTATTCAATATTACTATTGAGTTTACTAGATTTTAATATTTTATGTAGCAACTAATTTATAATTGAGAATGTTGCAATTATGCAGAATAAAATGGAATTAAAAATAATTTTGTGTGGAACAGCTATTGGAGAAGTATTAGCCAAACTAATTCTAGTAAAATTAGTGGTATTTGTGTGGATACAAGACATTTAGATTTTGTTTCAATTTTAATCAAAACAAGATTCAGTTCTTAGTTGTAAGAATAGAAAAGCAGGTGAGAGCATCAACAATTTTGATAATTCTCATATGGATTTGCAAATGGATTGAGATAAAGAAGCCTTAAAAGTAATGTTTGGTGGAGGCCCATAAATTATTTACAGCCCATAAGTAATTTCCAAACTTCCTTGGGACGAGTTCCATTTACCTATTATATTCGTTAAGAATTACTATTTACCTTGTGGGTGACACTATTTTCAAGTTTCAAAGCTAAATTTCTAATCTTGAGAGCAAATAGAAACTTTTTGTTGATTATGTGAATCTTAAAAACTTAAATTTCATTTTTTTTTCTTCTAAAAGTAAAAGAACTTTAATAGAAATTTATATGAATATGTGAATCATAAAGGGATACATCTTTTTATATATATATATATGTAATCACTTGTATCATATGAGATAACAGAATATTTCTAAATAATCATTTCTGTACCCGCACTACAGTACCCGTGCTACAGTAATTGCATTTAGAGGAATAATGTATTATGGTCCCCACTAATTATTATTCTAAAAAGATATTATATAGTCTCAACTAATTATTATTCTAAAATCCTAGCAGCACCCTTTCAAAGCCTCGGCACTAATTCCGCGTCAACATTTCTCTAACAAAAATAGTTGACCTCATAAAAAAAATACTTCAGTGCATAGATATAAATACTTTCAATACTTAGATGTTGATACTTTCAGTGTCATATGTAAAAAGAGGAGGAATCCAATTACAAGATTATGGCAATTTAGGTCCCCACAAGCAATTATGTAAAATTTACAACATTGTTTACTATATAGATATAAATACTTGTGTTATTTGAACTATATACTTCAAGATTTGACTATTAATATTAAAAAAAAAGTTATAGATCTAGAACGATTGTGGTCCCCACAAGCAATTATGGCAGTTTAGGTACGGATACGATGTCAGAAATTTCAAAAATAGGTGCGGGTATGATTATTTAAAAATAATTAATTTATCATTTACATTGTTTACTATATATATATAAATACTTGTGTTCTTTGAACTATATACTTCAAGATTTGACTATTAATATTTTAAAATAAACTTACAGATCTAGAACAGTTGCAGTCCCCACAAGCAATTATGGCAGTTTAGGTGCGGGTACGACATTAGAAATTTCAAAAAAAAGTGCGGGTACGATTATTTAAAAATAATTAATTTATCATTTACATTATTTACTATATAGATATAAATACTTGTTTTCTTTGGACTACATACTTCAAGATTTGACTATTAATATTAAAAAAAAGTTACAGATCTGAAGTGCAGTTATGGCAGTTTGGTCCCCACAAACAGTTATATATGGCAGTTTAGGTGCGAATACTGTAGCGCGGGTACTCATATAAGCTTCCTTCTATTTATGTTGGAATCATAATCCGGACCAATTTAGTTTAAAGTAGAATGCACGGGATCTTTTAATGAAATATGATGTTACCTTAGGTGATATGAATTCTTGATCCTCAACGTCTCTTTGAGTATGGCTTCAATTTAGCATCCAAATTTTACATGGAAACGATTATGCATTGTCTATTGAATAGAAAGAAAATAAAACCTTTAATAGAAAAAAAAAAATAGAAAATAGAGCTAATCATTGCCCACAAAAAATTGATTATTTGGAACAAAAATGTTAGCCTTTAATTGATTATTTTTTTTGAAAGTTTGCCTTTAATTGATTATTTAGAACAATGTTTTTTTGACATTTAGTTATATTATATAAAAATGTTAACATTATAAAATAATATGTCACTAGTATAGTAAATATCACACCTATGGTCATGTGATAATTAAGAGACACAAAATCATAATTATGAAGGTTATATATTCATATATAAGAAAAAGAATGTGCTAGCTAAATGTTTTTTAGGTACATTTAATAACTATATTTTAGAAGAAAAACATATAAATGTAGATGAAATATAAGAGATAGTTAATTAGGGATAACAATATTCCACAAAATGTTGTTATCCCACAATATAAAAAAAGTGTAACAAAAAAATTATATATTGTTTTGGTCTCATTTTCTAGGTAAAAGTATAGTACAAATTAAACAATATTCCCCTAAATGTTGTACAAATTAATCTCACATTCATTATAAGCATTATGTTATTAAAAAAGATTTGATTAAATGTCCGCAACATAAGGATCAAATTAAGAAAGACAAAATTGACACAAAAAAGGAAGGGAAAATGCACATGAAGAGGCCATGCTTTTGTTAAGTAAATGCCTTAAATTAAGGTGAGCTGCCCCTATAAGAGAAGCAAAAGAGACCTAACATTCACTTAACCCCTAACTAATATAGTAATATTACTAATAAATAATATAATATATACAGAAATCGCATGATGCAGTCACACAGTGTGACATCTTTTTCTTGTTCCTATCCTTATAAAATATGACGTGTCCCTATCATTTCAAAGTTATATTCTCTTTTCCTGCCACGTGAGTACATGACCCCCCCCCCCCCTCCCTTCAACGTTTTGACCAGATTCCTTTCCCTTCCATTGGATACGCACTGCTAGCTTTAAAATCACATGTTACTTCCTTAAAAAATATATACATGTAATCATTTTGTTTATTTCTTCTAAACATCTGACACCAAATGGCACGGCACCAGTACAAAAATGTGTTAAGCGCTGTTAACCATTTTTTACTTATTATAAAATGTGTTTTAAGTTCCTCAAAATTTAGTTTTCTATGGAAATAAAGCAGCTGTTATTAATGAGCAATTTTATCGGTTGATATTGATTGAGATTCGCGTATAAAAAAAGCTTTTTGATTGAAATTAATTCGCATTTATAAAGATGTAAACGGGTGAGATTAGAATCGCAGATTTCTGTTATTTCTCAAGAATAACAGCAAATTGTAGCATATTATCTATAACCTCTATTATGTTGGATCCAGCTCCTCTCAGATACCGCAGAGGATCCTCTTCACTTTACGGTTTGAGAATTAATTTCAGTCGGTTTGAAATTCGAACTAGCTCCGGAAGTAGTATTAGTGAGCTTTGAGATTCGTGACAAGTTCAAAAGAACGGATCCACTAATTGTAAAATATTTCCTTTTTTGGGTACGAAGAAAATGTGAATTGTATGTTATTATGTTATGATAATCGTATCTTCCAAGTACTACGGAGGTATTGTTCAGTAGAGTAATTGAATCTAAATTGTTCTTTTAACTTTGTAGAAATCTCAAAGAAAAAATAAAATTTGGTTTTGCGCTACTTCCGAATATACGTCATTTTTTAGTTAATTTGAACCGTAAAATAGTAAGTTCCACCCATACGGTATTACTGAGAATACTTGCCCTCATATTATATTATGTCATCTCAAAATAAAGATATTACAAAACCTCTATATTAATGTTGTATTTAATTATCACAATTGATATTTCTAGATCGAATCAAATTGATATTTTTTTCAAAGTAAATGTTGGAGATTAAGCAAACTTAAATATTTAATATTTAAAAGGATATATATTTTTTTTTCTCACTGGATGAAATCGAACTTTAGTTCTTTAATTAATTTGACACTTTGACACTAGGCTCTTTTTTTAACAGTTAATATCTTATTTGTTCATCCTCAATTTAAAATGAAATTGATAATTGAGAACTAATTAATATCGTGGCAACAATCTACTGTTAAAAAAATATTATCAAACATAATTTTATAATTCAGAAGAGAGCTACAATAGCACTCTTTCATTATTCGAAGAAAATATGATATTTGGGTTCTTATAATTTAAAAATAAAATAATATAATATGCTGGAAAGAGAATAATTCGGGAGAGTTTTCGAAAAAGAAGAACTTAAATCCAAAAACTTCGGATTTTTTTTTTCATTTTTCGGAATGTTTTTTGGTTTTTCCTCTTTTCCGAAAACCAATCACAACTAGGGATGCAAACGAATCGAACCAAATCAAATTTATTGAGTTTGAATTTGAAATAGATTCGAACCAAACTAGTTCGATTTGTTTCATAACAAACTTCAATCGAATGAATTAATCGTGATTTCTTTTCGTATCAATTTGAAATCAATCGAATCACGAACTACAGATGTTCACCTTTAAAATAAAACCGTAGTAGAAACTGGGTCCGAAGGTGAAACAGAGACAAAACAGCATGCTATTGGGTTCTGATCATGACTCGTTTCGTGTAAACCATTGGAGCAGGTGGGACCCACGCAATTTAGTTCAACCAATCAACACGTGACAGAAGAAAGATTCTTCTGATGGCTTCTGCAAATGAATTTCTGATGGTTTTTTACATGTAATGTTCGGTGAAGAAGCAGGTTATTAGTTATTGAATCATTCGCCACACAGAAAGTAATAAAGTTTAATTCACAAGTACGTCGTCGGGCACTGTGTTTCAAAGAGTGTTATTCAATATATATTGCATTTATATTTGAAAATAATTTTAAACTTCCCTGCAGATCGAGGTCATAAAAAAGAATCCGTAATAAATGTGGACCGTTCTTTTAATTTGACACAAATTTTCAAAATAAATATCGGATTGAGTTTGATCTGACTGAAATTAATCTGAACCGTTCATTTTCGTAAAGGGTTGGCCAATAGTAGTATTTGAACAGCGGTTTATTAAGTCGAAGCGCACGTGGGAAGGCGGTGACAGGCGGATTGCGGCAGCTGTTCTTCAATTCACAGTTTCATACTATACATCTCACGTGACCACTGCCCACTTGCACACTCTGTGGCACAGTTTCACACTTTCACTGGTGGGGTTAAATTTAATTAATTACTATAAAGTAATTAATTAATTAGTCTGGCTAGCTAATTACAGTCGTTTGTTTGTTAATTTGTTTGTTAGTGATGCATGGTAATTGGGTTAACGTGGGGTTGATAGACTTAATTCTCAACTCGTACACTTCAAGCGACAAGCCTACAATATTACTTTATTTATATATATATTTACCTCTCTCTTAATTAACCTAGCTAGCTAGTAAATATTTTTCAAGCTAGCATCTCTTAATATTTAATTTGACCTTCTCCTCCAACTTGCATTTCCATGCTCACTCTAGTTACCTCCTACAGCTAGCTAGCTTAATTCTTATATATTTAAAACTTTTTTTTTTTTTTGAATTTGGTTTTAATTAATTAATTAATTAATTACATTTTGATCACCAATACCATGCTTGATTGCTTGTTCAAACTAAAACTTTAACAGGCAGTGACAGGCCACAGTGTACTTTGATTGGCCACTAACCAGAAGCTAGCTTAATTATTTAGGTTAATTGCTAATATTTTCATTGGTTAATATTGGTTTGTAACTTATAATTAGAGGCTAGCTAGCTAGTGTAATCAAGTCTCTCAATATGAAATACATAATTAATTTATTTATATATTTACCTCTCTCTTACTTAACCTAGCTAGTAAATATTTTTGAAGCTAGCATCTCTTAATATTTAATTTGACCTCTTCCTCCAACTTGCATTTCCATGCTCCCTACTTTTTAGTTCAACTCTATCTATCCAGCTAGCTTCTTATCTAAAACTTTCTTTTTTTGCATTTGGTTTTAATTACATTTTGATCACCAATACCATGCTTGGCCATATATGCATGTTAGAATGCATTGAGCTGGCGTGCGTACTTGGTTTAAGTGTACTACTGGTCAATGAAATCTGTGGAAGAATCTTTTACTAGGGTTTCTTTTCATCACTAATTTAACTGTGAACAACTGGTGAATGTGTGGGGTTAATGATTCTTTTACTGTCCCATTAATGCTATCTACATTAATCTAACTCAACCTTTTCTGACCTTTGGACCATTTCTTCTTAACCCCACTTTCTTATCACCCCTTCTTACCGCTATATTAATTCCAATTGCTTGGTTATGAACACAGAAATATCTTTCAAACTTGACAAAACACATGTATAATTTAATATAACCATAGTATAATTAATCTTTTGAGATCCATTTGTTATTGGATGGTTATGTAGTATTATGTTAAGTTAGAAATTAAGACCTCACATTGGCTGAATCATAGTTAATTTCTCCAAGCTGTTAATGATCAAGGTTCAATTTATTAAATCATAATTCTCAAAGTTAGTTGGGTTGATTCTACATTATCTTAATTCTATGACCATGTTTCATGTGGACTTGTTTTGTGTTTATCATAATTAGCTCTAACTTAATTTACAAAGTAACTACATTTGGTAAATATACATGTACAAGAGTTGATTACATTTGAATGTGTTGCTCATTTTTATGGAACCTTACAAATTAAGCTATATATATATTATGCTTCATTTAATGACAAAGGATTTGATTGTCATACATAAACTTTAATTGATATTGATCTTACTATAATTTTAAATTTTGAGTTCCAAATATGAAATGTGAACCGTTGATTTTTATTTTATTTTTAAATAATACATTCACAACAAAATTATAAAGCTTGAATTTCGTACAAAATCAACCATCTGTTGTAATTAATCTGCACAATAGATTATGTTTCTTATGATTATTTATTTTTGCAAAAAAAAAACAATCTTTGCTAAGAATATATGACGCCATTAGTACATATATCAATATCTTGCTAATAATGATGGAAAAACTTTTATAGTAAGATAGAAGCTAAATTTAGAGAGAATTTAATGCATGAGATAAGAAGAGGTCATGAGCTTGTGACATGTAAAATTTTTCATCGAATATTAATTAATATTAACTGAAATATTTTCACTAGCCCTCAAATCCACGTAGGTTCTTGTCCATCTTTGACCATAAAAATTAAATAGCTCAGCGAATATTTCGGGTAATATACCGATAGTATATATATATAGATACACAATCAATTAATAAAAGATTTAATTAGAATATATTAAAAATAGTGAGCTAGCACAGCGCATCGCCTTAAGATCAGGTGAAATTAGTGGGGTACGTGTAGCCTGTATAGAGTATATTCCATTCCAAGTTTTGTTCCCATATGAACCCTATTTTTGTGGCCGCATGTAATTAAAAAGAGGCAAAAGGAATGATGGATAAAAGGGAGACAACGTGGCAGGTCCTACCACCGTCCGATTTCTTTGACCAAAGTCATGTGAATCCGATCAGATCATGTCGGCACTGTCCCACTCCTCTCTTTTTCCCTCCTCCCCTTTTTCCTTCTACAATTTAACTTTATTTTTTGTAATTTGCACAATTGTACCGAGCAATTAATTTTAATTTATTCACCTTTCAGGGGTTTTTTGGTGACATTTCCCCTAATAAATGATTTGATTTGCTTTGCTACATTTGATATTTACAATTCAAGAAAGTCGGTTAGTCTATTTTTGTTCTCTAGTACAATGTTTTTGTCAATTAATGTGCAAATACTAAACCTTCATGTTTTACTTTGACTAATTACATAAATGTAAGTAAAATGTAAATTTTTGTATTCAGGGGTAGAATCAGATTTTTAAAGTGTGAGGATCAAATGTGAATAAAATCAACATATATATATTTTTAATGTTGAGAATGATAGTAAGTTTTATGATATTATACTATGAATTATATAGAAAATAATATAGAAAAAATTGAGGGTCAATTGACCTCATTCATTGGGCATGTCTTCGCCCGACCTGTTTGTATTCGACAATTAGATGAGATTTATGCAATCTATAACATATATACATTTAGATAGTAAAATAATAATTAAATATATAGTTTACAGTTTAATTAACGATTTATTATATATCAGTTAGGGTAAATAACATTTGATACAAATGTTTCCATTTCAAATTCAAAATAGAATATAGTTATAGAAAGGAAAGAATTGAGATATGCTATACATATTTCTTTTCTGAATTGTTGTAAGATTAAATGGAAGCTAGATTAAAAATTACAAAGTCAAATGAACCAACATTAATACAATAGTATAAAATTACTAAAGTCAATTAGTTATATAAATGCTCAACAATTAATGCATTCATAATTCATAAACTCACATCTCAGTTTTGAAAAATTCTATGTATCAATTTTAAAAATCCTCTTAAAATTGTATATTTAACTATGGCCAATTATCCAATCTAATTCTATAAAGAATGAGACAATATATATCCGCGATACCTTCGCTGATACTATTGCCACTAATAGAAATAATATTTTTTTGTCGGTATACCTTCGCAGATACTCTTTTCATTCTTGTAGATAATAATAAATCAAAACTAATAGAATAGAATTTAAAGAAGTACTATGCAAAAATTCCTTTCTAGCATTTCTACATAATCAATCAAAATTAGCCTTCAAGGGGTCAAGTTTTAAATTAATTAATTAATTAAGTCTTCTCTGATGAAACAGATCAAGAGAGATAAATTAAATATAGGTGGCACAAATGTAAAATGCGACAATCAAACGTGGTGGGAAGCGGCAAGTGTACGGCGTGATTCAAGTTTTTTTAATTTTTTTTTAATTGTGTATACTTTTGTTCAAGGTTTTTGAAAAAAAAGATGGAAAGAAAGATGTTAATTTTTGATGTTTGGAAATTGAAATAGCTCGGTTTGGTCTGACTGACAAGGGTCCCACCATGTCTCCTGGTTATACTCTTGCTTCCCTCCACCAATACATCAGTTCCTCTTTTTTCTTTCTCTTTTTCCCTTTTCTCATGAAAAATAAAGCAGAGAAAGAAAAGCATTTTTTCCCGGGTTTATCTTGCTATAGACTATAGGCACTCTCTCGTACCAATTGCATGTTTTTTTTCTCTTTGCTGGTATGCTATGCATGCACTATAATTATAATAAAATATATATATATATATATAGAGAGAGAGGTGGGCTACGGTGAGTTGCAAAGTAAAACGCGTTTCTACTTCACGCTGTATTTTTATTTTGAAAGTCCAAACGACCGATTTGAACCGTTAGATGTTTAATCCATATTGAAATGTGCTTGAAGATCAAATTTTACATTTTTTGGAATTTTTTTACTATTTATTAAGCATTTTTAAAAATTGCTGTTTTGCTGTGAACAGTAAAAAACAGTAAAATTTTCTGGACCATCAGATCAGCGACTTTCAAAATTGCTTAATAAATAGTAAAAAAATTCCAAAAAATATAAAATTTGGTCTCCAAGCACATTTCAATATGGAGAACAAGATGAACGGTTCGGATCGACGTTTTGAACTTAAAAATCGCAAAATATGAGCGTGAAGTAAAATAGTCGCTTTACTTCGCAACTCACCATAACCCATCTCTTTTAATTATTCAAGTTTGAATAGTAGATATATATTATACAATTAGATATATTCTATGTAAAAATTTATGTTATTCACCATTATATTGAAATAAATATTATAAACTTTAATATTTTTCATTAATATTTTTATATTTTTTTAATAAGTATTCAATCCAATATGTATACATATATGTATCCGTATTAATTTGTATCTGAAAAAGTAAAAACTAATACGCATATGACTTGACTACTATATAAGTATCTGTTCCGTTTTTACTTCTAATATAGCTTGCTAGGGCAAGATATATATACTTGATTCAAACCTTTATATTATTTTATTGAAGGAATAAAATCTAAATTACACCAAATTCGTTAAAGTTAGAAGAGACATTAATTACGTTCTGCCTACGGACTTAATCTTAAAAAAAACATTAATTACGTTTGTATTGGGATCATTGCGTTGTTCAATAACTTTCTATTTTTTTTTTAAAATTAATCATTTAGCTCAAAAACCCAACGAACTCATTTTCCTTTTCTCTTTCATATATAAACAAATGGATCTCCACCTCCAAGAAATTTGACCTTGTTACCACTGTCAATTAAAAAAATTGACCAACTGGCTTAAAGTTTATTTCATTAATGTAAGTTGTTAATTACAGTCAAAGGTGAAAAAAAAAGGCAAAATCAACTGAATATGAACAGCATCTCTTAGGTTGCTAATCCTAATCTAAAAAACTAAAATATATATGCAAATTTTTACCTTTTACCCTATATTACTCTTATATTATTCCCAATACTTCATATATAATTCCGTACTCATATATGTCTGATACGCATTATATAATTACCACATCGATACTCGTTTCGTATAGACCGATACGATATCACGTATCGTCCGTACTCGTATCCATACAACATAGCTTTTACCACATACATTAACAGTCCTAACTAGCTAGCTACTAACACTCCATTATTACCAGGTATATACATATAGCGTAGAACTAGGGTGTTCCAAAGTTCACCAAGCTCCTTTATGAACTCAACTCTAAAATCTATCGGAAATTGGCTTTTAACAACGAATCAAAACGTTGAAATCCTTTTACCTTACGAGTGATGCATCTACATGCGAAAATTTTAAAATTTTAAATTAATTTTGTAGAGTCTAATGATCAAAATTAAGGTATAAAAAAAATGAATACATTAAAATTAATTTATAAACCTTCTAATCTTAACCACTTGATTTTATATTAAATTAATTCGAAACTTTAATATTTTCACATGTAGGCGCATCACTTATAAGGTAGAATGATTTCAATAGTTTAGATTTGTCGTTTGAAGTCAATTCAACAGATTTTAGAGTTAAGTTCACAAAGAGACTTGGCGAACTTACAACATCTCAGTTCTACTCTATACATACACCTGAAATTTTTAAATATACCATACTCTCAGAAAAGATAAACCAAACAATCACGATTTCTGAAAAATTTGAATTTTCACATGATCGCATCTCCTAGGTGCGGCCACCTTTTTTGGGCTGCATCTAAGGAATGCGGTCATGGCTGCATCCACTAGATGCGGCCACTTTTTTTTTGTTTAGATTGAACTGCTGCACGAGAAGGAAAAAGAAAAAAGAAAAAAAGAAGGTGGTTGTATCCCCTAGATGTGGCCCGCAGAAAAGTGACCGCATCTAGGAGATGCGACCGTATCAAAATTCAAAATTTTCAGTAAACATAGTAATTTGATTTATCTTTTTTGAAGTTGTGGTATATTTAAAAATTTCGGTACATACACAGTTACACACCCACGCACACACGGATACTTTCAAAATTATCATTTATCTTTTTATCTGACGAGTGACCTAACTAATAGCATAGATACATACATAGATCGATTTGACTTGTACGAATGCAGTATATATTTATGAGGAAACTTGAATGGCTTTAATCAGAGGTCGTCGATTAGAAATCTGACAGTCAGATCTGATTACAAATGTACGGTGGAGATCATGACAATGCATGCAATAAAGTTATTCGTTATGAGAGGAGGGAGCATGCATGATCGCAGTTACCGAGGCAGTCAACATTCATCAATTATTTTTTTAATATATTAATTAATACAGATTACAGACAGTGTACTTCAAATTAACTTTATATATATATATTACATAATTCAAAATTAAAATTAAACAACTTCTTCCCCCTCGTGTACATGATCTTATGATCCATCCTCCCTCCCCAACTCAATCGTTTTTCAAATTTCAAAGGTTAATATATATATATTATATATTTATATTGTTCCCTACTAGGCACTAGCCAGTAGTTAGTCCCCAACTCAAATGGTGTTATGAATTAATTAAATTAAATTAAATTAAATTAATGTGGGTCCAGTACTAGTTTCTCTCTAACTCTTTCTTATATATTGCTTTGCTTGCTACTTGCTCTGCTCTCCTTACTCCTTTCTCCTTACTCCTCTCATCTTCTCTATAGTCTATACACACAAACAACAACAAAGCAGAAACAAAGAAATATTGGAGATGGATCCAACTTCTCACGACAATTCTTGGCTTTCATTCTCTCTCTCTCATCTCCCTCGTAACACTTTCTCCTCTAATCCCTCACACCACAGTATGTATTTCATTTCATTTATTTTATTAATTATATACACACAAGAAGCACACATGCATGCAAATATGGCTGAGTAACTTCATTAATTTGCATGTCAGCTTCTCCATGCATATATATATAACTTATCTAATGAAAGCAAAATATTGTTTGCTTTCACATTGGATTGGATAAGCTTTGCATGCATGCACTTAGATACATTAATCATGCATGATTATATTAATTTATATAGATATGTATGCGTCATGTGTAGGTACCGTGGAGGAAGAGGAGAGAATGACAGCTCATGGGTCCCACATGTCGGAGGGACTGTATAGCTCTGACCTTAGCACCGTCACGGCCGGATTCTCCCCGGAGAAACATTCAGCGCCGCCTCCGCTCCCGCAGCCAACGGAGGTGAAGAAGAGCGTCGACTCCTTCGGTCAAAGGACCTCCATTTACCGCGGTGTTACTCGGTAATTAATTATTTAATTAATAAATGTTACATTACTTGTTGTAGTAATACATTTTTGCATATATGCCCCTGTGACTTTAAAATATTTAAAATTCATTTTAATTAATAAGGTAGTTCAACTATAAGGAAGTTTCTTTACCATTGAACACTCTTAATTTTCTCATTGTGCATTGTTTATATATATATATATAATATAAATATAACAATTACTGACATAACGAGGGTATTTTGGGAATAAAGGCACAGGTGGACTGGGAGATACGAGGCGCACCTGTGGGACAATAGCTGCCGACGCGAGGGGCAAAATCGGAAAGGTCGCCAAGGTAATTAATTAATTACTTCTTGTGTTAAATTAGTAATTACTCATTTTCATTTTTTCCTTATCTCATGCATATTTGCTAACATGCGCTTTATTTATTATTTATTTTCTGCTACGTGGCTGTCTTGCTTGAATGTTGCTTGGACCGTTGGACGTGCTTCTAGTTTATTTGGGTATGTACATTTATCAATTTCAACCTAATATTTTCACCAAATTTAAATTTTGCTTTGAGCATAGGAAATGAACATTTGAAAATGTAAATTTCAGGTGGGTATGACAAAGAGGAGAGAGCAGCTAGGGCTTATGATCTGGCAGCGCTCAAATACTGGGGCCCCACCACCACCACTAATTTCCCAGTAAGTCCTCCTCTTCTTAATAATTTATTTTAAATGTACCTACATATATATATATATAGTCATAATAATACATGCATTACATTGTTCTTTATATATATATATCCTTAAGGAAATATGAACAAGTACATTGATTGATGTGAAATATTTCGTATGATTTGACATGTTGTCAGGTCACAGACTACGAGAAAGAAATAGAGGAGATGAAGCACATGACAAGGCAGGAATTTGTTGCTTCTCTCAGAAGGTTACTTCCTATTTGATAGTTATCGTACATAACATGTATCCTTTCTAGTCTCTACGCTTTTCAAATCACATGGCATGTCTCATGATTTGTTATTGAATCATCTATGATGTGCATGAACTAGATGTATGGACCTGTTAATGAACTATTCACATTTATGTGCATCCAAACTTATTTTTAAGAAAAGCCAAAATAATTGTGCATGTATTGTCAGGCATTTCCATTGTTGACACTGTTGAACATAATAATTTAATGCAGTAGGGGCATTAAATAATTAAATTAATAAAGTTTCTGAGTGTGGTTTTGTGCATATATGCAGAAAGAGTAGTGGGTTCTCTAGAGGTGCTTCAATCTACCGAGGAGTCACCAGGTAATTAATTAATTAACCAGTTCATAAATTACACATATATATGCAATTAATTAATTAATTCTAGTTTTATTTAATTTGGACGTCTAATTAATATATAATTAATGCTTGGTTTTATATTTAGACACCATCAGCATGGGAGATGGCAAGCAAGAATTGGAAGGGTGGCAGGAAACAAAGACCTCTATCTTGGAACCTTTAGTAAGTATACATATATATTACACATTTCTTCATGCATGTTTATATATATTAGCTCATGTTATTCAACTGTAGTTTTATTTTGCATTATTTGGAGGCGCTCAAGATCACGTTTGGTTTATTTGACGCTACTATACATATATTTAATTAGTAAATTGCATGGCATGAATTGTCTGTGTATAGCTTAATAACAAAATCCCTAAAGATCTTAGGAGCTCACACATGCTTCTTGTTTACTTTATTATGAAACTTGTTAGATTCTCTAACTTGATTAAATGCAAGAGATGACCCCCTCTTGACATTTTTGTTCCAAAGGTGTGGTCAATGTTAATTAAACAATTATTAGTCACATCATATGATCAATGCAACCTATTATATCATCACACAAAATTTATTGAGATGTTTATCTCTAACCAAATTAAAATTTATAAATTTGAAGGCACCGAAGAAGAGGCAGCCGAAGCTTACGACATAGCTGCCATAAAATTCCGCGGCCTGAATGCCGTAACCAATTTCGAGATAAGCCGTTATGACGTGGACAGCATCGTCAATAGCAATCTCCCGATTGCCGGTTCGATTTCAGCCGCACGTGCCTCCAAGGCATCTGACCAGATGCCTAGCTGTTCATCAGATCAAACTACCAATAATATCAAGCAAAATATTACAATGGACGGTCAAGATGCAACCACATCATCATCACTTGCATTTACGGCATTGCCGGCCAAACCCGACATGGATTACTGGTCCTTGCTTGCTTTTCAAAACCAACAAATGCAACAAGAGAACATGACCAACCAAGGACTAGGATTGGGGTTAGGGTTTGGTGTGTTCTCCTCTGGGGTAAACTTAGATTTCTCAAATGCATCAACAGGTTGTAATAACAGTTGTGGTGCATGGAGTACAAGTGATGGGGTGACAGTGCAACAGCAGTCAGATAACAACAGCAGTAGTTGCACTTATGGTTCCAACGTTCATGCAAGTCAAGTTGCATTTGGGTCAGGATCTAGTACTAGTGCTTATGAAGCAGCACCATTTTATTATTACCACCAGGCAGCTTTTCAGACTGTACCAATCTTTGGTATGGAATGATTTCAAAATGGGTTGTGGGGGGTTTCATGGACTTTGTTACATTTCCATGCAAAAAGTTAGATTTTTGGTCAAAAGGTTAGAACTTGATGCAGAGGGAAGAGAGAGGAGAGAGAGAAGGTGATGTAGACATATACTAAAAAGAAGAAAGAGGCTAACAGAGGAGAAGAGAGAAAAGTTTTGCAAAGGGGTCACGTAATAATATATTAGTTCCTTTCTTTTGCTTTTGTATTTTAATTTTGTTGCTCCTTTTTCTTTTTGTTCTTTTGCTGACATGATTCCATGTAGCTATCATCAACCCTGTAATGTAAGCAAGATCAGCTTTAATTGTAGCTTTGTCATTATCGTTTCCCTTTTAATTAATTTTTTAATTTCCTTTCCTGATAAGTATGTCGTTATACAACTAATTTAATATTTAGTCATGAGATGAAAAAGTGTTCATAGGTCAAAGTTGGTAATTAATATAATTTAGTACTAGTACTTGCAGATCAATGGGCTTGCAAGTCCTTCAATTAATGGGCTTATTTTTATGGACCTCCATGCATAAGGAATTGCTATATATCTACTCAATAATCCAATCTAAAAAAAAGGGAAAGTATATATGTGACCATGTGTTAATCGGCTGGTAAGTGGGACCCATCAGTTGAAGGTGGTGGCCTGGTGGGTTACTTTTGCAGTGGGCATTATTTTTTGTGAAGATTTGCACGAAGAATATCACATGTGTCGTTGGTTGTAGCGATTGTGAGCCTAAGTACAAGACAAGATGCATGATTCATTCTAGCCCACAATATTGAAAGAGATGCATATATATAGTTCATGTTTACTTAAGATTTGGGCTGTGCCATGCAATATAGTACATATTGTCCCTGAAATTTTATTTTTAGAAAAGTAATAGATATTTTTCAATATTGACATCATATTGAGCGTTTCAGATCGAATGTTCAGACTTTGAAAATGGAGACAAGGATGTGGGACATGATTGAAGTACAAACCCAATAATGCTTTTTAACCGTACTAAAACAAATATCTATAATTTTATTTTAGTTTTCATTTTCTCGAAATAACATATTTTACGGGAAATATTCAATCTTTCTAATTGGCCGGTTGTGAGAATAAGTAGTTTATTTTCTTACTTGTCACATGCACACAAATGTATGCCAAAATGCTATTATGTATGTATCATAAGTTGAGAAATAAACTATATACCTTTGCAAAATAACTGATTAGAAGATTGATCATTTTTCTTACACAAACTATTTATTTATTTATTTTTAAATTAAGAGAAATTGGAAACTTTATAAATTTAAAATGAGTTTTAATATAAAGGACAATAAATTAGACTTATTCATTCAAAAATTTAAAATAACAAGTTCATTGTAGTTCCATTATCATACCCTTCTTTCCCTCCCTTTTTCGTTAAATCACTGAAAATCAATTATTAAGCAAATTTGGAGCGACTTGCCCAATTTCACGAATGCGTATCTTCTGCATTAACTCTAAAAGGAATATTTTTTAGTTAATGAATTTTAACATTTGATTTTAAACGGAGCGTATCCTCTGCTTATGATATTGAGGGCCCTTTAATATTAGTGTAGATATAGTCTGCATGAATCTTAAAACATATTATATGGTCAAGATTCATTAATTCAAAAGATTCCTTTTGAATTAATGCAGAGAATACGAATTCCAATTTCACTAGGACTATGGTTCATAGTCAAAACCCACATCTATGCCTAAGGGCTTTTCCTCCAAAAAAAAAAAAAAAAAAAAAAAAAAATCAGATCTAAGGGTAAGCAAAACATAGATCTAGGGTACCCAATTTTTACGGAGAAATAGACTATTTTTTATTTTTATTTTAAATTTGTATCAGTACACTAAAAATTAATTTTTTATTTTTTTATGTTAACATTACAAAAAAGTTTTATATTGTGCCCCACGTACTCTGTAACTACTAACGGAAGAAAAAAAAATACCCTGAGTTTTGTAGAAATGATGCTGTAAACTTTTGAAATTGAAGAATTTTACCTATATAAGTCCTTTTAAATATATCTTCAAAAAAATTGTTTAAAGGAGGCAGCAAAGTTTCAAAATTGAACTTTAACTATGTCTTCTATAACAAAAATTTATCTTATTTTTGCTACCTTCTTGTTTACTAAATACTTTCATCGTTAATTATAATTCTTGTAAATTTGATTATTTTATAATACATTTCATTCAAAATTTTATGTACATCATTTTTTTCAGAATTTGTAAAAGAAATTTAGTTCTTAATATTTTCAGATACAATCATTGTTGTATAAAATAGTCTTTATAAAAAATTGAGATTATAATATTTTCAATTTGTGAATTGTAACATATAGCTAATTAATTTCCTTCAAGTATTTTAAAACTTTGTTGAAATATTTTGCTAAATTAATTTAGAAAATAATAAATTTTCCATAGTTAATTAGATGGTAACAATTAATATTGCATCTATTACTAGTAGTTAACTAGAGTTCCGCAAAGAAAAATATACGCTCATTCAAAAGATGTAACTCTAAATAAAATATAAATCCATATCATGTAAAAAATGCTATATACTCATGTAAAAAATGCTATAGACTCATGTAAAAAATGCTCATTATAATAGTTTATAAGTGAATTATGCCAGTTGAAAGTTCTGTGATTTGGCTCTCAAAAAAAAAAGTTCTGTGATTTACATATGTATGAATTTGTTTGAACAAATATTACTATCCTCAAGATTTTTTTTAAAGTTTTCATTATAAAAATAAAATTTTGTAGGAAACCAAAAATATTTAATAACTAAATGAAATCGTATTTGGTCAATTTCATTACATTTTTCTTAATTATTTTAATAATTTTATTGTATCAAGTTTTTTATGAAAGTCCTAATTAATAAAATTTGTTAAATTTGTAATAATTGATGTTTATTTTTTATAATATTACATAAAATATACAGAGGGAGAGAGAGGATGATGATAAGCAACTATTCATCCAAGAGGGAAAAAGTATGGATTGATTTTTTTAAAAAGTCGAGTGACGTGGTGCAGAAGGCAAATATATTTGCAATTTATCCTTCTCATAATTTGATTTAATTTGATTTTAATTCGGTTTCAATCTGATCTGATCCAGTCTCATTAAATCAGACCAGTTCAGTATTAATATCTAATTTGATTGGAACTTTTTGTTTGTTAATCTGATTAATGTAATTCTTAAGTTAGATATATCAAATATTTTAATCTGGTTGAAGTTAGTTAATCTGATTAATCTGATTTATCATTATCATTCTAGTCTCATATGATCTAATAAGTTTTAGGTACAATATTAATCCTTTTCATTTTATTCATCAAACTAGAATAATAGATAAATTTTTTTGTTAATTTGTATTCTACTATTCTTAGGTTAGATAGAGCAATGTTTTTAATCTTATTTAATCTATTGAAGTTTGTTAATATGATTTATCATTATTATTCTAGTCTAATCTGATCTAACTGTTTTTTAATATGATTAATGTAATTCTTAAGTTAGATCAAATTTTTTAATCTGCTTTTTGTTATTCTTTGTTAATCTTATTTATTTTGTTAAATTTAATCTGATTTATCATTATTATTCTAGTCTCATCTGATCTGATAGGTTTAAAATACAATTTTCATCTTATGTGATAGGTTAAATCTGATAGTTAATTTGTTAATATGATTTAATTTATAATAAAGGTAATTTGATTTTGTTATAATGATATTGGTGCAGAAGATTTTTCGTTATATGGGTTTTAAGACTGAAAACAAGCTTTTCTGTACAGGTAGGAAAAAAGATTGCATGACTCTTATTCTTATATATAGAGATTTTTGCACACCCATTTCTATATGTGTAGTCTGACGTTCTCTAGATATATGGAGCTCCCTCATTCTTTTGTATTTTAATTTTGTTGCTCCTTTTTCTTTTTGTTCTTTTGCTGACATGATTTCATGTAGCTAAAATCAACCCTGTAATGTAAGCAAGATCAGCTTTAATTGTAGCTTTGTCATTATCGTTTCCCTTTTAATTAATTTACCTTTTAATTAATTTTTTTAATGCACCTTCCCTTTTGTGCTCCTAACGTGCACCCTCCCCTCATATCTTTATTTTCAAAGTTCAAATAGTGGATTCGAATCTTCTAATGTGTTCTTCATATTAAAATGTACTTGGACACCAAATTTTACATTTTTTGAAATTTTTTTACTATTTTTTCAGAATTTTTGATTAAACTAAACAATAATAAAAATTCAGTAAAGTGATGATTTTAAAAAATTCTGAAAAAATAGTAAAATTTTTTCAAAAAATGTAAAATTTGGTCTTCAAGCACATTTTAATATGAAGAACACGTTGGAAGATTCGAATATATCCACTATTTAAACTTTGAAAATAAAGATATGAAAAGAGGGTATACGTTAGGTGCACAAAAGGGATGGTACATTTTAACTCTCCTTTAATTTCTTTTTGTGATAAGTATGTCGTTATACAACTAATTTAATATTTAGTCATGAGATGAAAAAGTGTTCATAGGTCAAAGTTGGCAATTAATATAATTTAGTACTAGTACTTGCAGATCAATGGGCTTGCAAGTCCTTCAATTAATGGGCTTATTTTTATGGACCTCCATGCATAAGGAATTGTTTACTCAATAATTAATCCAACCTAACAAAAAAAAGGAAAGTATATATGTGACTGTGTGTTAATCGGCTGGTAAGTGGGACCCATCAGGTGAAGGTCGTGGGTTACTTTTGCAGTGAGAATTATTTTTGTGTAGATTTGCACGAAGACTTGTTATATAACATGTGTCGTTGGTTGTAGAAATTGTGATCCCACAAGACAAGATGATTCATTCTAGCCCACAATATTGAAAAGAGATGCATATATATATATATACAGAGAGAGAGAAATAGAGGTTGACTATTCTACTTCCATAAATAATAACTCGTTTTTACGTTTTCAATATTCAAATGGCCGATCTGAAGCGCTTAACATGTTCTTCATATTAATATGTGCTTGGACACCAAATTTTATATTTTTTGAAATTTATTTACTATTTTTTTAGAATTTTTCAAAACAGTCATAAAAAAATAAAAAAAATAATATGAAAAACCTTGTTTTAAAAAATTCTAAAAAAATAGTAAAAAAATTTCAAAAAATCTAAAATTTGGTCTCCAAACACGTATTAAAATGGAGAACATGTTAAGCGCTTAAGATCAATCATTTAAACATTAAAAACGCAAAAACGAATTATAAGAATATGCTCTCATATGCTTATGAAAGTAGAATAACCAATCTCTCTATATATATATGTGGGCTGTGGTGAGTTGCGAAGTAAGGATCTTGTTTTACTTCATGCTCATATATTCATTGTCAAAGATCAAATAGTCGATTCAAATTGCTCAATATGATATCTATATTGAAAAGTGCTTGGAGACTAAATTTTACATTTTTGAGAATTTTTTTTCTAGTTTTTTAGATAGGTAGAAAACCGTTGTTTTTGACCGGATTCTAGACAATAAAAAAAGTGATTTTGAAATATTTTCAAAAAATAGTAAACAATTTTGAAAAGAAATGATAAATTTGGTCTTCTAGCACATTTCAATATGAAGATTATGTTGAGCAGTTCAAATTGTCTCTTTAAAGTTTCAAATATAAAAAATGTGAGCGTGAAATAAAGCAAGACTATTACTTGGCAACTCGATCACCATAGCCCAAATATAGGTTAAATTGAAATTTTTTAAATTGAACTATTGAATTAAATCAGATATTCCGTTTACTAAACTGACACTCTTTTAAATATATCTATTGTTTGGTTCTCCTCTTGATCAAGAGTTTCGAACTTAGTGGATAAATCTGTGTAGATTTCTTCAACACACCCGATCTATATTTGAAATAAATTCCGATATTGATATTATAAATAGTAAGATTTCGAGTGTTTTTATATCCTATGGGATAGAAGAAGAGAAATCGAAATGAAATCAAGAATCCAGAGTGAAAAGAACCCCTCGAGGAGTGAAATAGAACATAGGCAAGTCATTCTCATTTTGGGCCTAAAAAATCTTCTATAAAAATGGATTTGATTACGGCCCAATAATAATTTGGCCCGTAAAAGTTGTATGGACTTTTAAAAAAAAGTTCGTAGTACCCCATCCTAAGCCTTTGATAAAATATAATGGGCCTAGTGATATATTACGCTGCCTTAATTAATAGAAAATATATCGGCTTTCTAATTGTTTCTATAAAGTCAAATAACTTTTTTAGTAAATTATTGATGGAGTGATTATGCTATATTGCGGCGCGATGGAGAGAGAATGTGAGAGATCGTCGGATCGATTGATTGTTGCTCAAATGGGCTCTCAATCGGGCTTTCAATTGGATTGCTTAACTGAGAGAGAGCGCTCAATTGTTTGGTTATTGTGATGTTCAGTCTGTGACCGGTATGAATCTCTTCTTTTCAATTAAATATGAACTTGATTTTAAGACCATTTATATTATAGTTTGTCTAGACTTCGGCCCAACTTTGTTCAGCCCGGTTGTCCATGAACAAACCGATCCAATTAGCAGCCCTGTCACTATCTATATTGTCCATGTTAATAAAGAGAAATACAATCACATTGAAAAGTAGGTATGTTCTAGCTATATGTGTGCGTTTGCATATTTACAGAGAAATTGTTCATGCGAATAAAATGTGAATGCATCAATTCTCAGCCACTAAACCAAACCATATATACTTCTCTCTCCTCAATTCTCAGCTCTTCAATTGGAAAGATATTTGTACTTGTCAATTATGAAATTGAGAACCTCACCATGTAGATCTCTCCACCTGCTGTGCATTAATTATAGAGAAGAAATACATGTCTTCATGATTTTCCAAATAAACTTTGATAGTCTTAATTATGTTGCACAAGCTTACCTTTCTTAATGATTTTTGTAGTTATACTCAATTTTCTTAATAATTTACAGTAAAATGTTACATATATTGTAAAATTAACTCATTTACAAGTTGCAACATGAATATGATTAACTCCCATTTAGTTTGACACTCATAGGCAGAAATTCTGACTCCGCCCCTGCTTTTGAGATTGGATTTGACATCGCCATAATTTTGCATTTAAAAGTAAGCAAATAAGATGTGAGTGAGATGTCACCACTGCTCAAACTACCAAGTATATCCTTCAGGAATAAGGGTGCAAACGAATCGGATACGGATTGGATAGTGGTAAAACCATATCCGTATCCATTTTTATTTTCCGGATACGGATACGGATCGGATATTAACCGGATACGGATATCCGCTTTTTATAATAGTGAATAACATAATTTTTTTCATAATTCATATTAAATTATACAATATATATCTACTATTCGGATACGGATAATTAAAATTCAAAACCATATCCGTATCCGTATCCGCACGGATATTCGGATATTGGATATCTGTATTAAATTTTTGGATACAGAGTCGGATACGGTCGGATAATATCCAACCCGTTTGCACCCCTATTCAGGAATAACTTATGATCGCTTACCCCTAGAAAGAATTGAAACCATGGGTATTAATATTCTATTCTTGTACTTGATATGATATTTTTCTTGGATAATTTCCCTAATCCCCCCTAGTTTTATCAATGGTGTACTCAATCTCAACCTCATCCAAAGAACACAACATCTACATCAAAAAGCCCTTGTAAATATAAAACTACAACATTTTGTCCCTTGTTTCAGTTTTGTGTGATACTGGCATCAGGCCACCTGCTACACCAGACCAGTTCCAATAAATAAACCAGCAAATCTACAGTAATGGAACAACAAAACACCTTGAAGGTTATAAACCAACTCCAATAAATATACAAAAATGTAAAACAGTAAAACTACGTATAAAATGGAGAAACAGAATCTTTACATTAAGCAATTAATTGAAAACATAACATGATAAGATTAAAAATTAACAAATTCAAAGATGCTAACAAAATGGAGTCTGACAAATTAAATTAAATTGTAACTAATTAATACTACTCTTAACCAATCAAGGGAAGCACCACATACCGTAGAATTAATATTATATAGCGTGGATCAGCTAGTTAGCTAGCTACCATGGATTTGGGGTAAACCAGATGGACTAGAGAAATATCAATCAAATATGTATAGTAACATCGGTGCTCGTATCATTGAATTCATTAAAACTAATATTTACATGCATGCAATTTACTATCCATATACTTGAGAAGCAATAAATTTGGTATATTTGTGAGTTTTTTAGGTTTTGTAGAGCAGAAAATATATAATTTTAAGGTTTTTGATAGGTATACAAGACATTCTTCCTTCATAATATTATAATACTGATACGCTGGAAAACAAAAAAGGTTAAAAGCTTTGAATCACAGAAGTCGATGCTTCGGAATCTTCCAGTACCTCGTATAGATCTCCCTATAGCTCAAACCTCAAAGTATATTAACATCAGTGCCTCGAATCTTGCACTAGATTTGACTTAACATCGATGCTCGTATCATTGAATTAATTAAAAATGATATTCACATGCATGCATTTTAATGTAAATCTCCCTGTAGCTTTGACTGATGATAAAAATAGGATCAACTTGATATAAATGGAAGACTTTAAAGACTAAACTGATTTAAAAGGACCAGACATTTGTGCAATAACAAATCTACAAGTATATAAAAAGGTGATTTACTCGTATAGATCAATTTGTTACTTTTTCTTCCAGAAAAAAAATTTAATTAATTTGCAATCTCAATACCCAACTGTGAGAGCACATAATTCAAATGGATATATTATACCGGCATGAGTATGATACTAGTAATCAATTACAACTGTTGATTATTCATTCTCAATTTTATTTATTTATCATCGCAAGTTTATCATGCACCAATAGGTTCTTTCATCTAGATTATTTATTTCTTCAACTATTTAATATCCACAAATGATTTTTTTATCCAGATTTCAAACCTTCGACCTTTCAGATGGAAGACATTTATTTTGCTATTGGACCAAAGACTAATTCTCAATCATGCACCAGTAATATAATTTATTCCTTCAATTTAATTAAATTATAATCAATATGCTTAAATTTGAACATAACATCACCAGTAGTTTTATTAATCATCTCTGAGCTCCTGTTACTATATATACATGCAAGCACTATATGTAGAACTCATAGACTTCACCTCAAACCCAATAAGAAAACATCAAGAGAGATAAGTAACATGAACAAAAGCTTATTTTTTCTTGTTCTTATTCTTCATGTTTTTTTCTTAGCCTCTAGTATGGCTCGGCCAACCCCTCGCAAGTTAGACTTCTCCAGTGACCCATGGTTACCTATTCCTAATGCCTCACACCCGACAATCCAAGCAGATGGCTCGTATGTCTCTCTCTCTCTCTTTCTCTACACACTCACATATGTTTCATAATTCAGTAATTGTAATGGTCATTTTATCGAAAAGATAACAATTGAAGTTGTGCTTGAAAAATATGATTTTCTTAAACCATTTTTGGTCATGAAATTTGTGATTTTTTTGAGAAGGATGCCCTTATATTCTCTGTCTAGGAGTAAGTTACTAGTCACTGCAATGATTAAGATTGAATTCACCCCTTTAACTCTGTAATAAAAATAATATAAACCAGAGTAACATACCCAATTCCATAAGTTTCTTCTTTTAATTAAAAGAGTTGTCATGTCATAATTATTTAATTTCCTTATATGCACCATCTCTTGCAGCTATGCTGTTTCAGAGTATGACAAAAGCACAACAGCACACCTCGAGTTCATAAAGGTCGTCAATGGATCTTATATATTTACATTTAAAGGTTTTGAAATTCAATTAAAATATTTACTCTGGGTGGAGGCGAAGAACTGCACCAATCCTGACCAATCTGACATTTACGAAACTCAGGTTTACGAGCATTGTGTAATTCAAAAAGGGTATCAGTATCCTAGACCCCCCGTTTGCCACAAAACTTTTGATTATCTTAGAAAGTTGGGGTAGGTTTTTTAGTTTTTCAAATAAGGTGATCGACAATAATTTATTTCTTATAGTTTGTTTCTTCAGTAGCTTGGATTGGTATATTTTGGATTGCAGACTTGTTTTGTTTTGTGTGATGTTGTTCATTCTCTGTATGCAGTTGTTATCATATTATTTAAGACTTGTTTTGTTTGATGTGGTACCATTACATTAGAATTCAGAGAATATATATGGCGTTTTATTTGGTTTACTTTTTGAACTGTGGTGCATTGTTTGATTCAAATAATTAAATGGCAGTTATATGACCTGAACAATTGGAGATAAAGAGATCTTATAAAGATTTGCCCTTTTTTTTTTTTTTTTTTAAAGGTTGGTTGCTTGATGCCTCCCACATCTGTATTAATAAAAAATAGTGTATTTACAAGTTTCTAATTTCCTGGCACCTCATGCCATGGCTATTTTTTTTTTTTTTGATAGCATGCCATGTCTATTTCTCTGACTATGCCTATGCCTATGCCTATATCAGTATTTTTGGTATATACATGCTTTAATTTGGCCTCCAAATTGGTGTGTACATAATTGATTTGATGCACAAATGTCTAAATCACAGAAACTAAAGAAACGAGAACTTATTCATAACCCGGAATTTGCAAGAAACCAGACAAGTTCTTTTCATTTATATTTATTCATGACTCGGAATTTGAAAATAAAATAAAGCAATTTGATTCAATTCAATTCTAAAATAAACCAGACAAGAGTTTATAGATCTATAGTTTATTAACCCTCAATATTGATTCAATTCAATTCTAAAATGTATTTTAACATACTGGACCTAATCTCAAAAATCAATTTTCAGGGTTAATAAATCAAACTCTTGAATCGAATTGAATCGAATTTCGAAAAAAATACATCAAAGTGAATCGAATTTGAAAGTACTTAAATAGGGATCTCATTTGATAAAAGAAAAGAGTATAAAACATTCGTAGATTTAGATTTGTATAATATGAACGAGATTGAACGGAGATCTAAAAATATGTAAAAGATAGGTGAGTAATGAAACATAGGAAGTAATAAATTTTAGGCCTAATTTCTTATATGCCCTTAAACTGCAATTGATTTTCCTATTTCTCTCTCAACACTTTAATTTATCATATGTACCCTTTAACACTAAAAATTCTTTCTTTCTTATCCATTAAATTCACTACAAGCCATTAAATTTTAAATCTCCATTATACCCATTTCCTCTCTTCATTCTTTGAATTTATACAGCAATCATCGCACTTAAATTACTATCAAAATCTCCTCCTGGTTGTCATGATCTCTCTGCCGGATTTATTCTAACTATTTCCGGTACATTACTAGATTTCAAGAACTGTATCATTTAAGAAAATAATTTTTTTGTGGTACTACCCTGGTTGATGTGATTGACATGGAGGGTGAGCTTGTGATTCAGACTTGATAAATTTCATTTATAATGTCCATGATACACAGTTAGATATTACTTATCGTTAAATTAGAGAGTAAGAGAGACGAAGAGAGGTTTAATTGAAACAAGAACATGTGTACATGTGATCAACAGAGAGATGAGTGAGCAATCCTACCTGTGATATTTACACCGGACTACTCTTTTCTGGATTAGAACATAAAAAGCCGAAAGAAAATAAAATAAAAGAAGGGAAGATAAGAGGAAGAGGCATAAGGGCTCTTTAGTCATTACTAAGATTAACTAAAATGTTTCAATAGGAGGGTAAAAGAGAAAAGATTTTAAGAGATGAGAGGCATATGGCAAAAATTGTAGTGTCAAGAGAGAAATATGAAAATTAACTAGAGTTGAAGGACACAGAGAAAATTAATCTTAAATTTAATATTTGAGATTGAAGTGTGGATAGCTAGGTGTGTATTTGTTAATATAGAACATATCAAGTATTTATACGTGACATATATACTAAGTGTGCGCGAAAACATAAAAATAGTTAAATACTTAACATACTAAGTGTGAGCCAAAAAATAAAAATTGAAATTGAACTTTGTAAAAGTTGAAACTTTTTAAATTGAACCATTGAATTAAATCAGATAGTCCGGGTACTAAACTGATACTCTTTAAATATATATATTGTTTGGTTCTCCTCTTGATCAAGAGTTTCGAACTTAGTGGATAAATCAGCGTAGATTTTCTTCAACACACCCGATCTATAGGCAAGTTCGTTCTCATTTTGGGCCTACAAAAATCTTTTATAAAAATGGATTTAATTACGGCCCAATAAAAATTTGACCCGTAAAAGTTATATGGACTTTAAAAAAAAAGTTTGTAGTGATACATTACGGTGCCTTAGTTAGTTAATAGAAAATATATCGGCTTTATAATTGTTTCTATAAAGTCAAATAACCTTTTTAGTAAATTACTGATGGAGTGATGATGCTATCTATATTGTCCATGTTAAGCAGTAAATTTGTCAATAATCACAACTGAATCAATGAATTAGAAAACAAGGATAAATACAGGGGCATAATCACAAGTTAATCACATCTTACTATTAATTATTTGAGATTGAAGTTTCATTACATGTGTTATTACAAATTTTCAATTGCACTTCTTTTGAAAGATAATGGAAAATACATGTCTTGATGATTTTCCAAATAAACTTTGATATTCTTATATTGCAAAAGCTTACATTAATTTCTTAATGATTTTTGTACTTATACTCAATGCTACATGTATTGTAAAATTAACTCCCCATTTGCAGCATAAAAAATTTATATGATTAACTCTTATTTAGTTGAACACTCATAGACAGAATTTTGCATTTAAAATTAAGCAAATAAGACGTGAGTGGGATGTCACCGCTTCTCAAACTACTAAGAATATCCTTCAGGAACAACCTATATCATCGCTTACCCCTAGAAAGAATTGAAACCATGGGTATTATTATTCTATTCTTGATATGATATTTTTCTTGGATAATTTCCCTAATCCCCCCTAGTTTTATCAATGGTGTACTCAATCTCAACCTCATCCAAAGAACACAACATCTACTTCAAAAAGCCCTTGTAAATTAATTGATTTCCGCCAATGTTTTATAATTGATTTCCGCAATTCACTTTTTAAAATTAATTTTAAATATAATCTGTGTTAACCTTACAAGCTATTTGTTTTTTCTCACTTAATATATATAGTAGTTAAGCTAGTTATTTAGAAGACAATGAATGGCATGAATGTACGAATTTATTATAATACTGTATGAACGATTGAATTGAATGATTTGACATTAAAATTATACGGCAGCACAACCCTACTTGATAATAGGGGAAAATTTCATACACCCCTAAGAAACTTTTAAAATATGTATTTTCCCCACTAAAATTTATACAAAATATTTACCCTTCTACATTTCAAAAACTCACTAATTTACCTAATTTATTGTGTTTAATTTTCATTAAAATTCTTTTTTTTTTTATAATCAAATTTCCTTTTTACGAACCCTTTATTAAAAAATTAAAAATATGTAGCTTGTTTAAGAGATATGTTTAGTAATCTAATTGGCTGATTATGAGAACAAACAATTTAGTTTCCACTTGTGACACACATACGAATGTATGTCTATATACCACTGTCTATACCTCACACAAGTAGAGAAACAAACTATTTGTCCTTGGAAACCAATGTCAAATTAAAATGCTGAACATTTTTCTTATATATACTACATATATATTTATATTTTCTAGTAAAGATTATAATGGATATTATATAAACTGAAAATGAACTTTAATAGAATAATCAATCAATTTGGTATATTTTTTGAGTTTTTTAGGTTATGTAGAGGGGAAAATATGTAATTTTGAGGTTTTTGAGGGGTATACATGGAATTCTGCCTTCATAAAATTGCGCTAGGAAACAAAAATGGTTAAAAGATTTGACTTACAGAAGTCAGCGCCTCGAAATCTTGCACGAGAATTTTTTTTTGAAGTTTATCAGCAGGAATACTAGAGAAGTCCAGTACGGTCATCTTTCCTAAGAAACAAAAAAATAGACTAGAGAAATATCAATCAAATATATATATTAACATCGATGCTCGTATCATTGAATTAATTAAAAATAATATTTACATGCATGCATTGTACTGCACGTCAATATCATTATGAATGAATGTGAATGATATAGCTTTGACTGGTGATATAGATAGGATCAACTTGATATAAAATGGATGATATTTTATTCACCATTTGTGCAATACCATGCGCGCCAATTTGATTAAACATCTAAATTAGAAAGTCATTTTTATGCATTGCCGTGCTGGATCAATTTGTAACTTTTTCTTCGACAAAAAAAGATTTAATTAATTTGTAATCTCAATACCCAACTGATAGAGCTCATAATTCAAATAATTATACTATACCAGCCTGTGATCTCTTAGCGGTGTTCATGAGGTTAGGTCGGTTTTAAACCGAAATTATAAGTTTCATTTTGTTCCCACATTTATACTACCAAATATAATTAATTATAACTGTTGTTTATTCATCGCCAGTTTTATTATTCAATAGTAGTTTTTTTTTTTTGGCGAGTAAAAATTGAAAGTCAAATCATCAAACTATTTAATATCCACAAAGAATTTCTCCATTCAAATTTCGAATCTTTGACCTCCCACACATAAGTTATTTCCTTTGTCACTGAACTAAAGGCTAGTTCTCAATCATGCACCAGTAGTTTATTCCTTCAATTTAATTAAATTATAATCAATATGCTAAAATTGAACATAACATCGCCAGTAGTTTTATTAATCATCTCTGAGTTCCTGTTACTATATATACATGCAAGCACCACATGTAGAACTCATAGACTTCACCTCAAACCCAATAAGTAAAAATCAAGAGATACATAACATGAACAAAAGCTTATTTTCTCTTCTTCTTATTCTTCATGTTTTTTTCTTAGCCTCTAGTATGGCTCGGCCAACCCCTCGCAAGTTAGACTCCTCCAGTGGCCAGTGGATACTTATTTCTAATGCCTCAGACGCGGGAAACCAAGAACTTGGCTCGTATGTCTCTCTCTATCTCTTTCTCTACACACTCACATATGTTTCATAATTCAGTAATTGTAATGGTCATTTTATCCAAAAGATAACAATTGGAGTTGTGCTTCAAAAATATGATTTTCTTACACCATTTTTAGTCAGGAAATTTGTCATTTTTTTGAGAAAAAAAAGGATCAAACCCTTATTTTCTATCAAGGAGTAAGTTACTAGTCACTGCATTGATTAAGACTGAACTCACCCCTTTAACTCTGTAATAACCTTTTATGAAAAGAAATTAGGATTTAAAATTTCTCGTCTTAGTCACTAATCACTATATTTACCATTCGGTGAAAAAAACAATATGAACCAGAATTACATACCCAATAACATAAGTTTCTTCTTTTAATTAAAATAGTTGTCATGTCATAATTATTTAATTTGATTGGCTTATTATATGCACCATCTTTTGCAGCTATGCTGTTTCAGAGTATAACAAGAACACAGCAGCACGCCTCGAGTTCATAAAGGTTGTCAATGGAGCTTATTTATTTACAATTGACGCTTTTGAAGCTCAATATAAAATTTTACTCTGGGTGGAGGCGAAGAACTGCACCAATCGTGACCAATCCGACATTTACCAAACTCAGATTCACGAGCATTATGTATTTCAAAAACCGTATCCTAAACCCCTCATTTACCACAGAACTTTTGATTATCTTACAAAGTTGGGGTAGATTTTTGAGTTTTTCAAAGAAGATGATCGACAATAATTTATTTCTTATAGTTTGTTTCTTCAGTAGCTTGGATTGGTATGTTTTAGATTGCAGACTTCTGTTTTGTGTGATGTTGCTCTGTTCTCTGTATGCAGTTGTTATCATATTATTTAAGACCTGTTTTGTTTGATGTGGTACCATTACATTAGAATTCAGAGAATATATATGGCGTGGTTTACCTTTTGAACTGTGGTGCAATGTTTGATTCAAGTAATTAAATGGCAGTTATATGACCTCATTTTTTTTTGGAGATAAAGAGATCTTATACAGATTTTCCCTCATTTTTTTTAAGGCTGGTTGCTTGATGCCTCCCACATATGTATTAATAAAAAGGAGCCTGATAATTGTATCCAAACAAAATATCCGAGTGCGTCCCCCAAATAGTTTAACAGAAAAAACTTCTAATGTTATATAACTTTCATTTTCAGCGCTAATATCCAAACATTTAAAACTCTGTTTATAACATTTTACAATGCTACTCGCAAGAATTTAAACCTCTGTTTGCAAGCATTAAATTATAAATCAGTATAGTTTTAACTCCTAACTACTTTTGTTTTCAAGCCAAAACGGAAAGATTCCTTTCACCCACTTTTTTTTATTTTTTATCTGATCATTCTCATCCATTGTCTCGACGATCCGTGATAAATTTTGCGAATCTAAAAATATGAACGTTTTTTACCTTATTTTTTCTTTTAAATGAGATCCATGAAGAATAACTTTCGAGTTATATTTGTGTCGTGATTTTTTTTACCAATTTAAATCTTTGTGACTTTTTTTTTTTCAATTTTGCTTCAAAATAATTTAAATCTCTGTTTACAAGCATATAAACCTCATGTACAAGCATATAAACCTCATTAATACCACTTTAAATCTCTAGAATAAAACATATAAACCTCATGTACAAAGAAATTAAACCTCAACAATAACACTTCAAAGCATATAAACCTCAACAATAACACTGCATTTACAAAACTCATTTACAAAGCATATAAATACAAAGCCTTGAAAATTTTAATGGTTGTAGACTAAGATTTAAAAACTTGAAAATTTAAAGTGCTCATGAGTTTTACTTTAAAAAAACAAATGACTTTAAAATTACTAAAAAGTATTTATTCATGGATCTTATTTGAAAGATAAAATTGAATATAAAATGTTCGTATTTTTAGATTTGTAAAATTCATCACGGATCGTCGGAAAAATAAATTATAATGATCAGATAAAAAATAAAAAAAAGTGGGTGAAATAAATATTTTTGTTTTTGGCTTGAAGACAAAAATAGTTAGGAGTTAAACTATACAGATTTAGAATTTTAATGCTTTAAATGTTTGGATACACTACTACAAAAATGGTAATTGTACACTGCACATTATACACGGATTTGATAATTTTACCTAAAAACCGTGGAGAAATTGTAATTTTTTGGAAGCCTGAAATATCTGTGGGATCTCTACACGGATGTTTATTAAAGAATCAGTGTAGAAAGCCTTGAGAGAGCTACACGGACGTTTATTAGGAACTGTACACGGATTATTATTTAAATAACAATGTAGAAAGCCTTAAGAGAGCTACACAGATATTTATTAAAGAACCTGTGTAGAAAGGTAAGAATTGTACACGAATGTTTGTTTAAATAGCAGTGTTGATAGCTTGAGAGAGCAACACGGACGTTTAATAAAGAGTCGTGTAGAAAGGTGAAAATTGTACACGGTTTTTTGTTTAAATAACAGTATAGAAAGCCTTGAGAGAGCTACATGGATTTTTAAGTAAAAAAAATACGTGTAGAAAGGTTATTCTAGGGTTTTTGTTATATAAAAGACCTTCTCCTTCCAGCAGCGCCGTCTTGATCAATTAATACTCTCTCTCTCTCTCTCCTTCCAGCAGTGTCATTCTGATTTCTGTGCACAAGAGCTAGGATCTGAGATCTTTGAAGTTAATTTGTATTTCTCCTCTCTATCTTGCTAAGCTTAGTCATGTGTGTGTATATATATATATATATATATATATATATATTCCTCTTTTCTGTTACTAGCTTATTATTGCTTATTTAGGTCAATTATTAATTAATGCATGCATGCTTGATTTGTTAAGATAATGTAAATAATTAGTGTAATGTGGACCATTTTTTGAAAGTGAAAAGTAAAGAAAATGCCTAAGGTCTCCATCCATCATCGGATCTGAGGAAAACCTTTGAAGATCAGTAGTAACGCTTTCGTCTAAAGATGTCTGCACTTCAAAACTGTAAGATTTAAATTACTTTACTATTTTATTTTGAATTTACTGATTCTGGATTGCTTGTGTTTTTTAATTGCAAAACACGTCATGAATTATTAAGACTATCATTTGGTATCAGAGCCATCGTAAATTCATATAAGATGCAATATTTTTTTTTTTTACAAAATTGATTTTCAATGGTTCGTATAAAAGCTAGACAGATTCAACTAATTTTATATATAAATATTTTCTTATAATTTTGGATGAAAATTTTAAAGAAGAATTTGTATTCCTTATTATGTATGCACATATATGTTGATCAATGGATTCTTATTGGAGATACAATATGTTGGAGACCTTTAACCAAGAGGCATCATGTCATGGATCACATGTGGGCTTCTTTTTTGATATGTTGGATCTAATACACCTTAGTTTGTATGAAATTTCAGTCCAAACTAGATCATAACCAAGAGTTTTGGCAATTTGAGTCCAACTTTTATACAAACATTGTATTGGATCCTGAGGAGTATATGTTATGTTTTATCACATGAGATTGCATGTACAAAAGACTTTGTGTATATATATGTTGCATGAATTGTAATCTTCTACCTTTTCTTGTTACTAACTAATACCAAATTATAATTGTAGTATGGACCAAAGCAAAAGTGTTACACCAAGGAGCAGATCGACGATGTCAGATGTATGTGGACAAGGCGGTTTCAATATAAATTTTGTAATGCTCAATATGGATTTGTATAATTTTGTATAATTTAGTGTACATAAATTATTTATATTGTTGTATAGTTTTGGAATTATGAGTTTAAAAGACCTCTATTTAATGTTTCTCTGTTTTTGAATTTTAATTTTAAATGGCTAACAAAATTGGAAGCTAGCCACCAAAAAAAAACAAAAAATGGGAAAAAAGGACAATTCTACACGGACATTTAACTAAAGTCCGTGTAGAAAGGTATTTAAACATTAAAAAAAAATTGGAAAAAGAAAAACAATTCTACACGGACATTTAACTAAAGTCCGTGTAGAAAGGTATTTAAACATAAAAAAAAAATAAGAGAGCTACACGGACATTTAGCTAAATATCCGTGTAAAAAGAGTAATCGTACACGGTTGTTTATGTAATAATCCGTATAGCTCGGTTATTTTGAGAGCGACGCTGGCAAGCGTTTGTACACGGTTGTTTATGAAATATTCTAAAAAAATAGTAAACAATTTTGAAAAAAAATATAAAATTTGGTTTCCCGACATATTTCAACATGAAGATCATGTTAAGCGGTTCAGATCGTCTCTTTAAAGTTTCAAATATAAATTAAAATATGAGCATGCAATAATGCAAAACTCTTATTTCGCAACTCACCATAGCCCAAATATATATATAAATATATATATGGTTAAATTGAAACTAAACTTTTTAAATTGAACCATTGAATTAAATCAGATAGTCCGTGTACTAAACTTGATACTCTTTTAAATATATATATTGTTTGGTTCTCCTCTTGATCAAGAGTTTCGAACTTAGTGGATAAATCTGTGTAAATTTCTTCAACACACCCGATCTATAGGCAAGGTCGTTCTCATTTTGGGCCTAAAAATATCTTTTTTAAAAATGGATTTGATTACGGCCCAATAAAAATTTGACCCGTAAAAGTTATATGGACTTTAAAAGAAAAGAAGTTTGTAGTGATATATTACGCTGCCTTAGTTAGTTAATAGAAAATATATGGGCTTTATAATAATTGTTTCTATAAATAAGTCAAATAACCTTTTTAGTAAATTACTGATGGAGTGATGATGCTATCTATATTATATTGTCCTTGTTAAGCAGTAAATTTGTCAATAATCACAACTGACTCAATGAATTAGATAACAAGGATAAATACAGTGGCATAATCACAAGTTAGTCACATCTTACTATTAATTCTTTAAGATTGAAGTTTCATTGCATGTGTTATTACAAATTTTCAATTGCACTTCTTTTGAAAGATAATGGAAAATACATGTCTTGATGATTTTCCAAATAAACTTTGATATTCTTATAGTGCAAAAGCTTGCCTTTCTTAATGATTTTTAGAATTATACTCAATTTCTTTAATAATTTACAGTAAAATGCTACATATATTGTAAAATTAACCTTCATTTGCAGCATGAAAAATTTATATAATTAACTCCTATTTAGTTTGACACTCATAGGCAGAAAGTCTGACTCCGCCCTACTAATTTTGAAATTGGATTTGACATGGCCATAATTTTGCATTAAAATTAAGCAAATAAGATGTGAGTGACATGTCACCCCTGCTCAAACTACTAAGTATATCCTTCAGGAACAACTTATCATTGCTTACCCCTAGAAAGAATTGCTCAAACTACTAAGTATATCCTTCAGGAACAACTTATCATTGCTTACCCCTAGAAAGAATTGAAACCATGGGTATTATTATTCTATTCTTGATATGATATTTTTCTTGGATAATTTCACTAATCCACCCTAGTTTTATCATTATTGTACTCTTATCTGACTTGACAAAAAGCCCTTGTAAATATGCCAGTAAGCAACTCAATCTCAAGCTCATCCAAAGAACACAACATCTACATCAAAAAGCCCTTGTAAATTAATTGATTTCCGCAATTCACCTTTTTAAATTAATTTGAAATATAATCTGTGTTAACCTTACATGCTATTTATTTTTTCTCACTTAATATATATAGTAGTTAAGCTAGTTATTTAGAAGACAATGAATGGCATGAATGTACGAATTTATTATAATACTGTATGAACGATTGAATTGAATGATTTGAAATCAAAATTATATGGCAGCACAACCCTACTTGATAATAGGGGAAAATTTCATACACCCCTAAGAAACTTTTAAAATATGTATTTTCCCCACTAAAATTTATACAAAATATTTACCCTTCTACATTTCAAAACTCACTAATTTACCTAATTTATTGTGTTTAATTTTCATTAAAATTCTTTTTTTTTTAATCAAATTTCCTTTTTACGAACCCTTTATTAAAAAATTAAAAATATGTAGCTTGTTTAAGAGATATGTTTAGTAATCTAATTGGCTGATTATGAGAACAAACAATTTAGTTTCCACTTGTGACACACATACGAATGTATGTCTATATACCACTGTGTATACGTCACACAAGTAGAGAAACAAACTATTTGTCCTTGGAAACCAATGTCAAATTAAAATGCTGAACATTTTTCTTATATATACTACATATATATTTATATTTTCTAATAAAGATTATAATGGATATTATATAAACTGAAAATGAACTTTAATAGAATAAGCAATAAATTTGGTATATTTTTTGAGTTTTTTAGGTTATGTAGAGGGCAAAATATGTAGTTTTGAGGTTTTTGAGGGGGATACATGGAATTCTTCCTTCATAAAATTGCGCTAAGAAACAAAAATGGTTAAAAGATTTGACTTACAGAAGTCAGCGCCTCGAAATCTTGCACTATAATTTTTTGGACCCTGATAACAATCCCCGCAGGTCTATCCCTGCAAAAAACCCCGCACAAACTGCCAAAAATATCATGGGGGGACCGCCCAGTCATTAATGCTCCGCAGAAACTGTTAGTATTTAACTTGAAGCATCAAAGTATTTATCTTGAATTCGCAAAGTATTAATCCCTATGCAATGATCTCTATTTAGGAAAGAATAAATCAACCCATGAGTTGTCTCCGCACAAAATTTCCTTTTTTTTTGAATCGTCCCCGCACAACTGGGGACCATTAAATAAGCAATCCCCTCATAAATAGTTGTCATTTATCCCCGCACAAATTTTTCTTTTTTTTCTGGATTGTCCCCGCAAAACTGGGGACCATTAAATAAACAATCTCCTCACCCAATGATAAATACTTCTCAGACGTAAGGATAAATACTTTATGATACATTGATAAATACTATATGTTACATGGATAAATACTTATCAGACATAATTGCAACTTTTAGTACAATATCAATGATAAATACTTCTCAGACATAAGGATAAATACTTTATGATATATGGATAAATACTATATGTTACATGGATAAATACTTCTCAGACATAATTGCAACTTACAGTAAAACATCTGTGACAATGATAAATACTTCCCATATATAATCGTAAATACTTGTCAGAACAACGATAAATACTTTCTTGAACTTTGTTCTTGAACTTGTCAATAAGTAATGTTTAATCAAATCAAAGTATTATCATGTCAGGGACAATGATAAATACTTCTCAGACATAAGGATAAATACTTGTCAGAACAATGATAAATATTTTCTTGAACATCAATAAACAGATTAATATTTATTAGCGGGAATTGTTATTAAAGGATAGTATAATTAATGCGTGGATTGTTATTAGAGGACAATATAATTAATGTGGGGATTGTTAATTAATGCGGGAATTGTTATTAAAGGGTAGTAATTAATGCGGGGATAAATGAAAATTCTTAGAGGAATTAATGCGGGGATAAAAGACAATTAAGGGAGTTAATTTGGAGAGAGAGAGTGCGGGGTTAAATGGGGGGACAGGGTTGAGGGGATTGTTATAATTATTCTTTTTTTTGAAGTTTATCAGCATGAATTAATACATGATTAAAAAAAAGTAGACTAGAGAAGTCCAGTCTAGCGTACGGTCATCTTTCATAAGAAACAAAAAAAAATAGACTGGACAAATATCAATCAAATATGTATATTAACATCGATGCTCGTAACTCGTATCATGCATTGAATTAATAAAAAATAATATTTACATGCATGCATTGTACTGTCAATGATATAGCTTTGACTGGTGATAAAGATAGGATCAACTTGATATAAAATGGATGATATTTTATTCACCATTTCTGCAATACCATGCGCGCCAATTTCATTTAACATCTAAATTATAAAGTCATTTGTATGCATTGCCGTGCAAGATCAATTTGTAACTTTTTCTTCCACAAAAAATGATTTAATTAATAAATTTGTAATCTCAATACACAATTGACAGAGCTCATAATTCAAATAATTATACTATACCATCCTGTGAGCTCTTAGCGGTCACTAGTGGAAAAACAGAAATCAGGATCGGCCTATCTGGATCGGTTATATGGACACCCGATCCTAATAAGTATCTGGATCGGTTTATTTAAAAAAACCGATCCTAAAAACTATTCAGATCGGTTTTTAGTAACAACTGATCCTAGTTTATTACTATTAGGATCGGTTTTTTGTGGAAACGGATCCTGATACTATCAGGATCGGTTTTATTTTAGAACCGATCCAAATAGTTCAATCATTTGGATCAGTTTTTAGTAAAAACCGATCCTGATAGTATCAGGATCAGTTTCCAACAAAAACCGATCCTGATAATTAAAATATCTCAAATAAATCTTATTAATTGAAATATATCAGAAAATAGCATCTGGATCGGGTCTATACATAATAACCGATCCAGATAACTTAAATACATCTAACAAATTAAAATATATCAGAAAATAGCAACTGGATCGGTTCTGTACATAAAAACCGATCCTGATAGTATCTGGATCGGTTTTATTGCTAAAAACCGATCCAGCTAACTTAAATACATCTAACAAATTAAATATATATCAGAAAATAGCATCTGGATCGGTTTTTAGCAATAAAACCGATCCAGATACTATCAGGAACGGTTTTATTGCTAAAAACCGTTCTTGATAATTTTTATTTATTTATTTATTTATTTATTTATTTATTTATTTTTTTTTTAAGTAGCATGGTAAAACCTGGCCAGCTTTCTAGTACGTTTTTTTTTTTAAAAGAGGTTTATAATTGAATTAATTTCTTTAAAGAGGTCAAATTAAAGATATTTCATTCCCTATGTACAACCTATATATGAACTGTCTGATCAAATTCGAATCAATATGGTCTTGGTCTAACCATATATATTTTGTTATCTCATGTAATATGAATTCGTTTCCATTTGTTCATGACATCAATTAAGCAATTAATTTTATCGTATTAATTTATAAATAACAAATAAATAATTAAACAAACAATTATACAAACACAAACAAGTTGTTTATTTTTTTTAAATAATCTCTGGTTATATATATATTTCTCAGATAACTTAAATACATCTAACAAATTAAATATATATCAGAAAATAGCATCTGGATCGGTTTTTAGCAATAAAACCGACCCTAAACCCTATCAGGAACGGTTTTATTGCTAAAAACCGTTCTTGATAATTTTAAAAAAAAAAAAAAAAAAAAAAAGAGGTTTATAATTGAATTAATTTCTTTAAAGAGGTCAAATTAAAGATATTTCATTCCCTATGTACATCCTATATATGAACCGTCTGATCAAATTCGAATCAATATGGTCTTGGTCTAACCATATATATTTTGTTATCTCATGTAATATGAATTTGTTTCCATTTGTTCATGACATCAATTAAGCAATTAATTTTATGGTATTAATTTATAAATAACAAATAAATAATTAAACAAACAATTATACAAACACAAACAAGTTGTTTATTTTTTTAAATAATCTCTGGTAATATATATATTTCTCAGATAACTTAAATACATCTAACAAATTAAATATATATCAGAAAATAGCATCTGGATCGGTTTTTAGCAATAAAACCGACCCTAAACCCTATCAGGAACGGTTTTATTGCTAAAAACCGTTCTTGATAATTTTTTTTTTTTTTTTTTTTTTTTTTAAAAAGAGGTTTATAATTGAATTAATTTCTTTAAAGAGGTCAAATTAAAGATATTTTATTCCCTATGTACATCCTATATATGAACCGTCTGATCAAATTCGAATCAATATGGTCTTGGTCTAACCATATATATTTTGTTATCTCATGTAATATGAATTCGTTTCCATTTGTTCATGACATCAATTAAGCAATTAATTTTATGGTATTAATTTATAAATAACAAATAAATAATTAAACAAACAATTATACAAACACAAACAAGTTGTTTATTTTTTTTAAATAATCTCTGGTTATATATATATTTCTCAGATAACTTAAATACATCTAACAAATTAAATATATATCAGAAAATAGCATCTGGATCGGTTTTTAGCAATAAAACCGATCCAGATACTATCAGGAACGGTTTTATTGCTAAAAACCGTTCTTGATAATTTTTTTTTTTTTTTTTAAAAAAAAAAAAAAAAAAAAAAAAAGAGGTTTATAATTGAATTAATTTCTTTAAAGAGGTCAAATTAAAGATATTTCATTCCCTATGTACATCCTATATATGAACCGTCTGATCAAATTCGAATCAATATGGTCTTGGTCTAACCATATATATTTTGTTATCTCATGTAATATGAATTCGTTTCCATTTGTTCATGACATCAATTAAGCAATTAATTTTATGGTATTAATTTATAAATAACAAATAAATAATTAAATAAACAATTATACAAACACAAACAAGTTGTTTATTTTTTTTAAATAATCTCTGGTTATATATTGTCACACCCCGGAACAGGGGGTCGCGCAGTTTTGTTTTAAAATGCGGTTTTGTTCATGCAGATCTATATATATATATATAAAACGTTATGTTTATGTGTGTGGGCCCGATTCTATTAGTATGCGGGGGGTGGCAGGGGGGCGGCAGCCCCCTGCGAGCGTTGTCTGAGGTTACGAAGCACCGCTCAATAGAGCCCGGAAAATTTGATTTCAAAGAAGTCAAATTGCATTAAAATCCTTTAACCGACGGCCCAGATTAGTCAAATTATCATATGATTTGATTTAAAACAAGTTTGGTTCAAAACCGATTTAATTTGGCTAAGTTATACCCAAAACAGTATTTTTGGGAACCCATTGCGGCCCGCAATAGGGCTGTTGCGGCCCGCAACCCTTCCCAAAATTTCCAGCCTCTGCAAACTGCCTCTGACTCCATTCATTGGGCCCGCAATGAATTTATTGCGGCCCGCAACAATTTCCAAATTTCCCAGCCTCTGAAGGGAGCCTCTGCCTCCATTCATTGCGGCCCGCAATAAAGTTATTGCGGCCCGCAATGACCTGGTTGGAAGTCAGCCTGCGAACTTCCCTCTGTCTGCTCTCATTGCGGCCCGCAATAGGGTTATTGCGGCCCGCAATAAGAGTACTGTTTTTCATTCCTTTGCCCATTTTCGTGGAATTTCACCCCGTTTTCAAACCCGATCAAATCCCCGTATACTTAAACAATTACTCCCCATTCACTGGACCTTTTAATGACATTAAAAATGCAATTTCAACATTTAAATCATAACAACTATTTAAAACATACCGTTAGGTTTTATAACATAATACGGTTCGATAATAACCTATACATCAAAATAACCGACTACGGGTTCAACTACACATTCAAAATGGACATAAAAGGGTTTGGCATAACCTATTAGCCCGGCCTAAACTCACGTGTCGAGCCCGAGTCCCATTTCACTCGCGTTTACCTGCACATATCAATTCAAAGGGAAAAATTCCCCGAGGGGAGGGGGTGAGAAAACCTGTCATCCGTTTTCTCAGTGCGGAATTTAAAAGGGCTACTGGATTTGTGCGAAATCCATCACCAGAACTAAATACACTAGCAATAGGGCATCTATTTATTCATTTACCAGTAATAATAAATGCACATGTACCGGGAATAGATTCAAACGGATTTCAATTCACATCTCATCAACATCAATTAACGAATTTTCCAGAAAGATTTGGTTTCACAGATATAATATATATAAGTCTGGTTATGAGGTACAGATATCAACTATCGATCACCTCCGGCTTAACAGTTCTAATTTCTGGTTTCAAGTCATACAATTTCATCAATTCATCACTTAAAATATGCACGGGCATATTCCGCGAATATGCAACAGAATATAAATTTTCTCAAAAAGAATCACTGACACTTTCACTGAATCACTGAACCACTGAACCACAGTTCTACCTAAAATTACACTGCACTTCCCTTACCCAACCGGTACTGGGTTCACTAGGGCCATTCTCCAGATGCGCATAAGGGTCCTGGATGAAAGTCTAGTAGCTAGCTAGACTTTCCACTATGATACACTGTTCACTTCACACAATCAATCCAAGTCATACTGTGGTTCCACTCACTTATTCAAAACGACAGATCAACAATCGATAAACCGTACCAACATGAGAATCATAACAGTTATACAATTCAATTACACTAATATCACAATTAATGCAATGCGGCAACAAATGCTTTCAATCAGAGATTCAACATGCTATGCACAGTTTATTTAAATCAAGCAATCAACATAAATATATTAATATGCACCGTTATTTAGTTCTACGAATAAACCCCAAAACAGATCCCGTGAACCCCCGCACCTGGTTATGTAGGGCACGTAGAGGGTCCGCGATCTCGCGACTCGGTAAGCTCGTCAATCCCGCTAGCCGTGCTCGTTAGGATCTATCCATAGGTCAATTTATTAAATTCCGGCACTTTTACAATTTAAACCCTAATCAATTTTTGGGAAAATCCGTAATTTGGAAATTTGGTTGCACTTTGGAACACGAAATCAATCAATTTACACTTTAGAAACAACAAAGGCACGGAATAATCAATTTGGTACGATTCTACGGGTTTTCACCGAAACCCTAAAAACACGGAATCACGAAACGAGTGAGAAATAGAAACGAGAATTACCAATGGAACGGATGGATGTGCGAGATTTGAGCTCCTCTTCCTAGATCTCGGTTTTCGGGCAAAATGGTCACCGGGGTGTCTCTATCTCACTCTCTCTCTCTCTCGTTCTTTCTCTCTTGGCGGAAGCAAAGGAAAAGGGAGGGGGCGCAGGAAAAGAAAGGAAGGAGGGGAAGAGAGAAGAATGACAAGGGGCCCCCACTTGTAAGTGGTCATTTTGCAAAATAAACCCTCCACTTGTTCGATATTGTTTAAATGATTTATAAAACACCTATTGTTCCTCTTTCTTAACACAATTAATCGTATAATTATTGTTCACCATCCACGTCACTAATTTCGTATATATGTATATATATATTATTCGATTTAACCACTTATTATTTTAATTAAATCTGAATTTTAAAAGTTCACGGTGTTACATATATATATTTCTCAGATAACTTAAATACATCTAACAAATTAAATATATATCAGAAAATAGCATCTGGATCGGTTTTTAGCAATAAAACCGATCCAGATACTATCAGGAACGGTTTTATTGCTAAAAACCGTTTTTGATAATTTTTTTTTTTTTTTTTTTTTTTTTTAAAAAAAAAAAGGGGTTTATAATTGAATTAATTTCTTTAAAGAGGTCAAATTAAAGATATTTCATTCCCTATGTACATCCTATATATGAACCGTCTGATCAAATTCGAATCAATATGGTCTTGGTCTAACCATATATATTTTGTTATCTCATGTAATATGAATTCGTTTCCATTTGTTCATGACATCAATTAAGCAATTAATTTTATGGTATTAATTTATAAATAACAAATAAATAATTAAACAAACAATTATACAAACACAAACAAGTTGTTTATTTTTTTTAAATAATCTCTGGTTATATATATATTTCTCAGATAACTTAAATACATCTAACAAATTAAATATATATCAGAAAATAGCATCTGGATCGGTTTTTAGCAATAAAACCGACCCTAAACCCTATCAGGAACGGTTTTATTGCTAAAAACCGTTCTTGATAATTTTTTTTTTTAAAAAGAGGTTTATAATTGAATTAATTTCTTTAAAGAGGTCAAATTAAAGATATTTCATTCCCTATGTACATCCTATATATGAACCGTCTGATCAAATTCGAATCAATATGGTCTTGGTCTAACCATATATATTTTGTTATCTCATGTAATATGAATTCGTTTCCATTTGTTCATGACATCAATTAAGCAATTAATTTTATGGTATTAATTTATAAATAACAAATAAATAATTAAACAAACAATTATACAAACACAAACAAGTTGTTTATTTTTTTTAAATAATCTCTGGTTATATATATATTTCTCAGATAACTTAAATACATCTAACAAATTAAATATATATCAGAAAATAGCATCTGGATCGGTTTTTAGCAATAAAACCGATCCAGATACTATCAGGAACGGTTTTATTGCTAAAAACCGTTCTTGATAATTTTTTTTTATTTTTTTATTTTATTTTTTATTTTTTTAAGTAGCATGGTAAAACCTGGCCAGCTTTCTAGTACGTTTTTTTTTTTAAAAGAGGTTTATAATTGAATTAATTTCTTTAAAGAGGTCAAATTAAAGATATTTCATTCCCTATGTACATCCTATATATGAACCGTCTGATCAAATTCGAATCAATATGGTCTTGGTCTAACCATATATATTTTGTTATCTCATGTAATATGAATTCGTTTCCATTTGTTCATGACATCAATTAAGCAATTAATTTTATGGTATTAATTTATAAATAACAAATAAATAATTAAACAAACAATTATACAAACACAAACAAGTTGTTTATTTTTTTTAAATAATCTCTGGTTATATATATATTTCTCAGATAACTTAAATACATCTAACAAATTAAATATATATCAGAAAATAGCATCTGGATCGGTTTTTAGCAATAAAACCGACCCTAAACCCTATCAGGAACGGTTTTATTGCTAAAAACCGTTCTTGATAATTTTTTTTTTTTTTTTTAAAAAAAAAAAGAGGTTTATAATTGAATTAATTTCTTTAAAGAGGTCAAATTAAAGATATTTCATTCCCTATGTACATCCTATATATGAACCGTCTGATCAAATTCGAATCAATATGGTCTTGGTCTAACCATATATATTTTGTTATCTCATGTAATATGAATTCGTTTCCATTTGTTCATGACATCAATTAAGCAATTTATTTTATGATATTAATTTATAAATAACAAATAAATAATTAAACAAACAATTATACAAACACAAACAAGTTGTTTTTTTTTTTTAAATAATCTCTGGTTATATATATATTTCTCAGATAACTTAAATACATCTAACAAATTGAATATATATCAGAAAATAGCATCTGGATCGGTTTTTAGCAATAAAACCGACCCTAAACCCTATCAGGAACGGTTTTATTGCTAAAAACCGTTCTTGATAATTTTTTTTTTTTTTTTTTTTTTTAAAAAAAAAAAGAGGTTTATAATTGAATTAATTTCCAGATACTATCAGGAACGGTTTTATTGCTAAAAACCGTTCTTGATAATTTTTTTTTTTTTTTTTTTTTGGCAGAACCCACTTTGAAAAAAAAAGATTATCAAGATCGGTTTTTTTATAAAAACCGATCCTAATAGTATCAGGATCGGTTTTTGTATAAAAAACCGATCCTGATACTATTTTTTTCAAAGTTGGTCCCGCCAAAACAAATTTGTATCAGGATCGGTTTTTTATAAAAAAACCGATCCTGATACTATTAGGATCGGTTTTTTATAAACAACCGATCCTAATGATAACTCCCTATATAACCTGGTTAGGGTTCTTCTTATTTTCATTTCGCGCCTCTCATTTTCAACTTAGCGTCTCTCTCTCTGTCTCCATCTCTCCCTCTGTACTCTTTGTGTGTCTCTCTCTCTCTCCGTCTCTCCCTCTCCTCCGTGTCTCTCTCTCTCTCTTAATCATCCGCTCAAGTTTTGAGGACATCTCGCTCAAGTTACTTAATCATCCGGCCGATCAACTATCATGGTATTAGCTTTATCTAATTTTCCCATTATTATACTTTTAAAACACATTTTTTTGTATATTTTATTGGAAAATGTTTTTCCATCTAATTGTTACCTTTGTTTTTGTTTTTAGGGTCTTTTTTAATCTCAAGTGATGTGATTGCAAAAGAGGTAATTATTGATTTTTTTATTGTTGTGCTTTAAATTAATTGCTTAAATGTGTATATTGCATAAATGTGTGTTAATTGAAGAAATAGCCCAATTAGTCACTTGTATGTTTGTTAATTAATTTTTTTTTGGATTTAAATTTCTTGTTATAATATGTAATGCTTCACAAAACTTTGTATGAAGTACATGATTTTTTTGTAATAGTTTAAGATGTGTATGATAATTAATTTAGAATGTGTATATGATATTTAATTGATTATTGCTTCTTACTGTGCAAAAAAAAAATTTAGGATGCTGGCCAGCAATATATATATGGAAGCTGGTCAAATAAATAAAAATATTTTTTTTAGCTTCAATAAAACATCAGGATCGGTTTTATATAAAAACCGATCTAGATATGTAATTTAAAAAAAAATAGAAAATACTATCAAGATCGGTTTTTAGATAAAAACCGATCCAGATACGTACTATCAAGATCAGTTTTTATATAAAAACCGATCTTGATATGTAATTTTTAATTAAAAAAAAAATTCGAAAAAACTATCAAGATCGGTTTTTATATAAAAACCGATCCAGATACGTACTATCAAGATCGGTTTTTATCTAAAAACCGATCTTGATATGTAATTTTTAATTAAAAAAAAAATTCGAAAAAACTATCAAGATCGGTTTTTATATAAAAACCGATCTTGATAGTACGTATCTGGATCGGTTGTTATGTAATTTTTTTTAAAAAAAATTCGAAAATACTATGAAGATCGGTTTTTATCTAAAAACCGATCTTGATAGTACGTATCGAGATCGGTTCTTAGTCAAAAACCGATCTAGATAACAACTATTAAGATCGGTTTTGTTAAAAAACCGATCCTAATAGTTTCTATTTGGATCGGTTCTTTAAAAAATATAAAATCGATCCTGATAGTATCAGTATCGCCTTTATCAGGATCGGTTGGATTCCGTTACTGATATGTGTATATAACCGATCCTGATTCCATATTTTCCACTAGTGGGTGTTCATCAGGTCGGTTTTAAACCGAAATTATAAGTTTCATTTTGTTCCCACATTTATACTACCAAATATAATTAATTACAACTGTTGTTTATTCATCGTCAGTTTTATTATTCAACAGTAGTTTTTTTTTTTTTTTTTGCGAGTCAAAGTTGGAGGTCAAGGCATCAAACTATTTAATATCTACAAAAAATTTCTCTATTTAGCACTAGTGGAAAATATGGAATCAGGATCGGTTATATACGCATATTAGTATCGGAATACAACCGATCCTGATGAAGGCGACACTGATACTACAATAATCTGGATCGGTTAAATAACCGATCTTGATAGAAACTATCAGGATCGGTTGTTTAAACAACCGATCCTGATAGTAACTATCAGGATCGGTTTTTTATAAAAAACCGATCCTGATACTATTTTTTTTTTTTTCAAAGTTGGTTCTGCAAAAAAAAAAAAAAAAAAAAAAAATATCAGGATTGGTTGTTAATAAACAACCGATCCTGATACTATTTTTTTTTTTTTTTTTTTGTTGGTTCTGCAAAATTGCAATATTATTCTTTTAGGATTTATGGTACCCAAAGAATTGAAACCGGATTGATTTGATAAAACAGAATACCATCTCATGTAATTTCAATCCAAAACTAAACTAGCCTTTTTGATTTAAATGAAACCGAATTGATTTGAAACCGAATTGAATTGATTTGATAATTTGAAATTACTTAAACTAGCAAAACTAATCTAGCAAATTTACCTAAACTGAGAGGCGAGCGGACTGAGAGGAGAGGGCCGAGAACCAAGCATCGAGCACCGAGCACCGAGCGAGTGAGTGGATTTATTGCGCCGAGCACACTTGCGTTGAGCACCGAGCACTCTTTTTATTGAGCCGATCGGACTGAGAGGAGACGGCAAGATGGAGGGAGAGGACGAGACTTGCGGCTAGAGGAGACAAGGAGTTGAGAGAGTTGTAATTTTGAATAATGGAGAGACGCAAGGAGAGAAGGGATGAGCGCGGAAAAATAAAAACCTAAAATGGACTATCTGGAACGGTTGTTTATAAACAACCGATCCTGATACTATTATTATTATTATTTTTTTTTTTTTGCAGAACCATCTTTGAAAAAAGAGGTATCAGGATCGGTTCTTATATAGGAACCGATCTAGATAGTATCTGGATCGGTTCTAAGCTAAGAACCGATCCTAATTATCAAGTATTAGGATCGGTTCTTAGCTTAGAACCGATCCAGATACTATCTTGATCGGTTCTTAACTAGGAACCGATCCAATTAGTTCATGTGCTGTGTTTTCATTAGCTTTTAGTATCGGTTTTATTGATAAAACCGATCCAGATAGGTATTAGTATCGGTTAGTTCATACAGCCGATCCAAATAGGCCGATCCTGATTTCAGTTTTTCCAATAGTGTAGATTTCAAACCTTTGACCTCCCACACATAAGTTATTTCTTTTGCCACCGAACCAAAGGCTAGTTCTCAATCATGCACCAGTAGTTTATTCCTTCAATTTAATTAAATTATAATCAATATGCTTAAATTTGGTCATAGCATCACCAGTAGTTTTATTAATCATCTCTGAGCTCCTGTCACTATATATACATGCAAGCACCACATGTAGAACTCAGATACTTCACCTCAAATCAAATAAGAAAAAATCAAGAAAGAAACATAACATGGACAAAAGCCTATTTTCTCTTCTTCTTATTCTTCATGTTTGTTTCTTAGCCTCTAGTATGGCTCGGCCAACCCCTCGCAAGTTAGACTCTACTGGGTGGACGCCTATTTCTAATGCCTCAGACCCGGGAATCCAAGAAGATGGCTCGTATGTCTTTCTCTATCTCTTTCTCTACACACTCACGTATATATGTTTCAGTAATTGTAATGGTCATTTTATCCAAAAGATAACAATTGGAGTTGTGCTTGAAAAATATGATTTTCTTAAACCATTTTTAGTTATGAAACTTGTTATTTTCTCTTTCTAGGAGTAAGTTCTAGTGACTGCATTTATTAAGACTGAATTCATCCATTTAATTCTGTAACAACCTTTTATGAAAAAAAATTAGGATTTAAAATTTCTCGTCTTAGTCACTAATCACTATATTTACCATTCGGTGATAAAAATAATATGAACCAGAATTACATACCCAATAACATAAGTTTCTTCTTTTAACTAAAAGAGTTGTCATGTCATAATTATTTTATTCGATTGGCTTATATGCACCATCTTTTGCAGCTATGCCGTTTCAGAGTATAACAACAACACTGCAGCACACCTCGAGTTCGTAAAGGTTGTCAATGGATTTTATATATTCACAATTAACCCTTATGAAGCTCAAGTTAAAATTTTACTCTGGCTGGAGGCGAAGAACTGCACCAATCGTGACCAATCCGACATTTACGAAACTCAGGTTCATCAGCATTATGTATTTCAAAAAACGTATCCTAGATCCACCATTAGCTACAAAACTTTTGATTATCTTAAAAAGTTGGAGTAGGTTTTTGAGTTTTTCAAAGAAGATGATCGATAATAATTTATTTCTTATAGTTTGTTTCTTCAGTAGCTTGGATTGGTATGTTTTAGATTGCAGACTTGTTTTGTTTTGTGTGATCGATGTTGCTCTGTTTCTCTGTATGCAGTTGTTATCATATTATTTAAGACTTGTTTTGTTTGATGTGGTACTATTACGTTAGAATTCAGAGAATATATATGGCATTTTATTTGGTTTACTTTTTGATCTTGTGGTGCAATGTTCGATTCAAGTAATTAAATAGCAGTTATAGGACCTCATTTTTTTGGAGATAAAGAGATCTTATATAGATTTTCCCTCATTTTTTTAAAGTTGGTTGCTTGATGCCTCCCACATATGTATTAATAAAGGAAAAATTAGTTATTTGCCACTTCAAAATCTTCAAATTTGAAAAATATCATCTCGAAATTTGAAATTTTAATAATGTCACTCTAAATTTCATTAATTTTTAAGTTTGTCACTCCAAATAATTAATAAATAAAATATCCTCGCTTCTTTTCCTCTTCTTCTCCTCCTCCTCCTTCTCCTTCTCCTTCTCCTTCTTCTTCCTCCTCCTCCTCCTCCTCCTCCTCCTCTTCCTCTTCTTTTTCTTCTCCTCTTCTCCTCCCTCTTCTTCTTCTCCCGGAACTTCACTACTCTGATGAATTGCATAAATTTTCATAGTTGACTACAAGTGCTAATTTAGATGAATAAGGCGTCAAAGTGTTTAACATTAGACTAAAACAACACAATTCACGAGTCGGCTAAAAAAGTGTATATATTATTGTAGTGTCGACTAAAGAGTTGTAGAGATTCAATAAATAGAAGTATCATTCCAAATCAGTGCAGCATAGACGACTAACTTCACTTGCAACTACCAAATACATCTCTCTGATTATGACTTAATTTACTCTTCATATTTCCTTGAGATTTCAAATTTCCCTGCTTTATGAATTATGAACAGCTCATTAATTTGCACATTCCATTTTAATCCAATCGCGAATTGCTTTTCATATATTCTACGCGCTTCCAATTACAAATAAGTTTCTTAGGTCTGATGTTACTTCTATTAATTTAATTAAATATATAATCTAGACTGTTTTTCATCTCTAATGGCTTGCAACAAGCCGAGTTCAACACTAACATGGAATCACTATTGTCATGTAATCGGTAAGAGCTTCTTTTTCCCATTTTTGACATGGCCATGGTCATGGGAGGAGATATTAAGAAGAAGAGGTGGCAGGAGATGAAGGAGAGGAGAAGGGAGGGTATTTTAGTTATTAATTATTTAGAGTGTCAAAATTAAAAATTAATGAAGTTTAGAGTGGTATTATTGCAATTTCAAATTTTGGCATGCCTTTTTTTCAAATTTGAAGGTTTTGGAGTGGCATATAACCAATTTTCCCATTTATAAAAAAGTGTATCTACAAGTTTATAATTTCCTGGCATCTCATGCCATGGCTATTTCTCTGACATATTTTAATATAGATTGAACATCTAACAGTTTGGATCGACTGTTTGAACTTTTAAAATTGGAAAATTGAATCGTTTGTTCCAAAGAATAGGAACAAACATTTTGAGCTTAGCCATCTCATATATGTGCGCACACACACACACACACACACACACACACAGATATATATAGGCTGTGGCTAATTTGCTGCCGGTAGCATTTCTGCCGGCAGTGCTGCCGCCTTTTTTTATTTTGTGATGTCCAAACAACAAATCCAAACTGTTAGATATTTAATCTATATTATAATCTACTTGGAGATCAAATTTTATATTTTTTGAAATTTTTTTACAATTTATTAAGCTGGTTTGAAAACCGCTGATTTCAGTAAATTTCTGCAGCATTGAAATCAGCGGTTTTCAAACCAGCATTGAGATCACATCTAACGGTTTGGATCGACGATTTGGACTTTGAAAATATAAATAATGCTTGTTGTAATTTGTTGTAACTCAAAAAATGTTGTAACTTGATCCCTCCTCTATATATATATGTATGTATATATATATATATATGTAGATGTGTGTGTGTGTGTGTGTGTGTCTATAGAGCTGGGCTATGGTGCATTGCAATGCATGGAGGGGTTTGTGCATTGGACCATAAATCTAAAATTCAAAATCCAAATGACCGATCCAAACCGTTCATCTTGTTCTCCATATTAATATGTGCTTGGAGACCAAATTTTACATTTGTCTCAATTTTTTTACTATTTATTAAGTATTTTACAAAATTATTGATCCAACGGTGGCTGCTGATTTTACTGTTTTGTTAAGCCTAGTTTTATCATTATTGTACTCTTATCTGACTTGCCAAAAGCCCTTGTAAATATGCCAGTAAGCAACTCAATCTCAACCTCATCCAAAGAACACAACATCTACATTAAAAAGCCCTTGTAAATTAATTGATTTCCGCCAATGTTTTATAATTGATTTCCGCAATTCACTTTTTTAAATTAATTTTAAATATAATCTGTGTTAACCTTACATGCTATTTGTTTTTTCTCACTTAATATATATAGTAGTTAAGCTAGTTATTTAATTAGAAGACAATGAATGGCATGAATGTACGAATTTATTATAATACTGTATGAACGATTGAATTGAATGATTTGACATCAAAATTATATGGCAGCACAACCCTACTTGATAATAGGGGAAAATTTCATACACCCCTGAGAAACTTTTAAAATATGTATTTTCCCCACTAAAATTTATACAAAATATTTACCCTTCTACATTTCAAAAACTCACTAATTTACCTAATTTATTGTGTTTAATTTTCATTAAATTTTTTTTTTTTTTTATAATCAAATTTCCTTTTTATGAACCCTTTATTAAAAAATTAAAAATATGTAGCTTGTTTAAGAGATATGTTTAGTAATCTAATTGGCTGATTATGAGAACAAACAATTTAGTTTCCACTTGTGACACACATATGAATGTATGTCTATATACCACTGTGTATACCTCACACAAGTAGAGAAACAAACTATTTGTCCTTGGAAACCAATGTCAAATTAAAATGCTGAACATTTTTCTTATATATACTACATATATATTTATATTTTCTAATAAAGATTATAATGGATATTATATAAACTGAAAATGAACTTTAATAGAATAAGCAATAAATTTGGTATATTTTTTGAGTTTTTTAGGTTATGTAGAGAGCAAAATATGTAATTTTGAGGTTTTTGAGGGGTATACATGGAATTCTTCCTTCATAAAATTGCGCTAGGAAACAAAAATGGTTAAAAGATTTGACTTACAGAATTCAGCGCCTCGAAATCTTGCACTAGATTTTTCTTTTGAAGTTTATCAGCAGGAATACATGATTAAAAAAAAGTAGACTAGAGAAGTCCAGTCTAGCGTACGGTCATCTTTCTTAAGAAACAAAAAAAATAGACTAGAGAAATATCAATCAAATATATATATTAACATCGATGCTCGTATCATGCATTGAATTAATAAAAAATAATATTTACATGCATGCATTGTACTGTCAATATCATTATGAACGAATGCCAATGATATATAGCTTTGACTGATGATAAAATAAGATCAACTTGATATAACTTGGATGATATTTTATTCACCGTTTGTGCAATACCATGCGCGCTAATTTCATTAAGCATCTAAATTAGAAAGTCATTTTTATGCATTGCCGTGCAAGATCAATTTGTAACTTTTTCTTCCACAAAAAAGGATTTAATTAATTTGTAATCTCAATACCCAACTAACAGAGCTCATAATTCAAATAATTATACGTACTGTACCAGCCTGTGTCGGGTCGGTTTTAAACCGAAATTATAATTTTCATTTTGTTGACACATTTATACTACCAAATATAATTAATTACAACTGTTGTTTATTCATCTCCAGTTTTATTATTCATCACAAGTTTAATCATCCACCAGTAGTTTTTTTTTTTTTTTTTTTTTGCGAGTAAAAGTTAGAGGTCAAGTCATGTAATTATTTAATATCCATAAAGAATTTTCCTATTCAGATTTTGAACCTTTGACCTCCCACATAGAAGTTATTTCCTTTACCACTAAATCAAATGCTAATTCTCAATCATGCACCAGTAGTTTATTCCTTCAATTTAATAAAATTATAATCAATATGCTTAAATTTGGTCATAACATCACCAGTAGTTTTATTAATCATCTCTGAGCTCCTGTCACTATATATACATGCAAGCACCACATGTAGAACTCAGATACTTCACCTCAAATCCAATAAGAAAAAATCAAGAAAGAAACATAACATGGACAAAAGCCTATTTTCTCTTCTTCTTATCCTTCATGTTTTTTTCTTAGCCTCTAGTATGGCTCGGCCAACCCCTCGCAAGTTAGACTACTCTGGTGGGTGGATACCTATTTCTAATGCCTCAGACCCCGGAATCCAAGCATATGGCTCGTATGTCTCTCTCTCTCTATCACTTTATCTACACACTCACATATGTTTCATAATTCAGTAATTGTAATGGTCATTTTATCCAAAAGATAACAATTGGAGTTGTGCTTCAAAAATATGATTTTCTTAAACCATTTTTAGTTATGAAACTTGTTATTTTCTCTTTCTAGGAGTAAGTTCTAGTGACTGCATTTATTAAGACTGAATTCACCCATTTAATTCTGTAACAACCTTTTATGAAAAAAAATTAGGATTTAAAATTTCTCGTCTTAGTCACTAATCACTATATTTACCATTCGGTGATAAAAATAATATGAACCAGAATTACATACCCAATAACATAAGTTTCTTCTTTTAATTGAAAGAGTTGTCATGTCATAATTATTTACTTTGATTGGCTTATATGCACCATCTTTTGCAGCTATGCTGTTTCAGAGTATAACAAGAACACAACAGGACCCCTCGAGTTCATAAAGGTTGTCAATGGATTTTATTTATTCACAATTAACCCTTATGAAGCTCAATATAAAACTTTACTCTGGCTGGAGGCGAAGAACTGCATCAATCCTGAGCGATCCGACATTTACCAAACTCAGGTTTCCGAGCATTATGTATTTCAAAAACCGTACCCTAAACCCCACATTTACCACAGAACTTTTGATTATCTTATAAAGTTGGGGTAGGTTTTTGAGTTTTTCAAAGAAGATGATCGACAATAATTTATTTCTTATAGTTTGTTTCATCAGTAGCTTGGATTGGTATGTTTTAGATTGCAGACTTGTTTTGTTTTGTGTGATGTTGCTCTGTTTCTCTGTATGCAGTTGTTATCATATTATTTAAGACTTGTTTTGTTTGATGTGGTACCATGACGTTAGAATTCAGAGAATATATATGGCGTTTTATTTGGTTTACTTTTTGAACTGTGGTGCAATGTTCGATTCAAGTAATTAAATGGCAGTTATAGGACCTCATCTTTTTGGAGATAAAGAGATCTTATATAGATTTTCCCTCATTTTCTTTAAGGTTGGTTGCTTGATGCCTCCCACATATGTATTAATAAAGGGAAAATTAGTTATTTACTACTCCAAAATCTTCAAATTAAAAAAATGTCATCCCGAAATTTGAAATTTTAATAATGTCACTCTAAACTTCATTAATTTTTAAGTTTACCACTCTAAATAATTAATGAATAAAATATCATCCCTTCTTTTTCTGCCTCCTCTTCTTTTTCTTCTCCTCTTCTTCTGCCTCCTCTTCTTCTCCCGTAACTTCATTACTCTGATGAATTGCATAAATTTTCATAGTTGAGTACAAGTGCTAATCTAGATCAATAAGGCGTCAAAGTGTTTAACATTAGACTAAAACAACACAATTCACGAGTAGACTAAAAACGTGTATACTAACTTTACTTGCGATTACCAAATACATCTCTCTGATTATGTCTTAATTTACTCTTCATATTTCCTTGATATTTCAAATTTCCCTGCTTTATGAATTATGAACAGCTCATTAATTTGCACATTCCATTTTAATCCAATGGCGAATTGCTTTTCATATATTCTACGCGCTTCCAATTACAAATAATTTTCTTAGGTCTGATGTTACTTCTATTAATTTAATTAAATATATAATCTAGACTGTTTTTCATCTCTAATGGCTTGCAACAAGCCGAGTTCAACACTAACATGGAATCACTATTGTCATGTAATCGGTAAGTCTATTACACATTGAGAAATCATGTACATTACTTTAAAAATGAAGTGAAGAGTTTCTTTTTCCCATTTTCGACATGACCATGGCCATGGGCGGAGATATTAAGAAGAAGAGGAGGCAGGAGAAGAAGGAGAGGAGAAGAAGGGAGGGTATTTTAGTTATTAATTATTTGGAGTGTCAAAATTAAAAATTAATGAAGTTTAGAGTGGTATTATTATAATTTCAAATTTCGGCATGACATTTTTCAAATTTGAAGGTTTCGGAGTGGCAAATAACCAATTTTCCCATTAATAAAAAAGTGTATCTACAAGTTTATAATTTCCTGGCACCTCATGCCATGGCTATTTCTCTGACATATTTTAATATAGATTGAACATCTAACGGTTTGGATCGACTGTTTGAACTTTTAAAATTGGAAAATTGAATCGTTTGTTCCAAAGAATAGAAACAAACGTTTTGAGCTTAGCCATCTCATATATGTGCATACACACACACACACACACACGCACACACACACACACACATACATACATACATACATACATACATACGTGTGTGTGTGTGTGTATATATATATATATATAGTAAGGCTACTATGCTTTGCAAATTAAAGTGGGTGTTTTAATTTGCGCTCATATCTCTAGTTTCAAAGTTCAAAACGTTGATCCGAACAGTTCAAGTTGGTATCCATATTAAATTGTGCTTGGAGACCAAATTTTACTTTTTTGGAAATTTTTTCCTACTTTTTTAGAGTTTTCCAAAATCAGTGTTATTCAGAAAATTCTGGACCATCAAAACCATTGATTTTCAAAAATTCTAAAAAAAATAGTAAAAAATTTTCAAAAAAATATAAAAGTTTCCATGCATTTGCCGAACACCTACATTTGCAAATTTTCTATGGGTTAAATAACTATGGTTTTGACAAATTGAAATTCCCATTCCCATATGAAAAATTCCCATTCCTATAAATTTCTCATGCTGCCGAACAGGCCCTAAAAGGTTTGACTCACAGAAGTCGGTGCCTCGAAATCTTCCAGTACCTCGTATAGATCTCCCTATAGCTCAAAAAAAATAAAAAAATAAATGCTCGTATATTAACATCAGTGCCTCGAATCTTGCACTAGATTTGACTTAACATCGATGCTCGTATCATTGAATTAATTAAAAATGATATTTTACATGCATGTATTTTAATGTAGATCTCCCTGTAGCTTTGACTGGTGATAAAAATAGGATCAAGTTGATATAAATTGAAGACTTTAAACACTAAACTGATTTAAAAGGACCAGAAATTTGTGCAATAACAAATCTACAAATATATAAAAAGGTGATTAACTCGTATAGATCAATTTGTAACTTTTTCTTCCAGAAAAAGGATTTAATTAATTTGCAATCTCAATACCCAACTGTGAGAGCTCCTAATTGAAATGGATATACTATACCAGCCTATCATGAGCTCTTAGCGGTGTTCATCAGGTCGGGTCGGTTTTAACCCGAACTAAGAGAGTTCCGATTAAACTGTTTGATTTTTTTAAAATCAGTTTGGTTCATTCTTTTAAAACCAATTTAATTGTTCAGTTCAGTTCAGTTTAGAAAATTTTAAACCTGTTAAACGGAACATATCGAAATTTTGCAACTGAGTTAGTGGCATATGTCAGTTCCGACTGTGGACGCAGAGTTGAATGCTGGTGTGTTACTAATGTAGTGAATATCTTAGAGATATCTTTTTTTAGATAAAAGAAGAAGGTGTATTATTCAAACTTTAATTATCCATAAGAAATTTCCAACTTTAAGTTTAAATATGCGAAGAATTGGATCAATGCCGTAGCAAATGATCGAATAAAGCATCAACAGATTTCCATTTGCACCTAAATAAGCTAGAGAAATCATAAGTTCCATTTTGTTCACACATTTTTACTACCAAATATAATTAATTACACATGTTGATTATTAGATCATACCAAGTTTTATTTATCATCACAAGTTTAATCATGCACCAGTAGTTTTTTCTTTTTTTTCGAATAAAGATTGAAGATCAAGCCATCACCAAACTATTTAATATTCACAAATAATTTCTCCATCCAGATTTCGAAGCTTCGATCTCTTACACAGAAGGCAATTTCTTTACCACTGGACCAAATGCTAGTTGTCAATCATGCACCAATAGTTTATTCCTTCAATTTAATTTAATTATAATCAATATGCTTAAATTTGGACCACATGTAGAACTCCTGTCACTATATATACATCACCAGTAGTTTTATTAATCATCTCTGAGCTCCTATCACTATATATACATGCAAGCACCACATGTAGAACTCAGAGACTTCACCTCAAACCCAATAAGAAAAAATCAAGAGAGAAACATAACATGAACAAAAACTTATTTTCTATTCTTCTTATTCTTGATGTTTTTTTCTTAGCCTCTAGCATGGCTCGGCCAACCCCTCGCAAGTTAGAATCCTCCAGTGGCCCGTGGTTACCTATTCCTGATGCCTCAAACCCGGGAATCCAAGCATACGGCTCGTATGTCTCTCTCTATCTCTTTCTCTACACACTCACATATGTTTCATAATTCAGTAATTGTAATGGTCATTTTATCCAAAAGATAACAATTGGAGTTGTGCTTGAAAAATCTGATTTTCTTACACCATTTTTAGTCATGAAATTTGTGATTTTTTTGAGAAAAAAATAAGGATCAAGCCCTTATTTTCTCTGTCTAGGAGTAAGTTACTACTCACTGCATTGATTAAGACTGAATTCACCCCTTTTAACTCTGTAATAAGTTTAAAATTTCTCGTCTTAGTCACTAATCATTACTTTTCCCATTCGGTGAAAAAAATAATATGAACCAGAATAACAGACCCAATTCCATAAGTTTCTTCTTTTAATTAAAAGAGTTGTCATGTCATAATTATTTAATTTGATTGGCTTATATGCACCATCTCTTGCAGCTATGCTGTTTCAGAGTATGACAAGAGAACAACAGCACACCTCGAGTTCATAAAGGTTGTCAATGGATCTTATATATTTACAATTGACCCTTTTCAATATCAAGCAAAAACTTTACTCTGGGTGGAGGCGAAGAACTGCACCAATCCTGACCAATCCGACATTTATGAAACTCAGGTTGACGAGCATTGTGTATTTCAACACGGGCCACCGTTTCCTAGACCCGTCATTTGCGACAAAACTTTTTATTATTTTACAAAGTTGGGGTAGGTTTTTTAGTTTTTCAAATAAGATGATCGACAATAATTTATTTCTTATAGTTTGTTTCTTCAGTAGCTTGGATGGGTATATTTTGGATTGCAGACTTGTTTTGTTTTGTTTTGTGTGATGCTGTTCTTTCTCTGTATGCAGTTGTTATCATATTATTTAAGACTTGTTTTCTTTGATGTGGTACCATTACATTAGAATTCAGAGAATATATATGGCGTTTCATTTGGTTTACTTTTTGAACTGTGGTGCATTGTTTGATTCAAATAATTAAATGGCAGTTATATGACCTGAACAATTGGAGATAAAGAGATCTTATAAAGATTTGCCATTATTATTATTATTTTTTTGAAGGTTGGTTGCTTGATGCCTCCCACATCTGGATGTATTTACAACTTTCTAATTTCCTGGCACCTCATGCCATGGCTATTTTTTTTTCTCTGACTATGCCTATGCCTATATCAGCATTTTTGGTATGTACATGCTTTAATTTGGCCTCCAAATTGGTGTGTACATAATTGACTTGATTCAGAAATGTCTAAATCACATAAACTTAAGAAACGAGAACATATTCATAACCCGGAAATTGCAAGAAACCAGACAAGTTCTTTTCATTTATATTTATTCATAACTCCGAATTTGAAAATAAAATAAAGCAATTTGATTCAATTCAATTCGATCCAAGAGTTTATAGATCTATAGTTTATTAACCCTCAATATTGATTCAATTCAATTCTAAAATGTATTTTAACATACTGGACGGACCAAATCTCAAAAATCAATATTGAGGGTTAATAAATCAAACTCTTGAATCAAATTGAATCGAATTTCGAAAAAAATACAACAAAGTGAATCGACTTCGAAAGTACTTAAATAGGGATCTCATTTGATTAAAAAAATAGAGTATAAAATATTCGTAGATTTAAATTTGTAAAATATGAACTAGATTGAACGGAGATCTAAAAATATGTAAAAGATAGTTGAATAATGAAACAGAGAAAATAATATATTTTAGGCCTAATTTCTTATATGCCCTTAAACTGCAATTTATTTTCCTATTTCTCTCTCAACATTCTAATTTATCATATGTACCCTTTAACACTAAAAAATCTTTCTGTCTTATCCATAAAATAAGAAAAATAAAGATAAAGAGGAAGAGGCATAAGGGCTCTTTAGTCATTATCTAAGATTAACTAGAATGTTTAAATAGGAGGGTAAAAAAGATAAGATTTTAAGAGTTGAGAGGCATATAGTAAAAATTGAAGTGTCAAGAAAGAAATAAGAAAATTAACAAGAGTTGAAGGACACAGAAAATTAATCTTAAATTTAATATATGAGATTAAAATGTTGATAGCTATGTGTGTATTTGTTAATATAGAACATGTCAAGTATTTATACGTGACATACTAAGTGTGGGTGAAAAAATAAAAATTGAAATTGAACTTGACAAAACAAAAAGGTTATGTAACTTAAAAAATAAAAATATGAGTTAGAAGATTTTTGGAAACTGAAAACTTATACTAGATAATTCATTAATGCTGCACAAAAATATTTTGTTAAAATAATATTGGTCCAATAAAAATAGAACCCTTAATACATCATAGAGAATATTTTTCAATTCACATATACTAATCAAGATATATAATTGAAAGAACTCTGCATATATATATATATATATATATATATAGATAGGCTAATATGCTTTCGGTAGCATATGGGCCGAAATACACACGGTCAAAATTTGAAATTTCAAAATTTAAAAAGTCGATCTGAACCGTTCATTTTGTTCTCCATATTAATATGTGCTTGGAGACCAAATTTTACATTTTTCTGAATTTTTTTACTATTTATTAGGTCACTTTGAAAATTGCTGATCCAACGGTGGCTTAACAAAACAGTAAAACCGTTGGATCAACGATTTTCAAAGTGGCTTAATAAATAGTAAAAAAATTCAGAAAAATGTAAAATTTGGCCTCCAAGCACATATTAATATGGAGAACAAGATGAACGGTTCAGATCGACTTTTTGGATTTTGAAATTTCAAATTTTGACCGTGTGTATTTCGGTCCATATGCTACCGAAAGCACATTAGCCGATCTCTCTCTCTCTCTCTCTCTCTCTCTCTGTATATATATATATATATATATATATATATATATATATATATATATATATATATAGGGCACGGCTAAATTGCTGCCGGCAGCATTTCAGCGGAGGTGCTGCCGGGGTAATATCGTAATTTCTGATGTCCAAACAACAAATCCAAACCGTTAGATGTTTAATCTATATTATAATCTACTCGGAGACCAAATTTTACATTTTTTGGAATTTTTTTACTATTTATTAAGCTAGTTTGAAAACCGCTGATTTCAGTAAATTTCTGCAGCATTGAAATCAGCGGTTTCTGATTTTACTGTTCCAAACAGCCACCGTTGGATCAGCGATTTTCAAAGTGGCTTAATAAATAGTAAAAAAATTCCAAAAAATGTAAAATTTGGTCTCCAAGCACATTTTAATATGAAGAACACATCTAAAAGTTTAGATTTATCATTTGGACTTTAAAAATCGAAAAATGAATCGGTTGCACGGGAGGCGTGGTGCAAACGTTTTGATATTAGCCATTCTCTCTCTCTCTCTCTCTCTCTCTATATATATATATATATATATATATTTATTATATAATAATTATCGGAAAATGGTAAACAAAATAAATAAAAAATAACTGGCATGGTGCACTTAATTTCAAATGAATTAATACAAGTCGAACTCTACATTGCGGGACTCACCTAAAAGAGATAAGTACTTCGTTATACAACTAATTTAATATTTAGTCATGAGATAAGTACTTCGTTATACTTGCCCATTAATAGGCTTGCAGGTACAATTTGGGCTTGCAAGTCCTTCAATTAATGGGCTTATTTTTTATGGACCTCCATGCATAAGGAATTGGTATCTCCTAAATAATCCGATCTAACAAAAAGAAAGAAAGAATGTCACTATGTGTTAATCGGCTGGTAACAGGGACCCATCAATTGAAGGTGTTGGGTTACTTTTGCATTGAGCATTATTTTTGTTTAGATTTCCACTGAGACTTGTTATATAACATGTGGTGGTGGTGGTAGCAATTGTGAGCCCACAAGACAAGATGATGCATTCTAGCCCACAATATTGAAAGAGATGGTTATATACATGGACTATGTTGAGTTGCGAAGTAAGAATCTTGCTTTACTTTAACATGATATCTATATTTTCAAAAATTAAATAGTTGATTCAAACTGTTCAACATGATATCTATATTGAAAAGTATGTAAAGACTAAATTTTACATTATTGGAAATTTTTTACTTTTTTTTTTTAAATAGGTAGAAAACTATTGTTTTTGGACGGATTCTATACAATGAAAAAAAGTGATTTTGAAATATTTTAAAAAAATAGTAAACAATTTTGAGAAAAATATAAAATTTGGTCTCCTAACACATTTCAATATGGAACTTTTTAAATTGAACTTTGTAAAAGTTGAAACTTTTTAAATTGAACCATTGAATTAAATCAGATAGTCCGGGTACTAAACTGTACTCTTTAAATATATATATTGTTTGGTTCTCCTCTGTGTAGATTTCTTCAACACACCCAATCTATAGGCAAGGTCGTTCTCATTTTGGGCCTAAAAAAATCTTTTTTAAAAATGGATTTGATTACGGCACAATAAAAATTTGACCCGTAAAAGTTACATGGACTTTAAAAAAAAAGTTTGTAGTGCCTTAGTTAGTTAATAGAAAATATATCGGCTTTATAATAATTGTTTCTATAAATAAGTCAAATAACCTTTTTAGTAAATTACTGCTGGAGTGATGATGCTATCTATATTGTCCATGTTAAGCAGTAAATTTGTCAAAAATCACAACTGACTCAATGAATTAGATAACAAGGATAAATACAGGGGCATAATGACAAGTTATAATCACATCTTACTATTAATTCTTTAAGATTGAAGTTTCATTACATGTGTTATTACAAATTTTCAATTGCACTTCTTTTGAAAGATAATGGAAAATACATGTCTTTATGATTTTCCAAACAAACTTTGATATTCTTATATTGCAAAAGCTTGCCTTTCTTAATGATTTTTGTAATTATACTCAATTTCCTTAATAATTTACAGTAAAATGCTACATGTATTGTAAAATTAACCTTCATTTGCAGCATGAAAAATTTATATAATTAACTCCTATTTAGTTTGACACTCATAGGCAGAAAGTCTGACTCCACCCTGCTAATTTTGAGATTGGATTTGACATGGCCATAATTTTGCATTTAAAATTAAGAAAATAAGATGTGAGTGACATGTCACCCCTGCTCAAACTACTAAGTATATCCTTCAGGAACAACTTATCATTGCTTACCCCTAGAAAGAATTGAAACCATGGGTATTATTATTCTATTCTTGATATGATATTTTTCTTGGATAATTTGACTAATCCACCCTAGTTTTATCATTATTGTACTCTTATCTGAATGTACGAATTTATTATAATACTGTATGAACGATTGAATTGAATGATTTGACATCAAAATTATACGGCAGCACAGCCCTACTTGATAATAGGGGAAAATTTCATACACCCCTAAGAAACTTTTAAAATATGTATTTTCCCCACTAAAATTTATACAAAATATTTACCATTCTATATTTGAAAAACTCACTAATTTATTGTGTTTAATTTTCATTAAAATTCTTTTTTTTTTTATAATCAAATTTCCTTTTTACGAACCCTTTATTAAAAAATTAAAAATATGTAGCTTGTTTAAGAGATATGTTTAGTAATCTAATTGGCTGATTATGAGATCAAACAATTTAGTTTTCACTTGTGACACACATACGAATGTATGTCTATATACCACTGTGTATACCTCACACAAGTAGAGAAACAAACTATTTGTCCTTGAAAACCAATGTCAAATTAAAATGTTGAACATTTTTCTTATATATACTACATATATATTTATATTTTCTAATAAAGATTATAATGGATATTATATAAACTGAAAATGAACTTTAATAGAATAAGCAATAAATTTGGTATAGTTTTTGAGTTTTTTAGGTTATGTAGAGGGGAAAATATGTAATTTTGAGGTTTTTGAGGGGTATACATGGAATTCTTCCTTCATAAAATTGCGCTAGGAAACAAAAATGGTTAAAAGATTTGATTTACAGAAGTCAGCGCCTCGAAATCTTGCACTAGAATTTTTTTTGAAGTTTATCAGCAGGAATTAATACATGATTAAAACAAAGTAGATTAGAGAAGTCCAGTCTAGCGTACGGTCATCTTTCTTAAGAAACAAAAAAAATAGACTAGAGAAATATCAATCAAATATGTATATTAACATCGATGCTCGTAACTCGTATCATGCATTGAATTAATAAAAAATAATATTTACATGCATGCATTGTACTGTCTATGATATATCTTTGACTGGTGATAAAGATAGGATCAACTTGATATAAAATGGATGATATTTTATTCACCATTTGTGCAATACCATGCGCGCCAATTTCATTAAACATCTAAATTATAAAGTCATTTGTATGCATTGCCGTGCAAGATCAATTTGTAACTTTTTCTTCCACAAAAAATGATTTAATTAATAAATTTGTAATCTCAATACCCAACTGACAGAGCTCATAATTCAAATAATTATACTATACCATCCTGTGAGCTCTTAGCGGTGTTCATCAGGTCGGTTTTCAACCGAAATTATAAGTTTCATTTTGTTCCCACATTTATACTACCAAATATAATTAATTACAACTGTTGTTTATTCATCGCCAGTTTTATTATTCAACAGTAGTTTTTTTTTTTTTTTTTGCGAGTCAAAGTTGGAGGTCAAGGCATCAAACTATTTAATATCTACAAAAAAATTTTCTATTTAGATTTCAAACCTTTGACCTCCCACACATAAGTTATTTCTTTTGCTACTGAACCAAAGGCTAGTTCCCAATCATGCACCAGTAGTTTATTCCTTCAATTTAATTAAATTATAATCAATATGCTTAAATTTGGTCATAGCATCACCAGTAGTTTTATTAATCATCTCTGAGCTCCTGTCACTATATATACATGCAAGCACCACATGTAGAACTCAGATACTTCACCTCAAATCAAATAAGAAAAAAATCAAGAAAGAAACATAACATGGACAAAAGCCTATTTTCTCTTCTTCTTATTCTTCATGTTTGTTTCTTAGCCTCTAGTATGGCTCGGCCAACCCCTCGCAAGTTAGACTCCTCCGGTGTCCCGTGGATACCTATTTCTAATGCCTCAGACCCGGGAACCCAAGAGGATGGCTCGTATGTCTCTCTCTATCTCTTTCTCTACACACTCACGTATATATGTTTCAGTAATTGTAATGGTCATTTTATCCAAAAGATAACAATTGGAGTTGTGCTTGAAAAATATGATTTTCTTAAACCATTTTTAGTTATGAAACTTGTTATTTTCTCTTTCTAGGAGTAAGTTCTAGTGACTGCATTGCTTAAGACTGAATTCAACCATTTAACTCTGTAATAACCTTTAATGAAAAAAAATTAGGATTTAAAATTTCTTGTCTTAGTCACTAATCACTATATTTACCATTCGGAGATAAAAATAATATGAACCAGAATTACATACCCAATAACATAAGTTTCTTCTTTTAACTAAAAGAGTTGTCATGTCATAATTATTTTATTCGATTGGCTTATATGCACCATCTTTTGCAGCTATGCCGTTTCAGAGTATAACAAGAACACAGCAGCACACCTCGAGTTCGTAAAGGTTGTCAATGGATTTTATATATTCACAATTAACCCTTATGAAGCTCAAGTTAAAATTTTACTCTGGCTGGAGGCGAAGAACTGCACCAATCGTGACCAATCCGACATTTACGAAACTCAGGTTCATCAGCATTATGTATTTCAAAAATCGTATCCTAGATCCACCATTAGCTACAAAACTTTTGATTATCTTAAAATGTTGGGGTAGGTTTTTGAGTTTTTCAAAGAAGATGATCGACAATAATTTATTTCTTATAGTTTGTTTCTTCAGTAGCTTGGATTGGTATGTTTTAGATTGCAGACTTGTTTTGTTTTGTGTGATGTTGCTCTGTTTCTCTGTATGCAGTTGTTATCATATTATTTAAGATTTGTTTTGTTTGATGTGGTACCATTACGTTAGAATTCAGAGAATATATATGGCGTTTTATTTGGTTTACTTTTTGAACTGTGGTGCAATGTTCGATTCAAGTAATTAAATGGCAGTTATAGGACCTAATTTAATTTGGAGATAAAGAGATCTTATACAGATTTTCCCTCATTTTTTTTTAAGGCTGGTTGCTTGATGCCTCCCACATATGTATTAATAAAAAGGAGCCTGATAATTATATCCAAACAAAATATCTGAGCGCGTCCCCCAAATAGTTTAACAGAAAAAACTTCTAATGTTATCTAACTTTTTAATTTTCAGCGCTAATATCCAAACATTTAAAACTCTGTTTATAACATTTTACAATGCTACTCGCAATAATTTAAACCTCTGTTTGCAAGCATTAAATTATAAATCAGTATAATTTTAACTGCTAACTACTTTTGTTTTCAAGCCAAAAACGAAAAGATTCCTCTCACCTACTTTTATTTTTATTTTTTATCTAATCATTCTCATCAATTTTCTCGACGATCCGTGATAAATTTTGCGAATCTAAAAATATGAACGTTTTTTACCTGATTTTTTATTTCAAATGAGATCCATGAAGAATAACTTTCGAGTTATATTTGTGTCGTGATTTTTTTTACCAATTTAAATCTTTGTGACTTTTATTTTTTTTTCAATTTTGCTTCAAAATAATTTAAATCTCTGTTTACAAGCATATAAAACTCATGTACAAGCATATAAACCTCATTAATACCACTTTAAATCTCTAGAATAAAACATATAAACCTTACGTAGAAAGAAATTAAACCTCAACAATAACACTTCAAAGCATATAAACCTCAACAATAACACTGCATTTACAAAACTTATTTACAAAGCATATAAATACAAAGCCTTGAAAATTTTAATGGTTGTAGACTAAGATTTAAAAACTTGAAAATTTAAAGTTCTCATGAGTTTTACTTTAAAAAAATAAATGACTTTAAAATTTCTCAAAAATATTTCTTCATGGATCTTATTTGAAAGATAAAATTGAATAGAAAATGTTCGTATTTTTAGATTCGTAAAATTCATCACAGATCGTCGGGAAAATAAATTATAATGATCAGATAAAAAATAAAAAAAAGTGGGTGAAATGAATATTTCCGTTTTTGGCTTGAAGACAAAAATAGTTAGGAGTTAAACTATACAGATTTAGAATTTTAATGCTTTTAGAGAGATGTTTATATGCTTCTGAGTAGCATTGTAAATGTTATAAACAAAGCTTTAAATGTTTGGATACACTACTGCAAAAATGGTTCGTGGTTACCTATTCCTGATGCGTCAAACCCATGGCTCGTATGTCTCTCTCTATCTCTTTCTCTACACACTCACATATGTTTCATAATTCAGTAATTGTAATGGTCATTTTATCCAAAAGATAACAATTGGAGTTGTGCTTGAAAAATCTGATTTTCTTACACCATTTTTAGTCATGAAATTTGTGATTTTTTTGAGAAAAAAATAAGGATCAAGCCCTTATTTTATCTGTCTAGGAGTAAGTTACTAGTCACTGCATTGATTAAGACTGAATTCACCCCTTTTAACTCTGTAATAAGTTTAAAATTTCTCGTCTTAGTCACTAATCATTACTTTTCCCATTCGGTGATAAAAATAATATGAACCAGAATAACAGACCCAATTCCATAAGTTTCTTCTTTTAATTAAAAGAGTTGTCATGTCATAATTATTTAATTTGATTGGCTTATATGCACCATCTCTTGCAGCTATGCTGTTTCAGAGTATGACAAGAGAACAAAAGCACACCTCGAGTTCATAAAGGTTGTCAATGGATCTTATATATTTACAATTGACCCTTTTCAATATCAAGCAAAAACTTTACTCTGGGTGGAGGCGAAGAACTGCACCAATCCTGACCAATCCGACATTTATGAAACTCAGGTTGACGAGCATTGTGTATTTCAACACGGGCCACCGTTTCCTAGACCCGTCATTTTCGACAAAACTTTTTATTATTTTACAAAGTTGGGGTAGGTTTTTTAGTTTTTCAAATAAGATGATCGACAATAATTTATTTCTTATAGTTTGTTTCTTCAGTAGCTTGGATGGGTATATTTTGGATTGCAGACTTGTTTTGTTTTGTTTTGTGTGATGCTGTTCTTTCTCTGTATACAGTTGTTATCATATTATTTAAGACTTGTTTTCTTTGATGTGGTACCATTACATTAGAATTCAGAGAATATATATGGCGTTTCATTTGGTTTACTTTTTGAACTGTGGTGCATTGTTTGATTCAAATAATTAAATGGCAGTTATATGACCTGAACAATTGGAGATAAAGAGATCTTATAAAGATTTGCCATTATTTTTTTTTTTTTTTGAAGGTTGGTTGCTTGATGCCTCCCACATCTGGATGTATTTACAACTTTCTAATTTCCTGGCACCTCATGCCATGGCTATTTTTTTTTCTCTGACTATGCCTATGCCTATATCAGCATTTTTGGTATGTACATGCTTTAATTTGGCCTCCAAATTGGTGTGTACATAATTGACTTGATTCAGAAATGTCTAAATCACATAAACTTAAGAAACGAGAACATATTCATAACCCGGAAATTGCAAGAAACCAGACAAGTTCTTTTCATTTATATTTATTCATAACTCCGAATTTGAAAATAAAATAAAGCAATTTGATTCAATTCAATTCGATCCAAGAGTTTATAGATCTATAGTTTATTAACCCTCAATATTGATTCAATTCAATTCTAAAATGTATTTTAACATACTGGACGGACCAAATCTCAAAAATCAATATTGAGGGTTAATAAATCAAACTCTTGAATCAAATTGAATCGAATTTCGAAAAAAATACAACAAAGTGAATCGACTTCGAAAGTACTTAAATAGGGATCTCATTTGATTAAAAAAATAGAGTATAAAATATTCGTAGATTTAAATTTGTAAAATATGAACTAGATTGAACGGAGATCTAAAAATATGTAAATGATAGTTGAATAATGAAACAGAGAAAATAATATATTTTAGGCCTAATTTCTTATATGCCCTTAAACTGCAATTTATTTTCCTATTTCTCTCTCAACATTCTAATTTATCATATGTACCCTTTAACACTAAAAAATCTTTCTGTCTTATCCATAAAATAAGAAAAATAAAGAAAAAGAGGAAGAGGCATAAGGGCTCTTTAGTCATTATCTAAGATTAACTAGAATGTTTAAATAGGAGGGTAAAAAAGATAAGATTTTAAGAGTTGAGAGGCATATAGTAAAAATTGAAGTGTCAAGAAAGAAATAAGAAAATTAACAAGAGTTGAAGGACACAGAAAATTAATCTTAAATTTAATATATGAGATTAAAATGTTGATAGCTATGTGTGTATTTGTTAATATAGAACATGTCAAGTATTTATACGTGACATACTAAGTGTGGGTGAAAAAATAAAAATAGAAATTGAACTTGACAAAACAAAAAGGTTATGTAACTTAAAAAATAAAAATATGAGTTAGAAGATTTTTGGAAACTGAAAACTTATACTAGATAATTCATTAATGCTGCACAAAAATATTTTGTTAAAATAATATTGGTCCAATAAAAATAGAACCCTTAATACATCATAGAGAATATTTTTCAATTCACATATACTAATCAAGATATATAATTGAAAGCACTCTGCATATATATATATATATATATATAGATAGGCTAATATGCTTTCGGTAGCATATGGGCCGAAATACACACGGTCAAAATTTGAAATTTCAAAATTCAAAAAGTCGATATGAACCGTTCACTTTGAAAATTGCTGATCCAACGGTGGCTTAACAAAACAGTAAAACCGTTGGATCAACGATTTTCAAAGTGGCTTAATAAATAGTAAAAAAATTCAGAAAAATGTAAAATTTGGCCTCCAAGCACATATTAATATGGAGAACAAGATGAACGGTTCAGATCGACTTTTTGGATTTTGAAATTTCAAATTTTGACCGTGTGTATTTCGGTCCATATGCTACCGAAAGCACATTAGCCGATCTCTCTCTCTCTCTATATATATATATATAGGGCACGGCTAAATTGCTGCCGGCAGCATTTCAGCGGAGGTGCTGCCGGGGTAATATCGTAATTTTTGATGTCCAAACAACAAATCCAAACCGTTAGATGTTTAATCTATATTATAATCTACTCGGAGACCAAATTTTACATTTTTTGGAATTTTTTTACTATTTATTAAGCTAGTTTGAAAACCGCTGATTTCAGTAAATTTCTGCAGCATTGAAATCAGCGGTTTCTGATTTTACTGTTCCAAACAGCCACCGTTGGATCAGCGATTTTCAAAGTGGCTTAATAAATAGTAAAAAAATTCCAAAAAATGTAAAATTTGGTCTCCAAGCACATTTTAATATGAAGAACACATCTAAAGGTTTAGATTTATCATTTGGACTTTAAAAATCGAAAAATGAATCGGTTGCACGGGAGGCGTGGTGCAAACGTTTTGATATTAGCCATTCTCTCTCTCTCTCTCTCTCTCTCTCTATATATATATATATATATATATTTATTATATAATAATTATCGGAAAATGGTAAACAAAATAAATAAAAAATAACTGGCATGGTGCACTTAATTTCAAATGAATTAATACAAGTCGAACTCTACATTGCGGGACTCACCTAAAAGAGATAAGTACTTCGTTATACAACTAATTTAATATTTAGTCATGAGATAAGTACTTCGTTATACTTGCCCATTAATAGGCTTGCAGGTACAATTTGGGCGTGCAAGTCCTTCAATTAATGGGCTTATTTTCTATGGACCTCCATGCATAAGGAATTGCTATCTACTCAATAATCCAATCTAACAAAAAGAAAGAAAGAATGTCACTGTGTGTTAATCGGCTGGTAACAGGGACCCATCAGTTGAAGGTGGTGGGTTACTTTTGCATTGAGCATTATTTTTGTTTAGATTTCCACTGAGACTTGTTATATAACATGTGGTGGTGGTGGTAGCAATTGTGAGCCACAAGACAAGATGATGCATTCTAGCCCACAATATTGAAAGAGATGGTTATATATATGGGCTATGTTGAGTTGTGAAGTAAGGATCTTGCTTTATTTCATGCTCATGTCTTTATTTTCAAAAATTAAATAGTCGATCCAAATTGCTCAACATGATATCTATATTAAAAAGTATGTGGAGACTAAATTTTATATTATTGGAATTTTTCTTTAAATAGACAGAAAACTATTGTTTTTGGACGGATTCTATACAATAAAAAAATAATTTTGAAATATTCTAAAAATATAGTAAATAATTTTGAAAAAAATATAAAATTTGGTCTTCTAACCCATTTCAATATGGAACTTTTTAAATTGAACCATTCAATTAAATCAGATAGTCCGGGTACTAAACTGATACTCTTTAAATATATATATTGTTTGGTTCTCCTCTTGATCAAGAGTTTCAAACTTAGTGGATAAATCTGTGTAGATTTCTTCAACACACCCGATCTATAGGCAAGTTCGTTCTCATTTTGGGCCTAAAAAATCTTTTATAAAAATGGATTTGATTACGGCCCAATAAAAATTTGACCCGTAAAAGTTATATGGACTTTAATGATATATTACGCTGCCTTTTTTAGTTAGTTAATAGAAAATATATGGGCTTTATAATTGTTTCTATAAAGTCAAATAACCTTTTTAGTAAATTACTGATGGAGTGATGATGCTATCTATATTGTCCATGTTAAGCAGCAAATTTGTCAATAATCACAACTGACTCAATGAATTAGATAACAAGGATAAATACTGGGGCATAATCACAAGTTAATCACATCTTACTATTAATTCTTTAAGATTGAAGTTTCATTACATGTCTTATTACAAATTTTCAATTGGACTTCTTTTGAAATATAATGGAAAATACATGTCTTGATGATTTTCCAAATAAACTTTGATATTCTTATATTGCAAAAGCTTGCCTTTCTTAATGATTTTTGTAATTATACTCAATTTCCTTAATAATTTACAGTAAAATGCTGCATGTATTGTAAAATTAACCTTCATTTGCAGCATGAAAAATTTATATAATTAACTCCTATTTAGTTTGACACTCATAGGCAGAAAAATCTGACTCCGCCCTAGTAATTTTGAAATTGGATTTGACATGGCCATAATTTTGCATTTAAAATTAAGCAAATAAGATGTGAGTGACATGTCACCCCTGCTCAAACTACTAAGTAAATCCTTCAGGAACAACTTATCATCGCTTATTACTAAGTGAAACCATGGGTATTATTATTCTATTCTTGATATGATATTTTTCTTGGATAATTTCCCTAATCCACCCTAGTTTTATCATTATTGTACTCTTATCTGACTTGACAAAAGCCCTTGTAAATATGCCAGTAAGCAACTCAATCTCAATCTCAAAAAGCCCTTGTAAATTAATTGATTTCCGCAATTCACCTTTTTAAATTAATTTTAAATATAATCTGTTTAACCTTACATGCTATTTGTTTTTTCTCACTTAATATATATAGTAGTTAAGCTAGTTATTTAGAAGACAATGAATGGCATGAATGTACGAATTTATTATAATAATGTATGAACGATTGAATTGAATGATTTGACATCAAAATTATACGGCAGCACAACCCTACTTGATAATGAGTTAGGCTAATATGACATTGGTGTTATTTGAAACTAAATAACACCACATCTTAAATTCTTAGATCTGCTTTAAGATTCGTAATATCCGCTTTTACTGTTCAAGCACTTTATTTTGTACGAATCTTAAAGCAGATCTAAGGGTTTAAGATGTGGTGTTATTTAGTTTCAAATAACACCAATGTCATATTAGCCTAACTCCTTGATAATAGGGGAAAATTTCATACACCCCTAAGAAACTTTTAAAATATATATTTTCCCCACTAAAATTTATACAAAATATTTACCCTTCTACATTTCAAAAACTCACTAATTTACCTAATTTATTGTGTTTAATTTTCATTAAATTAAATTTTTTTTTTTATAATCAAATTTCCTTTTTACGAACCCTTTATTAAAAAATTAAAAATATGTAGCTTGTTTAAGAGATATGTTTAGTAATCTAATTGGCTGATTATGAGAACAAACAATTTAGTTTCCACTTGTGACACACATATGAATGTATGTCTATATACCACTGTCTATACCTCACACAAGTAGAGAAACAAACTATTTGTCCTTGGAAACCAATGTCAAATTAAAATGCTGAACATTTTTCTTATATATACTACATATATATTTATATTTTCTAATAAAGATTATAATGGATATTATATAAACTGAAAATGAACTTTAATAGAATAAGCAATAAATTTGGTATATTTTTTGAGTTTTTTAGGTTATGTAGAGAGCAAAATATGTAATTTTGAAGTTTTTGAGGGGTATACATGGAATTCTTCCTTCATAAAATTGCGCTAGGAAACAAAAATGGTTAAAAGATTTGACTTACAGAATTCAGCGCCTCGAAATCTTGCACTAGATTTTTTTTTTGAAGTTTATCAGCAGGAATACATGATTAAAAAAAAGTAGACTAGAGAAGTCCAGTCTAGCGTACGGTCATCTTTCTTAAGAAACAAAAAAAATAGACTAGAGAAATATCAATCAAATATGTATATTAACATCGATGCTCGTATCATGCATTGAATTAATAAAAAATAATATTTACATGCATGCATTGTACTGTCAATATCATTATGAACGAATGCCAATGATATATAGCTTTGACTGGTGATAAAATAGGATCAACTTGATATAACTTGGATGATATTTTATTCACCGTTTGTGCAATACCATGCGCGCTAATTTCATTAAGCATCTAAATTAGAAAGTCATTTTTATGCATTGCCGTGCAAGATCAATTTGTAACTTTTTCTTCCACAAAAAAGGATTTAATTAATTTGTAATCTCAATACCCAACTAACAGAGCTTATAATTCAAATAATTATACGTACTATACCAGCCTGTGTCGGGTCGGTTTTAAACCGAAATTATAATTTTCATTTTGTTGACACATTTATACTACCAAATATAATTAATTACAACTGTTGTTTATTCATCTCCAGTTTTATTATTCATCACAAGTTTAATCATCCACCAGTAGTTTTTTTTTTTTTTTTTTTTTTGCGAGTAAAAGTTAGAGGTCAAGTCATGTAATTATTTAATATCCATAAAGAATTTTCCTATTCAGATTTTGAACCTTTGACCTCCCACATAGAAGTTATTTCCTTTACCACTAAATCAAATGCTAATTCTCAATCATGCACCAGTAGTTTATTCCTTCAATTTAATAAAATTATAATCAATATGCTTAAATTTGGTCATAACATCACCAGTAGTTTTATTAATCATCTCTGAGCTCCTGTCACTATATATACATGCAAGCACCACATGTAGAACTCAGATACTTCACCTCAAATCCAATAAGAAAAAATCAAGAAAGAAACATAACATGGACAAAAGCCTATTTTCTCTTCTTCTTATCCTTCATGTTTTTTTCTTAGCCTCTAGTATGGCTCGGCCAACCCCTCGCAAGTTAGACTACTCTGGTGGGTGGATACCTATTTCTAATGCCTCAGACCCCGGAATCCAAGCATATGGCTCGTATGTCTCTCTCTCTCTATCACTTTATCTACACACTCACATATGTTTCATAATTCAGTAATTGTAATGGTCATTTTATCCAAAAGATAACAATTGGAGTTGTGCTTCAAAAATATGATTTTCTTAAACCATTTTTAGTTATGAAACTTGTTATTTTCTCTTTCTAGGAGTAAGTTCTAGTGACTGCATTTATTAAGACTGAATTCACCCATTTAATTCTGTAACAACCTTTTATGAAAAAAAATTAGGATTTAAAATTTCTCGTCTTAGTCACTAATCACTATATTTACCATTCGGTGATAAAAATAATATGAACCAGAATTACATACCCAATAACATAAGTTTCTTCTTTTAATTGAAAGAGTTGTCATGTCATAATTATTTACTTTGATTGGCTTATATGCACCATCTTTTGCAGCTATGCTGTTTCAGAGTATAACAAGAACACAACAGGACCCCTCGAGTTCATAAAGGTTGTCAATGGATTTTATTTATTCACAATTAACCCTTATGAAGCTCAATATAAAACTTTACTCTGGCTGGAGGCGAAGAACTGCATCAATCCTGAGCGATCCGACATTTACCAAACTCAGGTTTCCGAGCATTATGTATTTCAAAAACCGTACCCTAAACCCCACATTTACCACAGAACTTTTGATTATCTTATAAAGTTGGGGTAGGTTTTTGAGTTTTTCAAAGAAGATGATCGACAATAATTTATTTCTTATAGTTTGTTTCATCAGTAGCTTGGATTGGTATGTTTTAGATTGCAGACTTGTTTTGTTTTGTTTGATGTTGCTCTGTTTCTCTGTATGCAGTTGTTATCATATTATTTAAGACTTGTTTTGTTTCATGTGGTACCATCACGTTAGAATTCAGAGAATATATATGGCGTTTTATTTGGTTTACTTTTTGAACTGTGGTGCAATGTTCGATTCAAGTAATTAAATGGCAGTTATAGGACCTCATCTTTTTGGAGATAAAGAGATCTTATATAGATTTTCCCTCATTTTCTTTAAGGTTCGTGTAACGCTTCTGAATTCGGATATATTTTAAATTTAGAATCCAATTTGAATAAAAATAAAAATAAGAATAATATATATAGTTCAGAAAATAAATAGCAAAACGTTTTATTAATTTACATGAAAGTTATATCTAAATTCTGCATATAAATTTTAATTATGCATTTCTTAGCCCAATTAGTAAGCCCAAATTAGAAATATGCAATCCTAAGTTTAGCCCACATCCAATAATATAACCAACCAAAGTCTCTCCTCTCTTCTCATTCCCAATTGTTTCCTTTTCAATTATTCCTGTAAGTCTTTCTCTTTCTCTCTTCTTGGCCTGTAACACTATAAGAAATATTATAAAAAAAAAATATATATAATGGTATAATTATAAATTTTGCATTTAAAACTACATAAAGAAATTTCTATAAATAAAACATACATATATAAATATATATATATATATAAGTTTTTATAATTTTATATATATAATTGAGTGAATATATATATGTTAATAATCAAATTGGAAGGTCTAAGAAGTATAAAAAAATTTAATAAGAGGTTTTATGTGCAAAATATATAACCTTATGCAATAAATAAAAATTGAAGGACTAATTTGTAAAATACCCAAAAGCTTGTCATAAGCTTCTCTTGTACCGTCCAGTACCATGTTGGTACCGTGAGAAACAAAAAAAAAAAAAGGAGAGCGGGTGAGGGCAAGGGAAAGGAAGAGAGAAAGGGAGAGAAAGGAAATTTCGCGATCGATCGAACCGTCCGTAGATTCGAGATCAGAACGAAGCCCTCTACGCAATAAAGCAATTAATTTGGTATAAATCTCTATTTCTCAAATTCTATTTGGAACCCTAGATTTCGAGTGAAATTGCAATTCTTTCGTTTAAAGTTCGTATTTGAGTTTTGATTCGAGATTTCATGTAATTAACCTCATTCCTTGAACAATTGAGTTGAATTTATGAATTTGGGTTTAGGGTTTTTGAAACTAGGGTTTATATTTTGGAAATATTATAAGGGTTGAAAGTATAAAAGTTATGCAAATATTTAAGTTCTTTCGATTGAAACCCGAATTGCTATTTAAAACTAATTACCGAATATGTGTCGAACCTTCGAACTTTGAGTTATGAAATTAGAATTTGATATTAACTTGAATGGTTGTATGGTGTCGAAAACTTGAATGAACCAAGTAGATATACACTTTAAACTGCACCAAAGCATAGCAACCATAAGTCGTAACCGAGCATCGATCGAAACAAGTTCTAACTAAACAATTGAATTCTGCATGTGAATTGCGGGCCGCAATAGAAAGCCCTGCGGGCCGCAACATGATTTGATACTTAACCAAAAATTTGAGCTGTGATGGTTACGGGCCGCAGAGAGCCCAGTACTTAACCAATTTTTGTATTCTGTTCTGTGTGTACTGCGGGCCGCAACAACACCATTATGGGCCGCAATTACTGTGCAGATTTGTAATAATTGAGTATTTTTAAACCTAATCGAAGGGGTATCGAATCGTAATCATATAATGTCAATTATATAGCAATTATAAGCTAATTAAACCCTAATGGTATATATTCTAAATAGAATCGATAAGGCAACAGCGTACGGAACCTCGAGGAGTTTAAGACGTAAGATTTACTTAAGAGCAGCGTACTCAGGTGCGGGATTTCTGGACTTGTCTGATATTTTATTTTCAGAATTAAATTGTAGTTCTATTGACATGTTGAATATTCTTGTTGATTGCATTATATGAATTGTGCATTTGCATTTCATGCCCTAATATTATCGAACTCGAATTTTGGTAAGTTGATTGACTTGCATATTGGTATTGAATACATTTGTGTCGATCTATTATGATCTGATTGTAGATGAAAAGTCACTGGAATTGGAAATGAGATGAAATGGTATGTTATGGATCACCAAAGTGTGACCAATTTGCAAAACCTGGTGCACGGGTTTTGGGAGGATTCTAAAGCTTTAGTCTCTGAGGCTCGTGTAAGTCCCCAGACCGGTTGGGGCAGGAGCAGTATGAAACTAGTTGTGAATGGTAGTAATATGAGTGACTAGTGTGAGATGTCGTATGCATGATCTGATGAGATATGCGTTTGAATGGTCAATTGAGATTATGATTCTTAACGAATTTTCTGAATATGATCTGTAACTAGAAAGCTAGGAAATGGTTAAGCCAAGCACTACCGATGGGTGTCATATACTGTACAGTAGGGTGGCCTTCGGTAGGTGTCTGGAACCCTACCGTTGTCGACGGGTTTGCGGTACAGCTGGGTGGTACATCGGTAAGTGCTACCAGACTTATTAAAATAATTAAGCCCAATTGTTGTTGATTTGAAATTCGATTTAATACTCTTGTGTTGTAATTCATTCGATTATCTGCTGTCAGGTATGCATTCATGTTTATATAATGTTATACATGTACAATGCGTTGTTGATAATTTCTTTTTGAAAATAAAGTTTGATTGCAAGTCCAGGGGTTCGTATGTGGCAAATTATCGCACTGAGATTTTATTCTCACACCCGTTGGGTTATCCTTTTCAGGTTCTGGTGCAGTAGGGAGCGGTGAGGCACGACAGTCTTAGGCCTCGGTATTTGTCCTTCTACCAGAGTTTCTATGATACCTGTTAGATTTTGGTTTTGTGGTTGTGATATGTTATCTACGTATATGTGCATATACGTAGTTTTTGTATGATGTGATGTATATTGGTATCTTTTGAACTGAATCAGGAGTTATGTTTATATTTGTTTTCTCAGAATTGTGTTGAATTGTTTAATTGCTTGTTGAATGGGGTTATATATTTGGGATTTATGGGAATTGAGTAAATGAATCGTAATTGCCTTGTAGGCATACGGGAAACTGTATGTTTACGGCAGGGACCCTGTCGCATTTTTGTACAGGTTTGCTACGGGGTGTGACAGGTCTCCCTTTGGTGGTATCAGAGCCAGGTTAAGCCTCAACCTGAACCAGTCTAATAAGATACGTGAGAGTAACATGTAATAAGGGAATCGTAACGAATAACGAGGTATTTCGTATAATAATTTGAAATATACATTATTATAATGTTATTTTTGGTATAGTACAGAATAATGGAGACACGTAGAGGCCGAGGACGACCTCGAGTGAACCCAGATGTACATATCGAGCCGGCTGCTGAAAGGGTTGAAGAACCGAATAGGAACCAAGAACTGGATGATCGCTTGATAGCGGCCTATGAAAGGGGTCGTCAAGCAGCAGAAAGGCGTAATATAGTACCGGAAGCACCGGTAGCTCAAGGAGGTGGACCTGAGGATTTCCGCAAGTTATATGATTCATTCATGCGACTAAATCCACCGCAGTTCGATGGCACCGGTGGGTACTCAGAAGCAGAGGAGTGGCTAGAGAAAATGAATGCAAAGCTCGTATTGTGTCGGGCACCGGAAGAGGATATGGTGGAGTTAGTAGAGCAACAGTTAGATGGAGATGCACGCTTCTGGTGGAATGGGGCCCGACGGAATTATGTCGGGGAAGCTGTCAAGATCCCGTGGGAATGGTTCGAAGAACAGTTTACTCGAAGATTTCTAAGCAATATTCACCGAGAAGCTTTGCGAAGAAAGTTTCTAGAGTTGAAGCAAAATAGGCGACCGGTAGCAGAGTACAACAACGAGTTCTTAGCATTATCCAGGTATGCTACCGATGTACAAAATGATCGAGTAAGGTATCACAGACAATATCTGGATGGACTGGACGGGAGCATCTCAATGATAGTTGATACTCCAATGGTTACAGAATTGCAATCGATAATGGATCACGCTGAACAAGTAGAAATGCATGCGAAAAGAAGGAATGAACAGTTTGCAGAGCGAAATGTGAAACAACGGGCTGATCAGAGTCGGCCGGTTGTAAGGTCAAGGGGAGGCTCGTCAACAGCTAGACCCTCTCAAAGGCAAGTTTTTACACCTAGACCATCTTATGCACCAGCAGCTACCTCAGGATTTCGACCGGGATTTCAGCCTGGTTCTATGTGGTGCCGTTCTTGTAACCAGGCGCATAATGAAATTGAATGCAGACGCCGTACTGGTGTATGTTACTTATGCGGTAGTGCAGCTCATTGGGCAAATGAATGCCCGAATGCTATGGGAAGATTTCAGAGAGATAGTGGTGCAGGAGGATCAGCTAGTATGGGACGTGGCGGACCGTCATTCCGTGGACGAAGCGGTTCTCAAGTAAGCGGAGGCAATACTAGCCGAGCGGGCAGCGCCAATAGTACTGCTAGGACGGGTGGACGAGTAGCGGTACATGCTCTAGATGTAGCAGGAGAGGTGCCAAGTACTTCAGATGTGGTTCCGGAGGGTGAAGAAGAAACTGGATACCAGACAGATATGATGACAGGTATAATTTCTATATCGGATCATGATACCTACTGCTTAATAGATACAGGGTGCAGTCATTCTATCGTATCAAGAGCGTTAGTGGAGAGTTGTAAATGGCCCGTCGAGACGAATAGTCAAGTGTTAAATGTTCAGACTCCTTTCAATTCCACCGACCAAACCATTATGATCTGCCGAAACCGAAAAGTTAGAATAGACGGAAGAGATTTTGAAGTGGACCTGTTAGTAATGGAAATTGCCGGGTATGATGTGTTATTGGGGATGGATTGGTTAACTCGGCACGAAGCAACAATTGATTGTATGCATCGCCGGATTTATTTCTCAACCGCAAGAGGTATGTCATGTATACTTAATTGTAGAAAAATGGGAGGGTTGATACCTTTTATTTCGGCCGTAGAAATGAGGCGGCTGATAGAGTCCGGATGTACTGCTTACTTAGCAGCCGTGGTTTATACTATTACAGAAGTTCCGAAGATTAACACTATTCCAATAGTATCTGAATTTGTAGATGTATTTCCCGATGAGATAGCAGGGCTACCACCAGAACGGGAAATAGAGTTTGGCATTGAATTGATACCAGGGACAACACCGATTTCGAAAACCCCGTACCGAATGGCTCCAGCTGAATTAAAGGAACTCAAAGCACAATTAGAAGACATGTTGGAACACGGGTTTATCAGACCCAGTACATCGCCATGGGGTGCTCCGGTATTGTTTGTAAAAAAGAAGGACGGGACGCTGAGGTTATGCATTGACTACCGGGAGCTGAATAAGGTAACCGTGAAAAATAAATACCCGTTACCTCGTATTGACGATTTATTTGATCAGCTATAGGGTTCTTCTATTTACTCAAAGATTGATTTACGGACCGGGTACCATCAGTTGAGGATCCGGCCGAGTGATGTAGACAAGACCGCATTCCGTACAAGGTACGGGCATTATGAATACCTGGTCATGCCGTTCGGGCTAACGAATGCTCCAGCAGCATTCATGGATTTGATGCATCGGGTATTTCACGACTTGTTAGATTCAACAGTGGTGGTTTTCATAGATGACATACTCGTTTACTCGAAGTCGAGGGAAGAACACGAAGTACATTTGCGCATAGTGTTACAAAGGCTACGAGAACATCAGTTGTTTGCGAAATTCTCGAAGTGCGAGTTCTGGTTAGAAAAAGTGGTATTTCTCGGGCATGTGATCTCGGGAGAAGGGTTAGCAGTGGACTCAAATAAAATTAAAGCTGTGACAGAATGGAAGAAGCCAGAGACAGTTACGGAGATTCGAAGCTTCTTGGGGTTAGCAGGATATTACAGAAGATTTGTACCCCGATTTTCGCAATTAGCTGCTCCACTTACAAGATTGTTACATAAAGGTATAAAATTTGATTGGGGTACTAAACAAGATCAAAGTTTCCAAGAGTTAAAGAATCGACTAGTATCCGCACCAGTGCTTACTATGCCGATAGCTGACAAGGAGTATACTGTGTTCACTGATGCATCCCGATCAGGACTCGGGTGCGTATTGATGCAGGATGATCACGTGATTGCCTACGCATCTCGGCAGTTACGACCACATGAGCAGAACTATCCGACACATGACTTGGAGCTAGCAGCGGTAATATTTGCATTGAAAATTTGGCGGCATTACTTATATGGAGTAAAATGTCGTATATTCACCGATCATCAAAGTCTGAAGTATGTTTTTACACAAAGAGAATTAAATCTGAGACAAAGGAGATGGCTAGAACTTATGAAAGACTATGACCTCGATATCCAATACCACGCGGGAAAGGCAAATGTGGTAGCAGACGCACTGAGTAGAAAGAGTCAGGTAAACCTGGCATCTATCATTACAACCGAAACTCATCTATTAGAAGAAATGAGAAGAATGAATTTATATGTTGGGGCTTCTCGAGAATTTGCGTTGGAGATAGCTGGCAAACATATCGGAGGTAGATCTGAAGCAAGTACATCGGCAGTTGTGTCGGTGATTATGGCAGCAGTTGAAATCCGATCAGAGTTACTAGAGCGAATCCGAACAGAGCAAAACAATGACCCAAAGTGCCAACACTTTCGACAACTCTATGAATCAAATCCAGATTCACCGTTCCAAGTTCAAGCAGACGGAATTTTGAGATTTCATAACCGCATATGTGTTCCGAATAATGCTGAGTTAAAGGATCTGATTTTAGCAGAAGCACATGAGTCGGGGTATGCTATTCACCCCGGAGAAGTGAAGATGTACCAAGACTTAAAGAATTATTTCTGGTGGCCGAAGATGAAACGAAATGTGCAGAGCTATATTGAGAAGTGTCAGACGTGTCAGCAAGTCAAAGCCGACCGAAGGACAAAGGCGGGATTATTGAGACCGTTGGAGATACCGATGAAGAAGTTTGAATCAATCACGATGGATTTCGTGACCGGACTACCAAGGACCGTAGGAAGGTATGATGCTATATGGGTTATCGTAGACCGATTGACGAAAATAGCCCATTTTATTCCACTTCGGATTGAGATTTCCGGTAGAGAGTTAGCAGACTTGTTTCTGAAGTATCAATTCAAGTATCACGGTTGTTCAAGAACTATCATTTCAGATCGCGATCCACGGTTTACTTCACATTTTTGGGAAAGCTTTCAAGAGGCAATGGGTACTAGATTGAGGTTTAGCACAGCACACCATCCGCAAACCGACGGACAATCTGAACGGACTATACAAACACTGGAGGATATGCTCAGAGCTTGTGCGTTAGAATTTCGAGGTTCGTGGATTGATCATTTATACTTGGTTGAATTTGCATACAACAATAGCTATCACTCGAGTATCGGCATGTCGCCGCAAGAAGCGCTAACGGGACAACAGTGTCGTACTCCGCTCTGGTGGGGACCAGCGGGTACGTATGTACCTACAGGACCTCAAATGTTAGAAGAAGTGGCGGCCAAAACAAAAGTTGTGTTAAATCGGCTCAAATCAGCTCAGGATAGACAGAAAAAGTATGCGGATATACATAGAAGACTGTTGGAATTTCCGGATGGAGATCACGTGTGGTTACGGGTCTCACCTGTCCGAGGTGTGCATAGATTCGGAGTTTCGGGGAAGTTAAGTCCCCGGTACATTGGGCCGTTCCAAATTACTCGAAGAGTTGGACCGGTAGCGTATGAATTGGCATTACCACCAGCGCTGGATAGAGTACATCCAGTGTTCCATGTATCGCAGTTACGCCGGTATGTGAAGGACCCGTCGCATTGCATAGATCACTCGAATCTACATGTGCAAGATGACTTAACTTATCAAGAGGAACCGATGCAAATCTTGGATCGAAAGGAACAAAGGTTGCGGACGAAAGTGATCAAACTGGTGTTAGTCAAATGGGGCCGTCATTCGAATAAAGAAGCGACATGGGAAAGCGAGGAAAGCATACGAGCGAGGTATCCGGAGTTATTCGATAATTCAGGTACGTAATCAAGTTCAGCGGACTGAACTTTATTTTAAGGAGGGAAGAATTGTAACACTATAAGAAATATTCTAAAAAAAAAAATATATATAATGGTATAATTATAAATTTTGCATTTAAAACTACATAAAGAAATTTCTATAAATAAAACATACATATATAAATATATATATATATATAAGTTTTTATAATTTTATATATATAATTGAGTGAATATATATATGTTAATAATCAAATTGGAAGGTCTAAGAAGTATAAAAAAATTTAATAAGAGGTTTTATGTGCAAAATATATAACCTTATGCAATAAATAAAAATTGAAGGACTAATTTGTAAAATACCCAAAAGCTTGTCATAAGCTTCTCTTGTACCGTCCAGTACCATGTTGGTACCGTGAGAAACAAAAAAAAAAAGAGGAGAGCGGGTGAGGGCAAGGGAAAGGAAGAGAGAAAGGGAGAGAAAGGAAATTTCGCGATCGATCGAACCGTCCGTAGATTCGAGATCAGAACGAAGCCCTCTACGCAATAAAGCAATTAATTTGGTATAAATCTCTATTTCTCAAATTCTATTTGGAACCCTAGATTTCGAGTTAAATTGCAATTCTTTCGTTTAAAGTTCGTATTTGAGTTTTGATTCGAGATTTCATGTAATTAACCTCATTCCTTGAACAATTGAGTTGAATTTATGAATTTGGGTTTAGGGTTTTTGAAACTAGGGTTTATATTTTGGAAATATTATAAGGGTTGAAAGTATAAAAGTTATGCAAATATTTAAGTTCTTTCGATTGAAACCCGAATTGCTATTTAAAACTAATTACCGAATATGTGTCGAACCTTCGAACTTTGAGTTATGAAATTAGAATTTGATATTAACTTGAATGGTTGTATGGTGTCGAAAACTTGAATGAACCAAGTAGATATACACTTTAAACTGCACCAAAGCATAGCAACCATAAGTCGTAACCGAGCATCGATCGAAACAAGTTCTAACTAAACAATTGAATTCTGCATGTGAATTGCGGGCCGCAATAGAAAGCCCTGCGGGCCGCAACATGATCTGATACTTAACCAAAAATTTGAGCTGTGATGGTTACGGGCCGCAGAGAGCCCAGTACTTAACCAATTTTTGTATTCTGTTCTGTGTGTACTGCGGGCCGCAACAACACCATTATGGGCCGCAATTACTGTGCAGATTTGTAATAATTGAGTATTTTTAAACCTAATCGAAGGGGTATCGAATCGTAATCATATAATGTCAATTATATAGCAATTATAAGCTAATTAAACCCTAATGGTATATATTCTAAATAGAATCGATAAGGCAACAGCGTACGGAACCTCGAGGAGTTTAAGACGTAAGATTTACTTAAGAGCAGCGTACTCAGGTGCGGGATTTCTGGACTTGTCTGATATTTTATTTTCAGAATTAAATTGTAGTTCTATTGACATGTTGAATATTCTTGTTGATTGCATTATATGAATTGTGCATTTGCATTTCATGCCCTAATATTATCGAACTCGAATTTTGGTAAGTTGATTGACTTGCATATTGGTATTGAATACATTTGTGTCGATCTATTATGATCTGATTGTAGATGAAAAGTCACTGGAATTGGAAATGAGATGAAATGGTATGTTATGGATCACCAAAGTGTGACCAATTTGCAAAACCTGGTGCACGGGTTTTGGGAGGATTCTAAAGCTTTAGTCTCTGAGGCTCGTGTAAGTCCCCAGACCGGTTGGGGCAGGAGCAGTATGAAACTAGTTGTGAATGGTAGTAATATGAGTGACTAGTGTGAGATGTCGTATGCATGATCTGATGAGATATGCGTTTGAATGGTCAATTGAGATTATGATTCTTAACGAATTTTCTGAATATGATCTGTAACTAGAAAGCTAGGAAATGGTTAAGCCAAGCACTACCGATGGGTGTCATATACTGTACAGTAGGGTGGCCTTCGGTAGGTGTCTGGAACCCTACCGTTGTCGACGGGTTTGCGGTACAGCTGGGTGGTACATCGGTAAGTGCTACCAGACTTATTAAAATAATTAAGCCCAATTGTTGTTGATTTGAAATTCGATTTAATACTCTTGTGTTGTAATTCATTCGATTATCTGCTGTCAGGTATGCATTCATGTTTATATAATGTTATACATGTACAATGCGTTGTTGATAATTTCTTTTTGAAAATAAAGTTTGATTGCAAGTCCAGGGGTTCGTATGTGGCAAATTATCGCACTGAGATTTTATTCTCACACCCGTTGGGTTATCCTTTTCAGGTTCTGGTGCAGTAGGGAGCGGTGAGGCACGACAGTCTTAGGCCTCGGTATTTGTCCTTCTACCAGAGTTTCTATGATACCTGTTAGATTTTGGTTTTGTGGTTGTGATATGTTATCTACGTATATGTGCATATACGTAGTTTTTGTATGATGTGATGTATATTGGTATCTTTTGAACTGAATCAGGAGTTATGTTTATATTTGTTTTCTCAGAATTGTGTTGAATTGTTTAATTGCTTGTTGAATGGGGTTATATATTTGGGATTTATGGGAATTGAGTAAATGAATCGTAATTGCCTTGTAGGCATACGGGAAACTGTATGTTTACGGCAGGGACCCTGTCGCATTTTTGTACAGGTTTGCTACGGGGTGTGACATGGCCGCCCCCCCCCCCATCTCTTTTTGGATGCCGCCGGCCCTCCCTCTCTCTTGTTCTCCCTTGTGCCGCCGCCCCCCTTCTCTCCCTTGGCTGCTGACCCGCTGACCCGAGCCCCACCCTTGGCCGCTGACCCAAGCAACCCCAAGGCCGCCAGCCCCCTAGGCCGACAGCCCCCTGGCCGAACCCCTCCCTCTCTCTCTTCTTCCCCTTGCCGCTGCCGCCGGCCACTACCCTAGCCGGACCCCTGCTGGCCGAACCACAGCCCTAGACCCGAACCCAAACCCTAGACCCGAACCCATTAACCCTAGACCCGAACCCATTAACCCTAGACCCGAAACCCATTAACCCTAGAGTGTGATCCTATGAACCAAAAAGAAGGGGTAAGGAAACCAAAACCTAAACCCAATAACCCAATATCCGAACCGAACCCCTTCCCTCTTTAATGTCAATCAAATTAGTACGAGGGTCAAGGTTAATACCAATTTAATAATACCAAATTGAATTGTGGGGGAAACTGAATTGAGGGTTTTAATTATGTATAAATTCTTTGGATTTAAAAAGAAATAAGAAGTTAATTAAGCGTTTAAAACTTAGGAGCAAACCGCGTGAATTTAGGAGACGCTGAGAATACGCGAGATCCTGACAACCGCTCAAACGAAGGCACTGAAAATACAGGTGCGGGTTCCTGGTCTTTTTACAAATAATACAAAAAATGCATGGATTGAGGTAAGTAGTCATTTTTCTTAATCTGGTGGATAAACTGCATGTTGTGAATGTCGAACAATCGTTTGAATTTGTGTAGAATTGCATGATAGGAACTCTTGATGCATGAAATTGAATTGATAGGAATTGAATTGTGAATTTGAGAATGGGGAACTTGAATGAATCGTTTTAAATTGGGGCCGTCCGTGTGAGGCGGCTCTGCATGTGTTTTTGAAAAGCGGGCTGTCCATGTGTGGCAGCCCAGTGTGTGAACAGGACAGAACAGAACATAACAGAACATAACAGAACGGGTCGCCAAATTCGCGGCGGTTCGCCGGATGGGTCCCCGAAATGGCCCATCTAGAGTGTGATAATCGGGTCGTCCTTGCGTGGCGATTCGCCGGGTTTTCATGTACGGGCATGGATTCCCAGAGTGTGGAATTTTAAAACCTTTTGAAATGAGTTAAAAAGGGGCGGGAATAAAAACTGGTTATTTTAAAGTGATTTGCATATCCGAATTGATAGGGACATGGGGAAAAATTCAAAAACCTTCTTTTTATGTTATTTGGGGAATTAAATGCATTGATTTGTAAAAGCACCGGGCTGGAACTAAATCCCGCACTGAGAGTTAGTTCGATCTCTCACCGTACCACCTGTTATGTGGGTTCCAGGAAACGAAGAAGAAAGCATGGAGGAAGGCCGCGGGTGAGGAAATTAGCGGAAGTTGTTAAGATAGCCACTCTCTGTTTATTTTATATTTGTATGAACAATATATTGTGTGGACATGGCAGTGACTGTTTGACTAGCCATGTCTGACATATTGTCCCTTTTCTGTTTGTTTGTGAACTCCATTTATTTTTAAATAAAGTGGCTTGTTGAATGTTTTTATTGATGATGTATGTGATGTGCTTAACGCCTAGCGCATAAATGCGCGGCGGGTTGTCCGGGGGTGTGACAGTTGGTTGCTTGATGCCTCCCACATATGTATTAATAAAGGGAAAATTAGTTATTTACTACTCCAAAATCATCAAATTAAAAAAATGTCATCCCGAAATTTGAAATTTTAATAATGTCACTCTAAACTTCATTAATTTTTAAGTTTACCACTCTAAATAATTAATAAATAAAATATCCTCCCTTCTTTTTCTGCCACCTCTTCTTTTTCTTCTCCTCTTCTTCTGCCTCCTCTTCTTCTCCCGTAACTTCATTACTCTGATGAATTGCATAAATTTTCATAGTTGAGTACAAGTGCTAATCTAGATCAATAAGGCGTCAAAGTGTTTAACATTAGACTAAAACAACACAATTCACGAGTAGACTAAAAACGTGTATACTAACTTTACTTGCGATTACCAAATACATCTCTCTGATTATGTCTTAATTTACTCTTCATATTTCCTTGATATTTCAAATTTCCCTGCTTTATGAATTATGAATAGCTCATTAATTTGCACATTCCATTTTAATCCAATCGCGAATTGCTTTTCATATATTCTACGCGCTTCCAATTACAAATAATTTTCTTAGGTCTGATGTTACTTCTATTAATTTAATTAAATATATAATCTAGACTGTTTTTCATCTCTAATGGCTTGCAACAAGCCGAGTTCAACACTAACATGGAATCACTATTGTCATGTAATCGGTAAGTCTATTACACATTGAGAAATCATGTACATTACTTTAAAAATGAAGTGAAGAGCTTCTTTTTCCCATTTTCGACATGACCATGGCCATGGGCGGAGATATTAAGAAGAAGAGGAGGCAGGAGAAGAAGGAGAGGAGAAGAAGGGAGGGTATTTTAGTTATTAATTATTTGGAGTGTCAAAATTAAAAATTAATGAAGTTTAGAGTGGTATTATTATAATTTCAAATTTCGGCATGGCATTTTTCAAATTTGAAGGTTTCGGAGTGGCAAATAACCAATTTTCCCATTAATAAAAAAGTGTATCTACAAGTTTATAATTTCCTGGCACCTCATGCCATGGCTATTTCTCTGACATATTTTAATATAGATTGAACATCTAACGGTTTGGATCGACTGTTTGAACTTTTAAAATTGGAAAATTGAATCGTTTGTTCCAAAGAATAGAAACAAACGTTTTGAGCTTAGCCATCTCATATATGTGCATACACACACACACACACACACACACACATACATACATACATACATACATACATACATACATACATACATACATACGTGTGTGTGTGTGTGTATATATATATATATATATAGTAAGGCTACTATGCTTTGCAAATTAAAGTGAGTGTTTTAATTTGCGCTCATATCTCTAGTTTCAAAGTTCAAAACGTTGATCTGAACCGTTCAAGTTGGTATCCATATTAAATTGTGCTTGGAGACCAAATTTTACTTTTTTGGAAATTTTTTCCTACTTTTTTAGAGTTTTCCAAAATCAGTGTTATTCAGAAAATTCTAGACCATCAAAAGCAATGATTTTCAAAAATTCTAAAAAAAATAGTAAAAAATTTTCAAAAAAATATAAAAGTTGGTCTCCAAGCAAAATTTAATATGGATATCAACTTGAACGGTTCGGATCGATGTTTTGAACATTGAAACTAGAGATATGAGCACACATTAAAACACCAACTTTAATTTGCAAAGTATGGTAGTCTTACTCTCTCTCTCTCTCTCTCTCTCTCTCTCTATATATATATATATATATATATACAGAGATTGACTAATATGCTTTCGGTAGCACTTCGGCCAAAGTGCTACCGAGCCAAATTTCAAAAAATCAAATTCAAAACTTGAACTAAGTAGCTCAGTAAATTGGTTATATATTGAACTTGTAGAATACCAATTTTTACTATTTTTTATGATTTATGAAAGATGACAAAAAATGACCTAAAAATAAAAGAAAATTGTCAATATTTTAGGTCATTTATTGTCATCTTTCATAAATCATAAAAAATAGTAATTTTTTTTCGTAAAATAGTAAAAAAATGGTATTCTACAAGTAGGGGTGTCAATGGCACCCTTTTACCCGTTTACCCGACCCGTATCATATCTGAAAACACGGGTAAGAGTAATTTAAAATAAAATAAAATAAAATAAAATTATATATAGATATATATTTCTATGAAGATGATATATACTTGACACAATAAAGTTTTTGTATTTATTAAATTTTCATAATACAAATTAGTTGTATTCATTATTATTTTTTTTCTTATTTTGAAAAATATTTTTATCGAAAACACAAATCAAAATGTTAATGGTACTTTTTTATTTGTTTACCCAACCTGTACCGTATTCGAAAGTACGGGTAAGAGTAAAGATTTTTTTTCGTTATCATAACAGGTACGGGTATGAAAATATCTCCACCAGATCCGTATCTTACCCGTTGACACCCCTATCTACAAGTTCAATATATAACCAATTTACTGAGCCACTTTGTTCAAATTTTCGAATTTGATTTTTTGAAATTTGGATTGGTAGTACTTTGGCTGAGCTGCTACCGAAAGCATATTAGTCAATCTCATACACACACACGAGACTAGTTTTAGGGCCATTACAAGAAAAATCAAATCAATGGAGAAATTAATTAAGCATAAAAATGCATTGAAAATATGTTTGTCAAATATAAGGCATGTGAAAATTATAGGGAAGTTCCTAAGTTATATATCTTTATTCTTGTTTATAAAATATGTTTGAATTAAAAAGTCTGGAGGAGAAAAGAAACAAGAATAGAATAAAAATCTAGAATCACATAAGGGATCAAGGATCTTTGGGATTTATAATCATGGAAGGGGAAAAAAAAATCTGGAACATCTAGTTTTTTTCATAAAAGGAAATAAATTTTATTTTAAAGTTATTTTCTTTATTATTTCTTTAATAAATGAGTCAGTGAGAGAAAGTGAAAGGATAAAATTGGTATTTGAAAAAAAAACCTCTTAGCTCCGAAAATTGAAATAGATGTCCTCAATATAGCACTCCCCTAATAAAAATATTATCCATAATTGATTTCCACCACTGTCTTATATCTAATGATTATATGAGTTGTTTTTAGGGTTTAGGGTAAACTAGTAATTTAGAAGACAATAAATTGCACAGTATATGTGTGATTGTTCACAATAAAGAAATAGAAAGTACGTGAAGAAGTAATACATAAGTGATTTTTCACAGTACATGTGTGACAATTAATCTTCATTTTCTTAATTAAGCTAGTAATTTAGAAGGTCATTTATTTCTTTTCATATTTTATACATGTAGCCAACATTTTCGAATAAGAAATAATACTTTGGTGATGCATCATAAAATATATTTTCATATGGTACGAAAGTCAATCTATCTATAAAGTGTTCTCTAACAAAATTTCTCAATATAACTGAAGTAACATATACAATAATAAAATAGGTAATATCTTATAGGTTGTAAGGTATCAAATAACTATAGATGATCACATACTTTGGTTTAGTCTGCGTGTCCATTTCAACTTCTATTTCTTTGGTGTTTTTGTAATCTTAAATTCGGTTAGTACTCTTTGGGCTTTAATGTCCAGTGTAATCAATTATTGTGGACCTTTTTTTTAGAGCAACAAAGACAGCACTTTAATCTTTGGGCTTTCATGAAGCTTTTTTTACTTCTACACAGAACAGCCCATTTTAAAACAACAAAGATAGTCAATTGATCACGAACAAGAAAGAAGTTAAATTAAATTTATTGAAATTCAAGAAATGAGATATCACGACATTGAAGCCAATTCAGCTAGAACACATAAATTGATTGATAATAATCTATATTGGTACCAAAGATGAGTTTTAGAAGAAAGAATTTAGTTAATTATTACAAAATTATTTGTGTATTTACTTTTTTAATCCTCAATTTAGTACAAAATGGGATCTATATATTATGACATTTTATACGTAGACATAACTCTCATGAAAGAAAGACATACTTGACACTTAAATTGTAAATTTAAAACATAAAAAATCGTCATCAAAATATTACGGCAGTAGAACCCTACTTCATAATAGGGAAAAATTTCATGGATGCCCCTCAAAAACTTTGAAATTACGTATAATTCCTACTCTAAATTTTATAATGTCATATTTAATGACCCTTCTAAATTTAAAAAAAAATCACGAATTTATCTAATTTATTGCGTTTTCCATTACAATTCTTTTCTTAATTATAAAATTCCCAACCCTTTATTATAAAGGGAGAATTTCATATATACCACTCAAAAACTGTGAAATTACATATTTACCATCCAAATTTCTGTAATTACATATATACTATTTAAAAATCAAATAACTCACATATTTACAAAATTAATAAAAAAATGAGATTAATTAAGTTTAATTTAGTCGCTTCTCTTTCTATGTCCCTTTCTCTTTTACGCATAGATTTCCCTTTTGTTTTTTCTGACATAACTTCCAATTTTCGCTTAAACTCTTTCCTCATCTCGTCTCTCCCGTTTAAACTCAGAGAGAAGGGGCAATAGACTCGGATTTAAAGATTCCAACTAAACCTTGATCGTCTAAAAACAAGGTAACAGTTCCAACTTTTCGAATAAAATAACTCGTACTGAATTCGACGCTGATATCGCAACCCCTTCTCAAAGTAGTAATTGAGTTTGAGAATCTGTATTTTGTTACTGACTCAGTTTGTAATATCTATTTTTAATCTTTTATATTGGGTATAAAGGAGAATGGTTCTAAGGAATGAAAGAAAGGATGTTAAGCTAATCCTGGATTAATTATAGTTTTAAGAAAATTAAATATAATTAATCCAAGTTTTGGATGTATTTGATATATGCTAAAGTTATATTGGGTAAATATGTGAGTTATTGGATTTTTAGATGGTAAATATGTAATTACAAAATTTTGAATGGTAATTCAATATGTAATTTCACAGTTTTCGAGTGGTATATATGAAATTCTCCCTATTATAAAAATGAAATATATAGCTTGTTTAAGAAGTATGTTTAGTAGTCTAATTGTCTAGAGAACAAACTATTAATTTTCTCCATGTGACGCACATACAAAATTAAAATGCTGGATTTTTTTCTTATATATTATAGTTATTTTTATTTACTTATGAAGATTAAATTTGATATTTTATAAAACAAAATGAATTTCAATAGAAGAAGCAACAAATTTGGTATATTTGTGAGTTATTTAGAGCATCTACAACTCAACAAATCAAATGAGTTTTTAAATAACTATTAACCACTTTTTACAAATTAAGGTCTCGAAAGTTTCTAACTCTTACATCCCTCAAACTAATTTTAGAGTTTCTATTAAACCACATCAACAATAAATTAGAAAGGAGAGACAATTTTAGCCAATCATTTAGCCAGCATAGAGTTTATAAATAATTTCTTAATAATAAACTTTACTGCATAGTTTGTAAATAAGAAATTCTCCTACATCTCTGAAACTGAATTAGAATTTGCCACATCAGATTAGAAACTAATAATATCAGGGATGTAGATGCTCTTAGGTTTTGTTAAGGGGGAGATATATGATTTTGAGGTTTTTGAGGGATATATATGAATTTCTTCTTTCATAATATTATAATACTGGTGCGCTAGAAAACAAAATGGTTAAAAGATTTGACATACAGAACTCGGTGCCTCGAAATCTTGCACTAGATTTTTTTTTTTAAGTTTATCAGAAGGAATCCATGATTTAATAAAAAAAAAAGTAGACTAGAGAAGTCCAGTCTAGCCTAGATAAATATATCAATTAAATTTGTACATTAACATGGATCGATGCTCGTATCATTATGTGTATTAAATAAAAATAATATTTACCTGCATGCATTTTACTATCAATACCATTATGAAATGGATGTCAATGATATAATCATCTTTAACCTCCTGTCACTATATATACATGTAGAACTCAGAGACTTCATCTCAAACCCAACAAGAAAAAATCAAGAGAGATACATAACATGAACAAAAGCTTATTTTCTCTTGTTCTTATTCTTCATGTTTTTTTCTTAGCCTCTGCAGACACTGAATGGATACCTATTTCTAATGCCTCTACAGACTCGACAGCCAAAGGATGGGGCTCGTATGTGTCTCTCTATCTCTTTCTCTACACACTCACATATGTTTCATAATTCAGTAATTGTACAATTGGAGTTGTACTTGAAAAATATGATTTTCTTAAACCATTTTTAGTTATGAAACTTGTTATTTTCTCTTTCTAGGAGTAATCCCTTACTTTCTCTTTCTAGGAGTAAGTTCTAGTGACTGCATTGATTAAGACTGAATTCACCCCTTTAACTCTGTAAGACTGTAATAACCTTTTATAAAAAAAAAAATTAGGATTTAAAATTTCTCGTCTTAGTCACTAATCACTACATTTACCATTCGGTGATAGAAATAATATGAACCAGAATTACATACCCAATAACATACGTTTCTTCTTTTAACTAAAAGAGTTATCATGTCATAATTATTTAATTCGATTGGCTTATATGCACCATCTTTCGCAGCTATGCTGTTTCAGAGTATAACAAGAACACAGGAGCACACCTGGAGTTCATAAAGGTTGTCAACGGATTTTATATGAATCTAAACCTGGTGAATCCGACATCTTTTGAAATTCAAACTAAAGTTTTACTCTGGGTGGAGGCGAAGAACTGCACCAATCCTGACCAATCCAACATTTACGAAACTCATGTTTCCGACCATTGTGTATATCAACTTCCTCCTATTCATGGCGCCAATTGCCATGAAAGTTTTGAGTATTTTATAAAGTCGGGGTAGGTTTTTGAGTTTTTCAAAGAAGATGATCGCCGATAATTTATTTCTTATAGTTTGTTTCTTCAGTAGCTTGGATTGGTATGTTTTAGATTGCAGACTTTTGTTTTGTTTTGTTTTGTGTGATGTTGCTCTGTTTCTCTGTATGCAGTTGTTATCATATTATTTAAGACTTGTTTTGTTTGATGTGGTACCATTACATTAGAATTCAGAGAATATATATGGCGTTTTATTTGGTTTGCTTTTTGAACTGTGGTGAAATGTTTGATTCAAGTAATTAAATGGCAGTTATATGACCTCATTTTTTTCCCTCAATATTTTTTAAGGTTCGTTGCTTGATGCATCCCACGTATGTTTTAATAAAAGGTGTATTTACAAGTTTATTATTTCCTGGCACCTCATGCCATGGCTATTTCTCTGCCTATGTTTATGCCATGCCTATATATGCCTATATCAGCATTTACTGTTAGTATGTACATGATTTAATTTGGCCTCCAAATTGGTCTGTACATAATTGACTTGATGCACAAATGTCTAAATCACATAAATTGAAGAACCAAAAACCTATTCATAACTCGGAATTAGAAAATAAATTAAAGCAACAAATTATGCACAATTTTTTTGCAATTGTAATTTTCCAATTCAGAGGTGCAACAATTCTACCACATATATTTACCATTTAATATACTTAACATAAGGCATGGATTTTTTGTATGCATTACCAATATCATCCATTATTTTTGTCACATCTCAATTTAATATACAAGGATTATCTATCCTTGTGAAATTCAAGAAATGAGATATCAAGACATTGAGGCCAATTCTAGCTAGGAAACAGAAATTGATTGATAATATATAGTCTATATTAGTACCAGATATGAGTTCTTTTATAGCCAAATCTAACAATAGAAGAAAGGAGTTAGTTAATTATAACAAAATTATTAGTGTATATATTTTTTGAATCCTCGATTTATTTAGTATAAAATGAGCTATATATATTATGAAATTTTATACGCATATATAATTCTCCTAATTAATAAAAATAAGACATATATTTGACACTTTAAATTGTAAATTTAAAAGATCAATTTCAAAAAAAAAACTATCACACTTTGACATCTCAACATTATATGGCAGCATAACTCTACATATATAATAGGGGCAGATTTCATGTATACCCCCCTAGAAAACATTGAAAGTACGTATTTCCTCTAAAAAACATTGAAAATACGTATTTCCTCTAAAAAACATTGAAAATACGTATTTCCTCCTCTAAAATTTATAAGATCATATTTACCCCTTTAAATTTCAAAAACTTACTAGTTTATTTCCCATATAAATGTATATTTACTAACAACTATTGTCCTAAATAACCGGTGTTAAATTAAAATGCTGAACATTTTTTCTATATATACTACATATTTTTACTTTCTAATAAAAATTGAAATGGATATTCTATAAATATAAAATTAATTTCAATAGAAGAAGCAATAATTTCGTATATTATTTTTTTTTTAATGTTTTTGAGGGGTATACATGAAATTCTCCCTTCATAATATTATAATACAAAGTTCAGCGCCTCGAAATCTTGGACTAGATTTTTTTTTTTAAGTTTATTAGAAGGGATCCATGATTTTAAAAAAAAAATTAGACTAGAGAAGTCCAGTCAAGCCTATTGATAAAAAATAATAATTAAACTAGAGGAATATCAATCAAATATGTATATTAACATCGATGCTCGTATCAATGAATTAATTGAAGTTGAAATGGATGTTAATGTACGTAGATCTCCAGATAGCTTTTGACTGGTGATAAAAATAGGATCAACTTGATATAAATTGAAGACTTTTAAGACTAAACAGATTTAAAAATTAAGAACTAGGTTAGTGTATTCTATGTGAGAAGTAATGAATTTGAAACTAAAATGGAAGAAATTCTTTATTATAATAAATAGGGGTATTAAATGATTGGGTAGCTTGACCTCAAACCTTAACTTAAAGAACACAAATTTAAAGTCCGGAAACGGCAATAATTAGTTGGATCGTATTTTATTCACCATTTGTGATTTGTGTAATTTACTCTTGCATTAACAACTCTAGAAATATAGTAAAAGGTGATTAACTCTTATAGTACTCTACTTTGACATGCTGAGACAAAGTGGTCTCGTTACGATATTGTCCGTTAAGCTCACGTACCAATTTAGCAGTAAAGAGGAGAAATATAATAAAAATTTGGATACAAAAGAAAACAACTCAAATAGACTCAACTTTATTCATTCAAAATAACTTGTTGTCTTACAACAATGATACCTGAACCTATTTATAGCTAAACATTACTTAATCCCTAAGAAACAATATTAAAATCCATTTAATTAAAAACCCAAAATCCAATATTGTCATGCCATCCAAGACAAAATATTACTTAGTCCCTAAGAATAATTATTCAATGCTTAATTAAAACCACAACTCAAAGATTGTCGTGCAAGGAAAATTCCAATACTTCCGGTCAAAAGGAGTATTAACAAATACCAAGACAACTATTAATTTTGCTTAGAAGATCATCCATGGAATTAAATTTCATGTTGAATGTATAAATCCTTGATTGATTTGGATTTATTGTGGCCATTGAGTGTGTCCGAATCAGAGTCAGACATATCTTCAATACGCACCATGTCACTAGCATGCCAATTTCGTTAAACATTTTAATAACAAAGTCCATCTTATGGAATTACTTAATTTGTAACTTTTTTTTTTTTGAGTAAAGATTGGAAGTTAAGTCACTCAATTATTTAATATCTATAAAAAAAAAATTCTATCTGAATTTTGACCCTTCGCCCTGTAAGGGTGGACATTTCCTTAACGACTGATAGTGACCAACAGTATTTCTTCAGTTTAATTAAAGTTTAATCAATAACATCAGTATTCCTTCAGTTCAATTAAAGTTTAATCAATAACATCACCAATAGTTTTATTAATCATCTTTGAGCTCCTGTCACTATATATACATGCAAGCACCACATGTAGAACTCAGAGACTTCAATTCAAACCCAACAAGAAAAAAATCAAGAGAGATACATAACATGAACAAAAGCTTATTATCTCTTGTTCTTATTCTTCATGTTTTTTTCTTAGCCTCTGCAGACACTGAGTGGATATCTATTACTAATGCCTCTACAGACTCTAATGCTCAAGAAGATGGCTCGTATGTCTCTCTCTATCTCTTTCTCTACACACTCACATATGTTTCATAATTCAGTAATTGTAATGGTCATTTTATCCAAAAGATAACAATTGGAGTTGTGCTTGAAAAATATGATTTTCTTAAACCATTTAGTTATGAAACTTGTTATTTTCTCTTTCTAGGAGTAATCCCTTACTTTCTCTTTCTAGGAGTAAGTTCTAGTGACTGCATTGATTAAGACTGAATTCACCCCTTTAACTCTGTAATAACCTTTTATGAAAAAAAATTAAGATTTAAAATTTCTCGTCTTAGTCACTAATCACTACATTTACCATTCGGTGATAAAAATAATATGAACCAGAATTACATACCCAATAACATAAGTTTCTTCTTTTAACTAAAAGAGTTGTCATGTCATAATTATTTAATTCGATTGGCTTATATGCACCATCTTTCGCAGCTATGCTGTTTCAGAGTATAACAAGAACACAGGAGCACACCTGGAGTTCATAAAGGTTGTCAATGGATATTTTATGAATATAGAAAGGCCCAATCCGAATCCGAATATATATTTAGAAGCTCATGTTAATGTTTTACTCTGGGTGGAGGCGAAGAACTGCACCAATCCTGACCAATCCGACATTTACAAAACTCAGATTGCCAACCATTGTGTATTTCAACTTCCTCTTTCTCATGACTCGCGCCCCCTTTATTGCTACAAAAGTTTTGATTATTTAAAAAAAATTGGGTAGGTTTTTGAGTTTTTCAAAGAAGATGATCGACAATAATTTATTTCTTATAGTTTATTTCTTCAGTAGCTTCGATTGGTATGTTTTCGATTGCAGACTTGTTTTGTTTTGTGTGATGTTGCTCTCTGTATGCGGTTGGTATCATATTATTTAAGACTTGTTTTGTTGGATGTGGTACCATTATATTAGAATTCAGAGAATATATATGGCGTTTTACTTGGTTTACTTTTTGAACTGTGGTGCAATGTTTGATTCAAGTAATTAAATGGCAGTTATATGACCTCATTTTTTTCCCTCAATATTTTTTAAGGTTGGTTGCTTGGTGCCTCCCACATATGTTTTAATAAAAAAGTGTATTTACAAGTGTATAATTTGCTGCGACCTCATGCCATGGCTATTTCTCTGGCTATGCTTATGCCATGCTTATATATGCCTATATCAGCATTTACTGTTAGTATGTACATGATTTAATTAGGCCTCCAAATTTGTATGTACATAATTGACTTGATGCACAAATGTCTAAATCACATAAAATGAAGAATCGAAAACCTATTCATAACTCGGAATTTGAAAATAAATTTGTTTGCAATCGTAATTTTTTTTTTTGAAAATTTAAGATGTGCAATGTACAATTGTCACACCTCCAATTCGGAGGTGCAACAATTCTACCGCGCATATTTACTATTTAATATACTTAACATAAGGCATAAATTTTTTATATGCATTGCCAATATAATCCATTATTTTTACCACATCTAACCATGTGAAATTCAAGAAATGAGATATCAAGGCATTGAGGCCAATTCTAGCTAGAACACAGGAATTGATTGATAATATATAGTCTATATTGGTACCAGAAATGAGTTATTTCATAGACAAATCTAACAATAGAAGAAAGTAGTTAGTTAATTATAAAAAAATATTAGTGTATATTCTTTTTGAATCCTCGATTTAGTATAAAATGATCTATATATATTATGAAATTTTATACGCATGCAGATATAATTCTCCTAATTAATAAAAAAAAGACATATATTTGACACTAAAAATTGTAAATTTAAAAGATCAATTTTAAAAAAAAAAATATCACACTTTGAGATCTCAACATTATACGACAGTAGAACTCTACATATATATATAATAGGGGAAAATTTCATGTATACCACCCTAAAAAATATTCAAAGTACGTATTTCCTCCTCCAAAATTTATAATATCATATTACCCCTTTAAATTTCAAAAACTCACTAATTAATTGTACATATAAATGTATATTTATTAACAACCATTGTCCTTAATAACCGGTGTTAAATTAAAATGCTGAACATTTTTTCTATAAATACTACATATTTTTATTTTCTAATAAAAATTAAAATGGATATTTTATAAATATATAATTAATTTTAATAGAAGAAGCAATAATTTGGTATATTATTATTTTTTTTTATGTTTTTTAGGGGTATACATGAAATTCTTCCTTCATAATATTATAATACAAAGGTCAATGCCTCGAAATCTTGCACTAGATTTTTTTTTTTTTTTGAAGTTTATCAGAAGGAATCCATGATTTAAAAAAAAAAATAGACTAGAGAAGTCCAGTCTAGCCTATTGATATAAAATAATAATTAAACCAGAGGAATATCAATCAAATATGTATATTAACATCGATGCTCGTATCAATGAATTAATTAAAGTTAAAATTTCAATGCATGTATTGTACTATCAATATCATTATGAAATGGATGTTAATGTAGATCTCCATATAGCTTTGACCGGTAATAAAAATAGGATCAACTTGATATAAATTGAAGATTTTTAAAACTAAACAGATTTAAAAGTTAAGAACTAGGTTAGTGTACTCTGTGAAAAAGTAATGAATTCGAAATTAAAATGAAAGAAATTCCTTATTATAATAAATAGAGGTATTAAATAGTTGGGTAGCTTGACCTCAAACCTTAACTTAAAAAAAAAGAAAATTTAAAGACCGGAAATGGCAATAATTAGTTGGATCGTATTTTATTCACCTTTTGTGATTTGTGTAATTTACTCTTGCAATAACAAATCTAGAAATATAGTAAAAGGTGATTAACTCTTATAGTACAAGTTCTACTTTGACATGCTGATACAAAGCGGTCTTGTTATGATCTTGCCTGTTAAGTTCATGTACCAGTTTAGCAGTAAAGAAGAGAAATATAATGAAAATTTGGATACAAGAAAAAACAACTCAAATAGACTCAACTTAATTCATTCAAAATAACTTGCTGTCTTACAACAATGATACCCGAACCTATTTATAGCTAAACATTACTTAATCCCTAAGAAACAATATTAAAAGCCATTTAATTAAAATCCCCAAATCAAATATTATCATACCGTCCAAGAATAATTATTGAATGCTTAAATAAAACCACAACTCAAAGATTGTCGTACAAGGCAAATTCCAATACTTCCGGTCAAAAGGAGTATTAACAAATACCAAGACAACTATTAATTTTGCCTAGAAGATCACCCATGGAATTAAATTTCATGTTGAATGTATAAATCCATGATTGATTTGGATTTATTGTGGCCATGGAGTGTGTCCGAATCATAATCAAGCCTGTCTCCAATTCCGTTAAACATCTGAATAAGAAAGTCCATCGCATGGATTTAATTAATTTGTTACTTTTTTTTTGAGTGAAGATTGGAAGTTAAGTCACTCAATTATTTAATATCTATAAAAAAAATTCTATCTGGATTTTGATCCTTCCGCCTTTTACACGGAGGACATTTTCTTTACGACTGAATCAAAGGCTAGTTCTCAATCATGCACCAATAGTATTCCTTCAGTTTAATTAAAGTTTAACCAATAACATCAGTATTCCTCCAATTTAATTAAAGTTTAACTAATAACATCAGTATTCCTTCAATTTAATTAATGTTTAATCAATAACATCACCAATAGTTTTATTAATCATCTTTGAGCTCTTGTCACTATATATATATACATGCAAGCACCACATGTAGAACTCAGAGAATTCCCCTCAAACCCAATAAGAAAACATCAAGAGAGAAACAGAACATGAACAAAAGCTTATTTCTTCTTCTTCTTCTTCTTCTTCTTCTTCTTCTTCTTCTTTTTGTTTTTTTTTTCGCCTCTAGTATGGCTCGGTCAACCCCTCACATGTTGGTCTCCTCTAATGGCCCTTGGTTACCTATTTATAATGTCTCTCTCTACAATCACATATATTTCGTAACTCGGTAATTGTAATGGTCATTTTATCCATAACAATTCGAGTTGTGCTTGAAAAATGTGGTTTTCCTACACCATTTTTAGTCATGAAATTTGTGATTTTATTAGAAAAAATAAGTATCAAGCCCTTATTATCTCTGTGTAGGAGTAAGTTACCAGTCACTGCATTGATTAAGACCGAATTCACCCCCTTTAACTCTATAATAACCTTTTATGGAAAGAAATTAGGATTTAAAATTTCTCGTCTTAGTCACTAATCATTACTTTTACCGAATAAAACAAATATAATTTGATTATAGCTAGCACGTCCAGTGGCTTACATGCACCATCTCTTGCAGCTATGATGTTTCAGAGTAAACAAGAACACAACACCACACCTGGAGTTCATAAAGGTGGTCAATGGATCATATTATTTAACATTTTACACATATCAAAATCAAATAAATTTTTTACTCTGGGTAAAGGCGAAAAATGCACCAATCTTGACCAATCCGACATTTTGGCTACCCAAAGATCGAGAGTTTGATTCCTCATCATAACTTCGTAGTTTTTGTGAAGATTTAAAAAAAAAAAACAATATAGAAAAATAAAATCAAAATAAATCCAGCTGTCCAGCACAAGCGAGCCTCGCGTGACTTGTTTTGAGATTGGTTGTGGCATGCTTACCAACTGAACTTAAACAAGTTATTATTACACTTTGTACTAGTGTTATAAAAAGATATAATAGATAACTATCATCAATAAAATATCATATCTATCATAACTAAATTAAAAACGTGAAAATTAATATATTATTTAAATTTCGATCTATGATTTACAAAATTCTATGAATTACTAGGCTTGATTGGTAATATAAAGTTTCTTACAAATTCCTATGAATTACTAGGCTCAAATCAGAAGGAAACAAAGAAAATTACCAGCACCTTAAAGAAAAACATCCTACTAGTGCCTTGAAGGCAAAAGACTTCCTAAAGTACTTCCATAAAAGGAGAAAATATCCTATCCGTACATTCATAAAAGGAAAATTACTCAATAAAAAACAGTAAATCCTTACAGATAGTTGGTTGACAGCTTTCCAAATTCCAAAAGCAAAAAATTTCTCTATTGTTTAAGGAGCCTGATAATTGTACCTCAAACAAAATCTCCGAGTATACGTACGTCCCCCGCACCGTTAAATTAGTTAGTTTAGATGTTTGAAATGAATCTCTGCTTAGATGTTTGAAATTTTACACATATTATTCATGCATGCATACCTCTCTCTCTCAATAAGAAATTTAGTGGGCACCAGTGTTCTAAATAGCTATAGCTTTTTCGGACCCTAAAAGCTATATGACGCTATGGTCGATATATAGCTAGCTACTTAGTGCAATCGCTTATTTTTTTTAATTGTCCCGCTATACCACTATAATCGCTATTTAAACCGTTGGTGGGCACAAATGAAACAGGCACCGGGAATAAACAAATGAATCACTTGTAGAATATTTTGACAATTAGAAATTACCTAATTAATTAAGCACTCCTTACAATATATGACAGCATCCATGAGTCGAGCTAGAGGCAATAATTAATTATATTATGATATGGATCATATCCACAAATAAGATGACCTGGGCATTTTATCAAAGAGATGTTGTGCGTGCTATCTTTATTGAACCGCTGTTGTTTGTTTGCACTATTATCGACAATTTTCATTGAATCAAATTTAGCTCAGTGAAATAAGCATTAATTTTCATGCCGTGCCACACCGTGCATCTACAATTAGCGGTAATTATTGCATTTGCATTCGATCAAACATCTTGTGTGCATGATCAAGGTCCAAGCAGTAGACTTTTAGATGAGATCCAATCATTGATCAGATCCATACAAAACTAAACAAGGAACACAATAAGATCTAATTCAGTTGAAAAACAGCCCATTTTAGAACAACAAAGATCGTGAATTGATCACCAACAAGAAAGAAATTAAATCAAATTTATTGAAATTCAAGAAATGAGATATCATGACATTGAAGCCAATTCAGCTAGAACGCATAAATTGTTTGATAATATAGTCTATATATTGGTACCAAAGATGAGTTCTATAAGAAATAATTTAGTTAATTATTACAAAATTATTTGTGTATTTACTTTTTTAATCCTCAATTTAGTACAAAATGAGCTCTATATATTATGAAATTTTATACATAGACATAACTCTCGTGAAAGAAAGGCATATGTGACACTTAAATTGTAAATTTAAAAAATATTCGACATCAAAATATTACGGCAGTAGAACCATACTTCATAGGAGGGGAAAATTTCATGGATACCCATCAAAAACTTTGAAATTACGTATAATTCCTATTCTAAAATTTATAATATCATATTTACCCTACTAAATTGAAAAAAGTCACTAATTTATCTAATTTATTGCATTTTCCATTACAATTCTTTTCTCAATTATAAAACTCCCAACCCTTTATTATAAAAATAAAAATATATAGCTTGTTTAAGAAATATGTTTAGTAGTCTAATTGCCTAGAGAACAAACTATTAATTTTCTACATGTGATGCACATACAAATTAAAATGCTGAATTTTTTCTTATATATTCTAGTTATTTTTATTTATTTATTTATGAAGATTAAATTTGATATTTTATAAAACAAAATGAATTTTAATAGAAGAAGCAACAAATTTGTAATATTTGTGAGTTATTTAGAGTTTTTAAATAACTGTTAACAACTTTTTAGAAATTAAAGTCTCTAAAGTTTCTAACTCATACATATTTGAAACTAATGTTATAGTTTCTATTGAGTCACATCAACAATAAATAAAAAATGAGAAACAATTTTAGCCAATCATTTAGCCAGCATAGAGTTTATAAACAGTTTCTTGATAATAAACTTTACTGCATAGTTTGTAAATAAGAAACTCTCCCACATCTCTGAAACTGAATTAGAATCTGTCACTTCAGATTAGTAACTAATAATACCAGGGATGTAGATGCTCTTATGTTTTGTTGAGGGGGAGATATGTAATTTTGAAGTTTTTGAGGGATATACATGAATTTCTTCTTTCATAATATTATAATACAGGTGCGCTAGAAAACAAAAATGATTAAAAGATTTGACTTATAGAAGTCAGTGCCTCCAAATCTTGCACTAGATTTTTTTTTGAAGGTTATCAGCAGGAATACATGATTAAAAAAAAGTAGACTAGAGAGTCTAGCCTAGATAAATTTGTACAATGACAAATATAGAAACATAGAAAAAGGTGATTAAGTCGTATAGATCAATTTGTAACTTTTTCTTCCAGAAAATAAACTTTTGTTCATGTTATTAATCATCTCTGAGCTACTGTCACTATATATACATGCAAGCACCACATGTAGAACTCAGAGACTTCACCTCAAACCCAACAAGAAAAAATCAAGAGAGATACATAACATGAACAAAAGCTTATTTTCTCTTGTTCTTGTTCTTCATGTTTTTTTCTTAGCCTCTAGTATGGCTCGGCCAACACCTCGCAAGTTAGAAGACTCCACTGAGTGGCACCCTATTTCTGATGCCTTTGCAGACTCGGCGGACAAAGTATATGGCTCGTATGTGTCTCTCTATCTCTTTCTCTACACACACTCACATATGTTTCATAATTCAGTAATTGTAATGGTCATTTTATCCAAAAGATAACAATTGGAGTTGTGCTAGGAAAATAACGATTTTCTTACACCATTTTTAGTCAGGAAATTTGCCAGGAAATCTGTAATAACCTTTTATGAAAAAAAATTAGGATTTAAAATTTCTCGTCTTAGTCACTAATCACTACCTTTACCATTCGGTGATAAAAAATAATATGAATACAAAATCACAAAACAGATCGTCAGATATCGGCTCCCAAAAATTGCCCGAACTTCTAAATGAGTGCTTCTGAGCCCAAATTTACACCTCTTATTAACATATCAAAACACCTTCAAAATTCATGAAAATTTACCGACATGCATTCTTGACTTCATAGAGCAAGTCTACGAAGTTTCATACAAAATCTCAAAACAGATCGTGAGATATCGGCTCCCAAAAATTGCCCAAACTCCTAAAGAAGTGATTCTGAGCCCAAATTTGCACCTCTGATTAACATATCAAAACACTTTAAAAAATAATTAAAATTTACCGATATGCATTCTCGACTTCATAGAACAAGAATGTGAAGTTCATACAAAATATCAAAAATTGCCCGAACTTCTAAAGGAGTGCTTCTGAGCTAAAATTTTAACCTCTTATTAACATATCAAAACACCTTCAAAATTCATGAAAATTTACAGACATGCATTCTTGACTTCATAGAGCAAGTCTACGTAGTTTCATACAAAATCACAAAACATATCGTGAGATATCGGCTCCCAAAAATTGCCAAAACCCCTAAAGGAGTGCTTCTGAGCCCAAATTTGCAACTCTGATTAACATATCAATACACTTTAAAAAATCATGAACATTTACCGATATGCATTCTAGACTTCATAGAAGAAGAATGTGAAGTTCATACAAAATCTCAAAAATTGCCCGAACTTCTAAAGAAGTGCTTCTGAGCGTAAATTTGCACCTCTTATTAACATATCAAAACACCTTCAAAATTCATGAAAATTTACGGACATGCATTATTGACATCATAGAGCAAGGCTATGAAGTTTCATACAAAATCACAAAACATATCGTGAGGTATCGGCTCCCAAAAGTTGCCCAAACTTCTAAAGGAGTGCTTCTGAGCCCAAATTTGCACCTCTTATTAACTAATCAAAACACTTTCAAAAATCAAAAAAATTTACCGATATGCATTATCGACTTCATAGAAGAAGAATGTGAAGTTCATACAAAATCTCAAAAATTGCCCGAACTTATAAAGGAGTGCTTCTGAGCGCAAATTTGCACCTCTTATTAACATATCAAAACACCTTCAAAAATTTAATGAAAATTTACAGACATGCATTCTTGATTTCATAGAGCAAGTCTATGAAATTTCATCCAAAATCACAAAACATATCGTGAGGTATCGGCTCCCAAAAATTGTCCAAACTCCTAAAGGAGTGCTTCTGAGCCCAAATTTGCACCTCTGATTAACATATCAAAACACTTTAAAAAATCAAGAAAATTTACAGATATGCATTCTCGAATTCATAGAACAAGAATGTGAAGTTCATACAAAATCTCAAAAATTGCCCGAACTTCTAAAGAAGTGCTTCTGACCCAAATTTGCACCTCTTATTAACATATCAAAACACCTTCAAAATTCATGAAAATTTACGGACATGCATTCTTGACATCATAGAGCAAGGCTATGAAGTTTCATACAAAATCACAAAACATATCGTGAGGTATCGGCTCCCAAAAATAGACCAAACTCCTAAAGGAGTGCTTCTGAGCCCAAATTTGCACCTCTGATTAACATATCAAAACACTTTAAAAAATCAAGAAAATTTACCGATATGCATTCTCGACTTCATAGAACAAGAATGTGAAGTTCATAGAAAATCTCAAAAATTGCCCGAACTTCTAAAGGAGTGCTTCTGAGCGCAAATTTGCACCTCTTATTAACATATCAAAACACCTTCAAAAATTTAATGAAAATTTACAGACATGCATTCTTGACTTCATAGAGCAAGTCTATGAAGTTTCATACAAAATTACAAAACATATCGTGAGGTATCGGCTCCCAAAAATTGCCCAAACTCCTAAATGAGTGCTTCTGAGTCCAAATTTGCACCTCTGATTAACATATCAAAACACTTTAAAAAATCATGAAAATTTACCGATATGCATTGTCGACATCATAGAGCAAGAATGTGAATGTTCATACAAAATCTCAAAAATTGCCCGAACTTCTAAAGGAGTGCTTCTGACCCAAATTTGCACCTCTTATTAACATATCAAAACACCTTCAAAATTCATGAAAATTTACGGACATGCATTCTTGACATCATAGAGCAAGGCTATGAAGTTTCATACAAAATCACAAAACATATCGTGTGGTATCGGCTCCCAAAAGTTGCCCAAACTTCTAAAGGAGTGCTTCTGAGTCCAAATTTGCACCTCTGATTAACATATCAAAACACTTTAAAAAATCATGAAAATTTACCGATATGCATTCTCGACATCATAGAGCAAGAATGTGAATGTTCATACAAAATCTCAAAAATTGCCCGAACTTCTAAAGGAGTGCTTCTGAGCCCAAATTTGCACCTCTTATTAACATATCAAAACACCTTCAAAATTCATGAAAATTTACGGACATGCATTCTTGACATCATAGAGCAAGGCTATGAAGTTTCATACAAAATCACAAAACATATCGTGAGATATCGGCTCCCAAAAGTTGCCCAAACTTCTAAAGGAGTGCTTCTGAGTCCAAATTTGCACCTCTTATTAACTAATCAAAACACCTTCAAAATTCATGAAAATTTACAGACATGCATTCTTGACTTTATAGAGCAAGTCTACGAAGTTTCATACAAAATCACAAAACATATCGTGAGATATCGGCTACCAAAAATTGCCCAAACTCCTAAAGGAGTGCTTCTGAGCCCAAATTTGCACCTCTGATTAACATATCAATACACTTTAAAAAATCATGAAAATTTACCGATATGCATTCTCGACTTCAAAGAACAAGAATGTGAAGTTCATACAAAATCTCAAAAATTGCCCGAACTTCTAAAGGAGTGCTTCTGAGCCCAAATTTGCACCTCTTATTAACATATCAAAACACCTTCAAAATTCATGAAAATTTACGGACATGCATTCTTGACTTCATAGAGCAAGGCTATGAAGTTTCATACAAAATCAAAAAACATATCGTGACGTATCGACTCCCAAAAGTTGCCCAAACTTCTAAAGGAGTGCTTCTGAGCCCAAATTTGCACCTCTTATTAACATATCAAAACACCTTCAAAATTCATGAAAATTTACAGACATGCATTCTTGACTTTATAGAGCAAGTCTACGAAGTTTCATACAAAATCACAAAACATATCGTGAGATATCGGCTACCAAAAATTGCCCAAGCTCCTAAAGTAGTGCTTCTGAGCCCAAATTTGCACCTCTGATTAACATATCAATACACTTTAAAAAATCATGAAAATTTACCGATACGCATTCTCGACTTCATAGAAGAAGAATGTGAAGTTCATACAAAATCTCAAAAATTGCCCGAACTTCTAAAGGAGTGCTTCTAAGCCCAAATTTGCACCTCTTATTCACATATCAAAACACTTTCAAAATTTAATGAAAATTTACTGAAATGCATTCTTGACTTAATAGAGCAAGTCTAAGAAGTTTCATACAAAATCACAAAACATATCGTGAGATATCGGCTCCCAAAAATTGCCCAAACTCCTAAAGGAGTGATTCTGAGCCCAAATTTGCAGCTCTGATTAACATATCAAAACACTTTAAAAAATCATGAAAATTTACCGATATGCATTCTCGACTTCATAGAACAAGAATGTGAAGTTCATACAAAATCTCAAGGATTGTAGAGCCCAAATTTGCACCTGTTATTAACATATCAAAACACCTTCAAAATTCATAAAAATTTACAGACATGCATTGTTGACTTCATAGAGCAAGTCTATGAAGTTTCATACAAAATCACAAAACATATCGCGAGGTATCAGCTCCCAAAAGTTGCCCAAACTTCTAAAGGAGTGCTTCTGAGCCCAAATTTGAACCCCTTATTAACATATCAAAAAACCTTCAAAATTCATGAAAATTTACAGACACGCATTCTTGACTTCATAGAGCAAGTCTACGAAGTTTCATACAAAATCACAAAACATATCGTGAGATATCGACTCCCAAAAATTGCCCAAACTCCTAAAGGAGTGCTTCTGAACCGAAATTTGCACGTCTGATTAACATATCAAAACACTTTAAAAAATCAAGAAAATTTACCGATATGCATTCTCGACTTCATAGAACAAGAATGTGAAGTTCATACAAAATCTCAAAAATTGGCCGAACTTCTAAAGGAGTGCTTCTGAGCCCAAATTTGCACCTCTTATTAACATATCAAAACACCTTCAAAATTTAATGAAAATTTACAGACATGCATTATTGACTTCATAGAGCAAGTCTGTGATCTTTCATACAAAATCACAAAACATATCGTGAGATATCAACTCCCAAAAATTGCCCAAACTCCTAAAGGAGTGCTTCTAAGCCCAAATTTGCACGTCTGATTAACATATCAAAACACTTTAAAAAATCAAGAAAATTTACCGATATGCATTCTCGACTTCATAGAACAAGAATGTGAATGTTCATACAAAATCTCAAAAATTGCCCGAACTTCTAAAGGAGTGCTTCTGACCCAAATTTGCACCTCTTATTAACATATCAAAACACCTTCAAAATTCATGAAAATTTACGGATATGCATTCTTGACTTCATAGTGCAAGGCTATGAAGTTTCATACAAAATCACAAAACATATCGTGAGGTATCGGCTCCCAAAAATTGTCCGAACTTCTAAAGGAGTGCTTCTGAGCCCAAATTTTCACCTCTTATTAACATATCAAAGCAACTTCAAAATTCATGAAAATTTACGGACATGCATTCTTGACATCATAGAGCAAGTCTACGAAGTTTCATACAAAATCACAAAACATATCGTGAGATATCGGCTCCCAAAAATTGCCCAAACTCCTAAAAGAGTGCTTCTGAGCCCAAATTTGCTGCTCTGATTAACATATCAAACCACTTTAAAAAATCATGAAAATTTACCGATATTCATTCTCGACTTCATAGAAAAAGAATGTGAAGTTCATAAAAAATCTCAAAAATTGCCCGAACTTCTAAAGGAGTGCTTCTGAGCCCAAATTTTCACCTCTTATTAACATATCAAAACAACTTCAAAATTCATGAAAATTTACGGACATGCATTCTTGACATCATAGAGCAAGTCTACGAAGTTTCATACAAAATCACAAAACATATCGTGAGATATCAGCTCCCAAAAATTGCCCAAACTCCTAAAGGAGTGCTTCTGAGCCCAAATTTGCTGCTCTGATTAACATATCAAACCACTTTAAAAAATCATGAAAATTTACCGATATTCATTCTCGACTTCATAGAAAAAGAATGTGAAGTTCATAAAAAATCTCAAAAATTGCCCGAACTTCTAAAGAAGTGCTTCTGATCCCAAATTTGCACCTCTTATTAACATATCAAAACACCTTCAAAATTCATGAAAATTTACGGATATGCATTCTTGACGTCATAGAGCAAGGCTACGATGTTTCATACAAAATCACAAAACATATCGTGAGTTATCGGCTCCCAAAAATTGCCCAAACTCCTAAAGAGGTGCTTCTGAGCCCAAATTTGCACCTCTGATTAACATATCAAAACACTTTAAAAAATCATGAAAATTTACCGATATGCATTCTCGACTTCATAGAACTAGAATGTGAAGTTCATACAAGATCTCAAAAATTGCCCGAACTTCAAAAGGAGTGCTTCTCAGCCCAAATTTGCACCTCTTATTAACATATCAAAACACCTTCAAAATTCATGAAAATTTACGGATATGCATTCTTGACTTCATAGTGCAAGGCTATGAAGTTTCATACAAAATCACAAAACATATCGTGAGGTATCGGCTCCCAAAAATTGTCCGAACTTCTAAAGGAGTGCTTCTGAGCCCAAATTTTCACCTCTTATTAACATATCAAAGCAACTTCAAAATTCATGAAAATTTACGGACATGCATTCTTGACATCATAGAGCAAGTCTACGAAGTTTCATACAAAATCACAAAACATATCGTGAGATATCGGCTCCCAAAAATTGCCCAAACTCCTAAAGGAGTGCTTCTGAGCCTAAATTTGCACCTCTGATTAACATATCAAAACACTTTGAAAAATCATGAAAATTTACAGATATGCATTCTCGACTTCATAGAACAAGAATGTGAAGTTCATACAAAATCTCAAAAATTACCCGAACTTCTAAATGAGTGCTTCTGAGCCCAAATTTGCACCTCTTATTAACATATCAAAACACCTTCAAAATTTAATGAAACTTTCCAGAAATGCATTCTTGACTTAATAGAGCAAGTCTACGAAGTTTCATACAAAATCACAAAACATATCGTGAGATATCGGCTCACAAAAATTGCCCAAACTCCTAAAGGAGTGCTTCTGAGCCCAAATTTGCAGCTCTGATTAACATATCAAAACACTTTGAAAAATCATGAAAATTTACCGATATGCATTCTCGACTTCATAGAACAAGAATGTGAAGTTTATACAAAATCTCAAAAATTGCCCGACCTTCAAAAGGATTGCTTCTGAGCCCAAATTTGCAGATCTGATTAACATATCAAAACACTTTAAAAAATCAAGAAAATTTACCGATATGCATTCTCGACTTCATAGAACAAGAATGTGAAGTTCATACAAAATCTCAAAAATTGCCCAACCTTCAAAAGGAGTGCTTCTCAGCCCAAATTTGCACCTCTTATTAACATATCAAAACACCTTCAAAATTCTTGAAAATTTACGGATATGCATTCTTGACTTCATAGTGCAAGGCTATGAAGTTTCATACAAAATAACAAAACATATCGTGAGGTATCGGCTCCCAAAAATTGTCCGAACTTCTAAAGGAGTGCTTCTGAGCCCAAATTTTCACCTCTTATTAACATATGAAAACAACTTCAAAATTCATGAAAATTTACGGACATGCATTCTTGACATCATAGAGCAAGTCTACGAAGTTTCATACAAAATCACAAAACATATCGTGAGATATCGGCTCCCAAAAATTGCCCAAACTCCTAAAGGAGTGCTTCTGAGCCCAAATTTGCACCTCTGATTAACATATCAAAACACTTTCAAAAATCATGAAAATTTACCGATATGCATTCTCGACTTCATAGAGGAAGAATGTGAAGTTCATACAAAATCTCAAAAATTGCCCGAACTTCTAAAAGAGTTCTTCTGAGGCCAAATTTGCACCTGTTATTAACATATCAAAACACCTTCAAAATTAATGAAAATTTACGGACGTGCAGTCTTGACATCATAGAGTGCTGTCTACGAAGTTTCATAAAAAATCACAAAACATATGGTGAGATATCGACTCCCAAAAATTGCCCAAACTCCTAAAGGACTGCTTCTGAGCCCAAATTTGCACCTCTGATTAACATATCAAAACACTTTCAAAAATCATGAAAATTTACCGATATGCATTCTCGACTTCATAGAAGAAGAATGTGAAGTTCCTAAAAAATCTCAAAAATTGTCCGAACTTCTAAAAGAGTGCTTCTGAAGCCAAATTTGCACCTCTTATTAACATATGAAAACACTTTCAAAAATTTAATGAATATTTACAGACATGCATTTTTGACTTCATAGAGCAAGTCTATGAAGTTTCATACTAAATCACAAAACATATCGTGAGATATCGGCTCCCAACAATTGCCCAAACTCACAAAGGAGTGCTTCTGAGCCCAAATTTGCACCTCTTATTAACATAGAAAAACTCCTTCAAAAATTTAATGAAAATTTACAGATATGCATTCTTGACTTCATAGAGCAAGTCTATGAAGTTTCATACTAAATCACAAAACATATCGTGAGGTATCGGCTCCCAAAAATTGCCCAAACTCATAAAGGAGTGATTATGTGCCCAAATTTGCACCTCTGATTAACATATCAAAACACTTTAAAAAATTAAGAAAATTTACCGATATGCATTCTCGACTTCATAGACCAAGAATGTGAAGTTCATACAAAATCTCAAATTTTGCCCGAACTTCTAAAGGAGTGCTTCTGAGCCCAAATTTGCACCTCTTATTAACATATCAAAACACCTCCAAATTTTATGAAAATTTACTGAAATGCATTCTTGACTTAATAGAGCAAGTCTATGTAGTTTCATACGTAATCACAAAACATATCGTGAGATATCGGCTTCCAAAAATTGCCCAAATTCCTAACGGCGTGATTATGAGCTCAAATTTGCAGCTCTGATTAACATATCAAAACATTTGAAAAAATCATGAAAATTTACCGATATGCATTCTTGACTTCATAGAACAAGAATGTGAAGTTCATACAAAATCTCAAAAATTGCCCGAACTTCTAAAGGAGTGCTTCTAAGCCCAAATTGGCACCTCTTATTAACATACCAAAACACCTTCAAAATTCATGAAAATTTACGGACATGCATTCTTGACATCATAGAGCAAGGCTACGGAGTTTCATACAAAATCAACAAATATTTCGTGAGATATCGGCTACCAAAAATTGCCCAAACTCCTAAAGGAGTGCTTCTGAGCACAAATTTGCACCTCTAATTAACATATCAATACACTTTAAAAAATCATGAAAATTTACCGATATGCATTCTCGACTTCATAGAAGAAGAATGTGATATTCATACAAAATCTCAAAAATTGCCCGAACTTCTAAAGGAGTGCTTCTGAGCTCAAATTTGCACCTCTTATTAACATATCAAAACACCTTCAAAATTCATGAAAATTTTCGGATATGCAATCTTGACTTCATAGAGCAAGGCTTTGACGTTTCATACAAAATCACAAAACATATCGTGAGGTATCGGCTCCCAAAAGTTGCCCAAACTTCTAAAGGAGTGCTTCTGAGCCCAAATTTGCACCTCTTATTAACATACCAAAACACCTTCAAAATTCATGAAAATTTACGGACATGCATTCTTGACATCATAGAGCAAGGCTACGGAGTTTCATACAAAATCAACAAATATTTCGTGAGATATCGGCTACCAAAAATTGCCCAAACTCCTAAAGGAGTGCTTCTGAGCCCAAATTTGCAGCTCTGATTAACATATCAAAACACTTTCAAAAATAATGAAAATTTACCGATATGCATTCTCGACTTCAAAGAACAAGAATGTGAAGTTCATACAAAATCTCAAAAATTGCCCAAACTTCTAAAGGAGTGCTTCTGATTCCAAATTTGCACCTTTTATTAACATATCAAAACACCTTCAAAATTCATGAAAATTTACGGACATGCATTCTTGACATCATAGAGCAAGGCTAAGAAGTTTCGTACAAAATCACAAAACATATCGTGAGGTATTGGCTCCCAAAAATTGCCCAAACTCCTAAAGGAGTGCTTCTGAGCCCAAATTTGCACCTCTGATTAACATATCAAAACACTTTAAAAAATCATGAAAATTTACCGATATGCATTCTCGACTTCATAGAAGAAGAATTTGAAGTTCTTACAAAATCTCAAAAATTGCCCGAACTTCTAAAGGAGTGCTTATGACCCCAAATTTGCACCTCTTATGAACATATCAAAACACCTTCAAAATTTAATGAAATTTTACTGAAATGCATTCTTCACTTAATAGAGCAAGTCTAAGAAGTTTCATACAAAATCATAAAACATATCGTGAGATATCGGCTCCAAAAAATTACCCAAACTCCTAAAGGAGTGCTTCTGACCCCAAATTTGCACCTCTAATTAACATATCAATACACTTTAAAAAATCATGAAAATTTATCGATATGCATTCTCGACTTCATAGAAGAAGAATGTGATGTTCATACAAAATCTCAAAAATTGCCCGAACTTCTGAAGGAGTGCTTCTGTGCTCAAATTTGCACGTCTTATTAACATATCAAAACACCTTCAAAATTCAGGAAAATTTATGGATATGCATTCTTAACTTCATAGAGCAAGTCTATGAAGTTATCGGCTCCCAAAAGTTGCCCAAACTTCTAAAGGAGTGCTTCTGAGCCCAAATTTGCACCTCTTATTAATATATCAAAACACCTTCAAAATTCATGAAAATTAACGGACATGCATTCTTGACATCATAGAGTAAGTCTACGAAGTTTCATACAAAATCACAAAACATATCGTGAGATATCGGCTCCCAAAAATTGCCCAAACTCCTAAAGGAGTGCTTCTGAGCCCAAATTTGCATCTCTGATTAACATATCAAAACACTTTAAAAAATAATGAAAATTTACCGATATGCATTCTCGACTTCAAAGAACAAGAATGTGAAGTTCATACAAAATCTCAAAAATTGCCCGAACTTCTAAATGAGTGCTTCTGAGCCCAAATTTGCACCTCTTATGAACATATCAAAACACCTTCAAAATTTAATGAAAATTTACTGAAATGCATTCTTGACTTAATAGAGCAAGTCTAAGAAGTTTCATACAAAATCATAAAACATATCGTGAGATATCGGCTCCCAAAAATTACCCAAACGCCTAAAGGAGTGCTTCTGACCCCAAATTTGCACCTCTAATTAACATATCAATACACTTTAAAAAATCATGAAAATTTACCGATATGCATTCTCGACTTCATAGAAGAAGAATGTGAAGTTCATACAAAATCTCAAAAATTGCCCGAACTTTTAAAGGAGTGCTTCTGTGCCCAAATTTGCACCTCTTATTAACATATCAAAACACCTTCAAAATTCATGAAAATTTACAGACATGCATTCTTGACATCATAGAGCAAGTCTACGAAGTTTCATACAAAATCACAAAACATATCGTGAGTCATCGGCTCCCACAAATTGCCCAAACTCCTAAAGAGTAGCTTCTGAGCCCAAATTTGCTCCTCTGATTAACATATCAAAACACTTTAAAAAATAATGAAAATTTACCGATATGCATTCTCGACTTCATAGAACAAGAATGTGAAGTTCATACAAGATCTCAAAAATTGCCCGACCTTCAAAAGGAGTGCTTCTCAGCCCAAATTTGCACCTCTTATTAACATATCAAAACACCTTCAAAATTCATGAAAATTTACAGACATGCATTCTTGACATCATAGAGCAGGCCTACGAAGTTTCATACAAAATCACAAAACATATCGTGAGGTATCGGCTCCCAAAAATTGCCCGAACTCCTAAAGGAGTGCTTCTGAGCCCAAATTTGCACCTCTGATTAACATATCAAAACACTCTAAAAAATCATGAAAATTTACCGATATGCATTCTCGACTTAATAGAGCAAGTCTACGAAGTTCCATACAAAATCACAAAACATATCGTGAGATATCGGCTCCCAAAAATTGCCCAAACTCCTAAAGAGTGCTTCTGAGCCCAAATTTGAACCTCTGATTAACACATGAAAACACCTTCAAAATTCATGAAAATTTACGGACATGCATTCTTGACATCATAGAGCAAGGCTATGTAGTTTCATACAAAATCACAAAACATATCGTGAGGTATCTGCTCCCAAAAATTGCCCAAACTCCAAAAGGAGTGCTTCTGAGCCCAAATTTGCATCTCTGATTAACATATCAAAACACTTTAAAAAAATCATGAAAATTTACCGATATGCATTCTCGACTTCAAAGAACAAGAATGTGAAGTTCATACAAAATCTCAAAAATTGCCCGAACTTCTAAAGGAGTGCTTCTGAGCCCAAATTTGCATCTCTTATTAACATATCAAACCACCTTCAAAATTTAATGAAAATTTACCCACATCCATTCTGAAGTTCATAGAGGAAGTCTCTGAAGTTTCATACAAAATCATAAAACATATCGTGAGATATCGGCTTCCAAAAATTGCCCAAACTCCTAAAGGAGTGCTTCTGAGCCCAAATTTGCACCTCTGATTAACATATCAAAACACTTTCAAAAATCATGAAAATTTACCGATATGCATTCTCGACTTCATAGAAGAAGAATATGAAGTTCATACAAAATCTCAAAACATATCGTGCGATATCGGTTCCAAAAATTGCCCAAACTCCTAAAGGAGTGCTTCTGATCCCAAATTTGCAGCTCTGATTAACATATCAAAACACTTTAAAAAATCATGAAAATTTACCGATATGCATTCTCGACTTCATAGAACAAGAATGTGAAGTTCATACAAAATCTCAAAAATTGCCCGAACTTCTAAAGGAGTGCTTCTGAGCCCAAATTTGCACCTCTTATTAACATATCAAAACACCTTCAAAATTCATGAAAATTTATGGATATGCATTCTTAACTTCATAGAGCAAGTCTATGAAGTTTCATAGAAAATCACAAAACATATCGTGAGGTATCGGCTACCAAAAATTGCCCAAACTCCTAAAGGAGTGCTTCTGAGCCCAAATTTGCAGCTCTGATTAACATATCAAAACACTTTCAAAAATAATGAAAATTTACCGATATGCATTCTCGACTTCAAAGAACAAGAATGTGAAGTTCATACAAAATCTCAAAAATTGCCCAAACTTCTAAAGGAGTGCTTCTGATTCCAAATTTGCACCTTTTATTAACATATCAAAACACCTTCAAAATTCATGAAAATTTACGGACATGCATTCTTGACATCATAGAGCAAGGCTAAGAAGTTTCGTACAAAATCACAAAACATATCGTGAGGTATTGGCTCCCAAAAATTGCCCAAACTCCTAAAGGAGTGCTTCTGAGCCCAAATTTGCACCTCTGATTAACATATCAAAACACTTTAAAAAATCATGAAAATTTACCGATATGCATTCTCGACTTCATAGAAGAAGAATTTGAAGTTCTTACAAAATCTCAAAAATTGCCCGAACTTCTAAAGGAGTGCTTATGACCCCAAATTTGCACCTCTTATTAACATATCAAAACACCTTCAAAATTCATGAAAATTTACAGACATGCATTCTTGAATTCATAGAGCAAGTCTACTTAGTTTCATACAAAATCACAAAACATATCGTGAGATATTGGCTCCCAAAAATTGCCCAAACACCTAAAGGAGTGCTTCTGAGCCCAAATTTGCACCTCTGATTAACATATCAAAACACTTTAAAAAAGATATAATAGATATAATAGATAACTATGATCAATAAAATGTCATATCTATCATAACTAAATTAAAAACGTGAAAATTAATATATTATTTAAATTTCGATCTATGATTTACAAAATTCTATGAATTACTAGGCTTGATTGGTAATATAAAGTTTCTTACAAATTCCTATGAATTACTAGGCTCAAATCAGAAGGAAACAAAGAAAATTACCAGCACCTTAAAGAAAAACATCCTACTAGTGCCTTGAAGACAAAAGACTTCCTAAAGTACTTCCATAAAAGGAGAAAATATCCTATCCGTACATTCATAAAAGGAAAATTACTCAATAAAAAACAGTAAATCCTTACAGATAGTTGGTTGACAGCTTTCCAAATTCCAAAAGCAAAAAATTTCTCTATTGTTTAAGGAGCCTGATAATTGTACCTCAAACAAAATCTCCGAGTATACGTACGTCCCCCGCACCGTTAAATTAGTTAGTTTAGATGTTTGAAATGAATCTCTGCTTAGATGTTTGAAATTTTACACATATTATTCATGCATGTATACCTGTCTCTCTCAATAAGAAATTTAGTGGGCACCAGTGTTCTAAATAGCTAGCTATAGCTTTTTCGGACCCTAAAAGCTATATGGCGCTATGGTCGATATATAGCTAGCTACTTAGTGCAATCGCTTATTTTTTTAATTGTCCCGCTATACCACTATAATCGCTATTTAAACCGTTGGTGGGCACAAATGAAACAGGCACCGGGAATAAACAAATGAATCACTTGTAGAATATTTTGACAATTAGAAATTACCTAATTAATTAAGAACTCCTTACAATGACAGCATCCATGAGCCGAACTAGAGGCAATAATTAATTCTATTATGATATGGATCATCTCCACAAATAAGATGACCTCGGCATTTTTATCAAAGAGATGTTGTGCGTGCCATCTTTATTGAACCGCTGTTGTTTGATTGCACTATTACCTACAATTTTCATTGAATCAAATTTAGCTGAGTGAAATAAGTATTAATTTTCATGCCGTGCCACACCGTGCATCTACAATTAGCGGCAATTATTGCATTTGCATTCGATCAAACATCTTGTGTGCATGATCAAGGTCCAAGCAGTAGACTTTTAGATGAGATCCAATCATTGATCAGATCCATACAAAACTAAACAAGTAACACAATAAGATCTAATTCAGTTGAAAAACAGCCCATTTTAGAACAACAAAGATCGTGAATTGATCACCAACAAGAAAGAAATTAAATCAAATTTATTGAAATTCAAGAAATGAGATATCATGACATTGAAGCCAATTCAGCTAGAACGCATAAATTGTTTGATAATATAGTCTATATATTGGTACCAAAGATGAGTTCTATAAGAAATAATTTAGTTAATTATTACAAAATTATTTGTGTATTTACTTTTTTAATCCTCAATTTAGTACAAAATGAGCTCTATATATTATGAAATTTTATACATAGACATAACTCTCGTGAAAGAAAGGCATATGTGACACTTAAATTGTAAATTTAAAAAATATTCGACATCAAAATATTACGGCAGTAGAACCATACTTCATAGGAGGGGAAAATTTCATGGATACCCATCAAAAACTTTGAAATTACGTATAATTCCTATTCTAAAATTTATAATATCATATTTACCCTACTAAATTGAAAAAAGTCACTAATTTATCTAATTTATTGCATTTTCCATTACAATTCTTTTCTCAATTATAAAACTCCCAACCCTTTATTATAAAAATAAAAATATATAGCTTGTTTAAGAAATATGTTTAGTAGTCTAATTGCCTAGAGAACAAACTATTAATTTTCTACATGTGATGCACATACAAATTAAAATGCTGAATTTTTTCTTATATATTCTAGTTATTTTTATTTATTTATTTATGAAGATTAAATTTGATATTTTATAAAACAAAATGAATTTTAATAGAAGAAGCAACAAATTTGTAATATTTGTGAGTTATTTAGAGTTTTTAAATAACTGTTAACAACTTTTTAGAAATTAAAGTCTCTAAAGTTTCTAACTCATACATATTTGAAACTAATGTTATAGTTTCTATTGAGTCACATCAACAATAAATAAAAAATGAGAAACAATTTTAGCCAATCATTTAGCCAGCATAGAGTTTATAAACAGTTTCTTGATAATAAACTTTACTGCATAGTTTGTAAATAAGAAACTCTCCCACATCTCTGAAACTGAATTAGAATCTGTCACTTCAGATTAGTAACTAATAATACCAGGGATGTAGATGCTCTTATGTTTTGTTGAGGGGGAGATATGTAATTTTGAAGTTTTTGAGGGATATACATGAATTTCTTCTTTCATAATATTATAATACAGGTGCGCTAGAAAACAAAAATGATTAAAAGATTTGACTTATAGAAGTCAGTGCCTCCAAATCTTGCACTAGATTTTTTTTTGAAGGTTATCAGCAGGAATACATGATTAAAAAAAAGTAGACTAGAGAGTCTAGCCTAGATAAATTTGTACAATGACAAATATAGAAACATAGAAAAAGGTGATTAAGTCGTATAGATCAATTTGTAACTTTTTCTTCCAGAAAATAAACTTTTGTTCATGTTATTAATCATCTCTGAGCTACTGTCACTATATATACATGCAAGCACCACATGTAGAACTCAGAGACTTCACCTCAAACCCAACAAGAAAAAATCAAGAGAGATACATAACATGAACAAAAGCTTATTTTCTCTTGTTCTTGTTCTTCATGTTTTTTTCTTAGCCTCTAGTATGGCTCGGCCAACACCTCGCAAGTTAGAAGACTCCACTGAGTGGCACCCTATTTCTGATGCCTTTGCAGACTCGGCGGACAAAGTATATGGCTCGTATGTGTCTCTCTATCTCTTTCTCTACACACACTCACATATGTTTCATAATTCAGTAATTGTAATGGTCATTTTATCCAAAAGATAACAATTGGAGTTGTGCTAGGAAAATAACGATTTTCTTACACCATTTTTAGTCAGGAAATTTGCCAGGAAATCTGTAATAACCTTTTATGAAAAAAAATTAGGATTTAAAATTTCTCGTCTTAGTCACTAATCACTACCTTTACCATTCGGTGATAAAAAATAATATGAATACAAAATCACAAAACAGATCGTCAGATATCGGCTCCCAAAAATTGCCCGAACTTCTAAATGAGTGCTTCTGAGCCCAAATTTACACCTCTTATTAACATATCAAAACACCTTCAAAATTCATGAAAATTTACCGACATGCATTCTTGACTTCATAGAGCAAGTCTACGAAGTTTCATACAAAATCTCAAAACAGATCGTGAGATATCGGCTCCCAAAAATTGCCCAAACTCCTAAAGAAGTGATTCTGAGCCCAAATTTGCACCTCTGATTAACATATCAAAACACTTTAAAAAATAATTAAAATTTACCGATATGCATTCTCGACTTCATAGAACAAGAATGTGAAGTTCATACAAAATATCAAAAATTGCCCGAACTTCTAAAGGAGTGCTTCTGAGCTAAAATTTTAACCTCTTATTAACATATCAAAACACCTTCAAAATTCATGAAAATTTACAGACATGCATTCTTGACTTCATAGAGCAAGTCTACGTAGTTTCATACAAAATCACAAAACATATCGTGAGATATCGGCTCCCAAAAATTGCCAAAACCCCTAAAGGAGTGCTTCTGAGCCCAAATTTGCAACTCTGATTAACATATCAATACACTTTAAAAAATCATGAACATTTACCGATATGCATTCTAGACTTCATAGAAGAAGAATGTGAAGTTCATACAAAATCTCAAAAATTGCCCGAACTTCTAAAGAAGTGCTTCTGAGCGTAAATTTGCACCTCTTATTAACATATCAAAACACCTTCAAAATTCATGAAAATTTACGGACATGCATTATTGACATCATAGAGCAAGGCTATGAAGTTTCATACAAAATCACAAAACATATCGTGAGGTATCGGCTCCCAAAAGTTGCCCAAACTTCTAAAGGAGTGCTTCTGAGCCCAAATTTGCACCTCTTATTAACTAATCAAAACACTTTCAAAAATCAAAAAAATTTACCGATATGCATTATCGACTTCATAGAAGAAGAATGTGAAGTTCATACAAAATCTCAAAAATTGCCCGAACTTATAAAGGAGTGCTTCTGAGCGCAAATTTGCACCTCTTATTAACATATCAAAACACCTTCAAAAATTTAATGAAAATTTACAGACATGCATTCTTGATTTCATAGAGCAAGTCTATGAAGTTTCATCCAAAATCACAAAACATATCGTGAGGTATCGGCTCCCAAAAATTGTCCAAACTCCTAAAGGAGTGCTTCTGAGCCCAAATTTGCACCTCTGATTAACATATCAAAACACTTTAAAAAATCAAGAAAATTTACAGATATGCATTCTCGAATTCATTGAACAAGAATGTGAAGTTCATACAAAATCTCAAAAATTGCCCGAACTTCTAAAGAAGTGCTTCTGACCCAAATTTGCACCTCTTATTAACATATCAAAACACCTTCAAAATTCATGAAAATTTACGGACATGCATTCTTGACATCATAGAGCAAGGCTATGAAGTTTCATACAAAATCACAAAACATATCGTGAGGTATCGGCTCCCAAAAATAGACCAAACTCCTAAAGGAGTGCTTCTGAGCCCAAATTTGCACCTCTGATTAACATATCAAAACACTTTAAAAAATCAAGAAAATTTACCGATATGCATTCTCGACTTCATAGAACAAGAATGTGAAGTTCATAGAAAATCTCAAAAATTGCCCGAACTTCTAAAGGAGTGCTTCTGAGCGCAAATTTGCACCTCTTATTAACATATCAAAACACCTTCAAAAATTTAATGAAAATTTACAGACATGCATTCTTGACTTCATAGAGCAAGTCTATGAAGTTTCATACAAAATTACAAAACATATCGTGAGGTATCGGCTCCCAAAAATTGCCCAAACTCCTAAAGGAGTGCTTCTGAGTCCAAATTTGCACCTCTGATTAACATATCAAAACACTTTAAAAATTCATGAAAATTTACCGATATGCATTGTCGACATCATAGAGCAAGAATGTGAATGTTCATACAAAATCTCAAAAATTGCCCGAACTTCTAAAGGAGTGCTTCTGACCCAAATTTGCACCTCTTATTAACATATCAAAACACCTTCAAAATTCATGAAAATTTACGGACATGCATTCTTGACATCATAGAGCAAGGCTATGAAGTTTCATACAAAATCACAAAACATATCGTGTGGTATCGGCTCCCAAAAGTTGCCCAAACTTCTAAAGGAGTGCTTCTGAGTCCAAATTTGCACCTCTGATTAACATATTAAAACACTTTAAAAAATCATGAAAATTTACCGATATGCATTCTCGACATCATAGAGCAAGAATGTGAATGTTCATACAAAATCTCAAAAATTGCCCGAACTTCTAAAGGAGTGCTTCTGACCCAAATTTGCACCTCTTATTAACATATCAAAACACCTTCAAAATTCATGAAAATTTACGGACATGCATTCTTGACATCATAGAGCAAGGCTATGAAGTTTCATACAAAATCACAAAACATATCGTGAGATATCGGCTCCCAAAAGTTGCCCAAACTTCTAAAGGAGTGCTTCTGAGTCCAAATTTGCACCTCTTATTAACTAATCAAAACACCTTCAAAATTCATGAAAATTTACAGACATGCATTCTTGACTTTATAGAGCAAGTCTACGAAGTTTCATACAAAATCACAAAACATATCGTGAGATATCGGCTACCAAAAATTGCCCAAACTCCTAAAGGAGTGCTTCTGAGCCCAAATTTGCACCTCTGATTAACATATCAAAACACTTTAAAAAATCATGAAAATTTACCGATATGCATTGTCGACATCATAGAGCAAGAATGTGAATGTTCATACAAAATCTCAAAAATTGCCCGAACTTCTAAAGGAGTGCTTCTGACCCAAATTTGCACCTCTTATTAACATATCAAAACACCTTCAAAATTCATGAAAATTTACGGACATGCATTCTTGACATCATAGAGCAAGGCTATGAAGTTTCATACAAAATCACAAAACATATCGTGTGGTATCGGCTCCCAAAAGTTGCCCAAACTTCTAAAGGAGTGCTTCTGAGTCCAAATTTGCACCTCTGATTAACATATTAAAACACTTTAAAAAATCATGAAAATTTACCGATATGCATTCTCGACATCATAGAGCAAGAATGTGAATGTTCATACAAAATCTCAAAAATTGCCCGAACTTCTAAAGGAGTGCTTCTGACCCAAATTTGCACCTCTTATTAACATATCAAAACACCTTCAAAATTCATGAAAATTTACGGACATGCATTCTTGACATCATAGAGCAAGGCTATGAAGTTTCATACAAAATCACAAAACATATCGTGAGATATCGGCTCCCAAAAGTTGCCCAAACTTCTAAAGGAGTGCTTCTGAGTCCAAATTTGCACCTCTTATTAACTAATCAAAACACCTTCAAAATTCATGAAAATTTACAGACATGCATTCTTGACTTTATAGAGCAAGTCTACGAAGTTTCATACAAAATCACAAAACATATCGTGAGATATCGGCTACCAAAAATTGCCCAAACTCCTAAAGGAGTGCTTCTGAGCCCAAATTTGCACCTCTGATTAACATATCAATACACTTTAAAAAATCATGAAAATTTACCGATATGCATTCTCGACTTCAAAGAACAAGAATGTGAAGTTCATACAAAATCTCAAAAATTGCCCGAACTTCTAAAGGAGTGCTTCTGAGCCCAAATTTGCACCTCTTATTAACATATCAAAACACCTTCAAAATTCATGAAAATTTACGGACATGCATTCTTGACTTCATAGAGCAAGGCTATGAAGTTTCATACAAAATCAAAAAACATATCGTGACGTATCGACTCCCAAAAGTTGCCCAAACTTCTAAAGGAGTGCTTCTGAGCCCAAATTTGCACCTCTTATTAACATATCAAAACACCTTCAAAATTCATGAAAATTTACAGACATGCATTCTTGACTTTATAGAGCAAGTCTACGAAGTTTCATACAAAATCACAAAACATATCGTGAGATATCGGCTACCAAAAATTGCCCAAGCTCCTAAAGTAGTGCTTCTGAGCCCAAATTTGCACCTCTGATTAACATATCAATACACTTTAAAAAATCATGAAAATTTACCGATACGCATTCTCGACTTCATAGAAGAAGAATGTGAAGTTCATACAAAATCTCAAAAATTGCCCGAACTTCTAAAGGAGTGCTTCTAAGCCCAAATTTGCACCTCTTATTCACATATCAAAACACTTTCAAAATTTAATGAAAATTTACTGAAATGCATTCTTGACTTAATAGAGCAAGTCTAAGAAGTTTCATACAAAATCACAAAACATATCGTGAGATATCGGCTCCCAAAAATTGCCCAAACTCCTAAAGGAGTGATTCTGAGCCCAAATTTGCAGCTCTGATTAACATATCAAAACACTTTAAAAAATCATGAAAATTTACCGATATGCATTCTCGACTTCATAGAACAAGAATGTGAAGTTCATACAAAATCTCAAGGATTGTAGAGCCCAAATTTGCACCTGTTATTAACATATCAAAACACCTTCAAAATTCATAAAAATTTACAGACATGCATTGTTGACTTCATAGAGCAAGTCTATGAAGTTTCATACAAAATCACAAAACATATCGCGAGGTATCAGCTCCCAAAAGTTGCCCAAACTTCTAAAGGAGTGCTTCTGAGCCCAAATTTGAACCCCTTATTAACATATCAAAAAACCTTCAAAATTCATGAAAATTTACAGACACGCATTCTTGACTTCATAGAGCAAGTCTACGAAGTTTCATACAAAATCACAAAACATATCGTGAGATATCGACTCCCAAAAATTGCCCAAACTCCTAAAGGAGTGCTTCTGAACCGAAATTTGCACGTCTGATTAACATATCAAAACACTTTAAAAAATCAAGAAAATTTACCGATATGCATTCTCGACTTCATAGAACAAGAATGTGAAGTTCATACAAAATCTCAAAAATTGGCCGAACTTCTAAAGGAGTGCTTCTGAGCCCAAATTTGCACCTCTTATTAACATATCAAAACACCTTCAAAATTTAATGAAAATTTACAGACATGCATTATTGACTTCATAGAGCAAGTCTGTGATCTTTCATACAAAATCACAAAACATATCGTGAGATATCAACTCCCAAAAATTGCCCAAACTCCTAAAGGAGTGCTTCTGAGCCCAAATTTGCACGTCTGATTAACATATCAAAACACTTTAAAAAATCAAGAAAATTTACCGATATGCATTCTCGACTTCATAGAACAAGAATGTGAATGTTCATACAAAATCTCAAAAATTGCCCGAACTTCTAAAGGAGTGCTTCTGACCCAAATTTGCACCTCTTATTAACATATCAAAACACCTTCAAAATTCATGAAAATTTACGGATATGCATTCTTGACTTCATAGTGCAAGGCTATGAAGTTTCATACAAAATCACAAAACATATCGTGAGGTATCGGCTCCCAAAAATTGTCCGAACTTCTAAAGGAGTGCTTCTGAGCCCAAATTTTCACCTCTTATTAACATATCAAAGCAACTTCAAAATTCATGAAAATTTACGGACATGCATTCTTGACATCATAGAGCAAGTCTACGAAGTTTCATACAAAATCACAAAACATATCGTGAGATATCGGCTCCCAAAAATTGCCCAAACTCCTAAAAGAGTGCTTCTGAGCCCAAATTTGCTGCTCTGATTAACATATCAAACCACTTTAAAAAATCATGAAAATTTACCGATATTCATTTTCGACTTCATAGAAAAAGAATGTGAAGTTCATAAAAAATCTCAAAAATTGCCCGAACTTCTAAAGGAGTGCTTCTGAGCCCAAATTTTCACCTCTTATTAACATATCAAAACAACTTCAAAATTCATGAAAATTTACGGACATGCATTCTTGACATCATAGAGCAAGTCTACGAAGTTTCATACAAAATCACAAAACATATCGTGAGATATCAGCTCCCAAAAATTGCCCAAACTCCTAAAGGAGTGCTTCTGAGCCCAAATTTGCTGCTCTGATTAACATATCAAACCACTTTAAAAAATCATGAAAATTTACCGATATTCATTCTCGACTTCATAGAAAAAGAATGTGAAGTTCATAAAAAATCTCAAAAATTGCCCGAACTTCTAAAGGAGTGCTTCTGAGCCCAAATTTGCACCTCTTATGAACATATCAAAACACCTTCAAAATTCATGAAAATTTACGGATATGCATTCTTGACGTCATAGAGCAAGGCTACGAAGTTTCATACAAAATCACAAAACATATCGTGAGTTATCGGCTCCCAAAAATTGCCCAAACTCCTAAAGAGGTGCTTCTGAGCCCAAATTTGCACCTCTGATTAACATATCAAAACACTTTAAAAAATCATGAAAATTTACCGATATGCATTCTCGACTTCATAGAACTAGAATGTGAAGTTCATACAAGATCTCAAAAATTGCCCGAACATCAAAAGGAGTGCTTCTCAGCCCAAATTTGCACCTCTTAGTAACATATCAAAACACCTTCAAAATTCATGAAAATTTACGGATATGCATTCTTGACTTCATAGTGCAAGGCTATGAAGTTTCATACAAAATCACAAAACATATCGTGAGGTATCGGCTCCCAAAAATTGTCCGAACTTCTAAAGGAGTGCTTCTGAGCCCAAATTTTCACCTCTTATTAACATATCAAAGCAACTTCAAAATTCATGAAAATTTACGGACATGCATTCTTGACATCATAGAGCAAGTCTACGAAGTTTCATACAAAATCACAAAACATATCGTGAGATATCGGCTCCCAAAAATTGCCCAAACTCCTAAAGGAGTGCTTCTGAGCCTAAATTTGCACCTCTGATTAACATATCAAAACACTTTGAAAAATCATGAAAATTTACAGATATGCATTCTCGACTTCATAGAACAAGAATGTGAAGTTCATACAAAATCTCAAAAATTACCCGAACTTCTAAATGAGTGCTTCTGAGCCCAAATTTGCACCTCTTATTAACATATCAAAACACCTTCAAAATTTAATGAAACTTTCCAGAAATGCATTCTTGACTTAATAGAGCAAGTCTACGAAGTTTCATACAAAATCACAAAACATATCGTGAGATATCGGCTCACAAAAATTGCCCAAACTCCTAAAGGAGTGCTTCTGAGCCCAAATTTGCAGCTCTGATTAACATATCAAAACACTTTGAAAAATCATGAAAATTTACCGATATGCATTCTCGACTTCATAGAACAAGAATGTGAAGTTTATACAAAATCTCAAAAATTGCCCGACCTTCAAAAGGATTGCTTCTGAGCCCAAATTTGCAGATCTGATTAACATATCAAAACACTTTAAAAAATCAAGAAAATTTACCGATATGCATTCTCGACTTCATAGAACAAGAATGTGAAGTTCATACAAAATCTCAAAAATTGCCCAACCTTCAAAAGGAGTGCTTCTCAGCCCAAATTTGCACCTCTTATTAACATATCAAAACACCTTCAAAATTCTTGAAAATTTACGGATATGCATTCTTGACTTCATAGTGCAAGGCTATGAAGTTTCATACAAAATAACAAAACATATCGTGAGGTATCGGCTCCCAAAAATTGTCCGAACTTCTAAAGGAGTGCTTCTGAGCCCAAATTTTCACCTCTTATTAACATATGAAAACAACTTCAAAATTCATGAAAATTTACGGACATGCATTCTTGACATCATAGAGCAAGTCTACGAAGTTTCATACAAAATCACAAAACATATCGTGAGATATCGGCTCCCAAAAATTGCCCAAACTCCTAAAGGAGTGCTTCTGAGCCCAAATTTGCACCTCTGATTAACATATCAAAACACTTTCAAAAATCATGAAAATTTACCGATATGCATTCTCGACTTCATAGAGGAAGAATGTGAAGTTCATACAAAATCTCAAAAATTGCCCGAACTTCTAAAAGAGTTCTTCTGAGGCCAAATTTGCACCTGTTATTAACATATCAAAACACCTTCAAAATTAATGAAAATTTACGGACGTGCAGTCTTGACATCATAGAGTGCTGTCTACGAAGTTTCATAAAAAATCACAAAACATATGGTGAGATATCGACTCCCAAAAATTGCCCAAACTCCTAAAGGACTGCTTCTGAGCCCAAATTTGCACCTCTGATTAACATATCAAAACACTTTCAAAAATCATGAAAATTTACCGATATGCATTCTCGACTTCATAGAAGAAGAATGTGAAGTTCCTACAAAATCTCAAAAATTGTCCGAACTTCTAAAAGAGTGCTTCTGAAGCCAAATTTGCACCTCTTATTAACATATGAAAACACTTTCAAAAATTTAATGAATATTTACAGACATGCATTTTTGACTTCATAGAGCAAGTCTATGAAGTTTCATACTAAATCACAAAACATATCGTGAGATATCGGCTCCCAACAATTGCCCAAACTCACAAAGGAGTGCTTCTGAGCCCAAATTTGCACCTCTTATTAACATAGAAAAACTCCTTCAAAAATTTAATGAAAATTTACAGATATGCATTCTTGACTTCATAGAGCAAGTCTATGAAGTTTCATACTAAATCACAAAACATATCGTGAGGTATCGGCTCCCAAAAATTGCCCAAACTCATAAAGGAGTGATTATGTGCCCAAATTTGCACCTCTGATTAACATATCAAAACACTTTAAAAAATTAAGAAAATTTACCGATATGCATTCTCGACTTCATAGACCAAGAATGTGAAGTTCATACAAAATCTCAAAATTTGCCCGAAATTCTAAAGGAGTGCTTCTGAGCCCAAATTTGCACCTCTTATTAACATATCAAAACACCTCCAAATTTTATGAAAATTTACTGAAATGCAGTCTTGACTTAATAGAGCAAGTCTATGTAGTTTCATACGTAATCACAAAACATATCGTGAGATATCGGCTTCCAAAAATTGCCCAAATTCCTAACGGCGTGATTATGAGCTCAAATTTGCAGCTCTGATTAACATATCAAAACATTTGAAAAAATCATGAAAATTTACCGATATGCATTCTTGACTTCATAGAACAAGAATGTGAAGTTCATACAAAATCTCAAAAATTGCCCGAACTTCTAAAGGAGTGCTTCTAAGCCCAAATTGGCACCTCTTATTAACATACCAAAACACCTTCAAAATTCATGAAAATTTACGGACATGCATTCTTGACATCATAGAGCAAGGCTACGGAGTTTCATACAAAATCAACAAATATTTCGTGAGATATCGGCTACCAAAAATTGCCCAAACTCCTAAAGGAGTGCTTCTGAGCACAAATTTGCACCTCTAATTAACATATCAATACACTTTAAAAAATCATGAAAATTTACCGATATGCATTCTCGACTTCATAGAAGAAGAATGTGATATTCATACAAAATCTCAAAAATTGCCCGAACTTCTAAAGGAGTGCTTCTGAGCTCAAATTTGCACCTCTTATTAACATATCAAAACACCTTCAAAATTCATGAAAATTTTCGGATATGCAATCTTGACTTCATAGAGCAAGGCTTTGACGTTTCATACAAAATCACAAAACATATCGTGAGGTATCGGCTCCCAAAAGTTGCCCAAACTTCTAAAGGAGTGCTTCTGAGCCCAAATTTGCAGCTCTTATTAATATATCAAAACACCTTCAAAATTCATGAAAATTACATACATGCATTCTTGACTTCATAGAGCAAGTCTACGGAGTTTCATACAAAATCACAAAACATATCGTGAGATATCGGCTGCCAAAAATTGCCCAAACTCCTAAAGGAGTGTTTCTGTGCCCAAATTGGTAACTCTGATTAACATATCAAAACACTTTCAAAAATCATGAAAATTTACCGATATGCATTCTCGACTTCATAGAAGAAGAATGTGAAGTTCATACAAAATCTCAAAAATTGCCCGAACTTCTAAAGGAGTGCTTCTGTGCCCAAATTTGCACCTCTTATTAACATATCAAAACACCTTCAAAATTCATGAAAATTTACGGACATGCATTCTTGACATCATAGAATAAGTCTACGAAGGTTCATACAAAATCACAAAACATATCGTGAGATATCGGCTCCAAAAAATTACCCAAACTCCTAAAGGAGTGCTTCTGACCCCAAATTTGCACCTCTAATTAACATATCAATACACTTTAAAAAATCATGAAAATTTACCGATATGCATTCTCGACTTCATAGAAGAAGAATGTGATGTTCATACAAAATCTCAAAAATTGCCCGAACTTCTGAAGGAGTGCTTCTGAGCTCAAATTTGCACGTCTTATTAACATATCAAAACACCTTCAAAATTCAGGAAAATTTATGGATATGCATTCTTAACTTCATAGAGCAAGTCTATGAAGTTATCGGCTCCCAAAAGTTGCCCAAACTTCAAAAGGAGTGCTTCTGAGCCCAAATTTGCACCTCTTATTAATATATCAAAACACCTTCAAAATTCATGAAAATTTACGGACATGCATTCTTGACATCATAGAGTAAGTCTACGAAGTTTCATACAAAATCACAAAACATATCGTGAGATATCGGCTCCCAAAAATTGCCCAAACTCCTAAAGGAGTGCTTCTTAGCCCAAATTTGCATCTCTGATTAACATATCAAAACACTTTAAAAAATAATGAAAATTTACCGATATGCATTCTCGACTTCAAAGAACAAGAATGTGAAGTTCATACAAAATCTCAAAAATTGCCCGAACTTCTAAATGAGTGCTTCTGAGCCCAAATTTGCACCTCTTATGAACATATCAAAACACCTTCAAAATTTAATGAAAATTTACTGAAATGCATTCTTGACTTAATAGAGCAAGTCTAAGAAGTTTCATACAAAATCATAAAACATATCGTGAGATATCGGCTCCCAAAAATTACCCAAACTCCTAAAGGAGTGCTTCTGACCCCAAATTTGCACCTCTAATTAACAAATCAATACACTTTAAAAAATCATGAAAATTTACCGATATGCATTCTCGACTTCATAGAAGAAGAATGTGAAGTTCATACAAAATCTCAAAAATTGCCCAAACTTTTAAAGGAGTGCTTCTGTGCCCAAATTTGCACCTCTTATTAACATATCAAAACACCTTCAAAATTCATGAAAATTTACAGACATGCATTCTTGACATCATAGAGCAAGTCTACGAAGTTTCATACAAAATCACAAAACATATCGTGAGTTATCGGCTCCCACAAATTGCCCAAACTCCTAAAGAGTAGCTTCTGAGCCCAAATTTGCACCTCTGATTAACATATCAAAACACTTTAAAAAATAATGAAAATTTACCGATATGCATTCTCGACTTCATAGAACAAGAATGTGAAGTTCATACAAGATCTCAAAAATTGCCCGACCTTCAAAAGGAGTGCTTCTCAGCCCAAATTTGCACCTCTTATTAACATATCAAAACACCTTCAAAATTCATGAAAATTTACAGACATGCATTCTTGACATCATAGCCTACGAAGTTTCATACAAAATCACAAAACATATCGTGAGGTATCGGCTCCCAAAAATTGCCCGAACTCCTAAAGGAGTGCTTCTGAGCCCAAATTTGCACCTCTGATTAACATATCAAAACACTCTAAAAAATCATGAAAATTTACCGATATGCATTCTCGACTTAATAGAGCAAGTCTACGAAGTTCCATACAAAATCACAAAACATATCGTGAGATATCGGCTCTCAAAAATTGCCCAAACTCCTAAAGAGTGCTTCTGAGCCCAAATTTGAACCTCTGATTAACACATGAAAACACCTTCAAAATTCATGAAAATTTACGGACATGCATTCTTGACATCATAGAGCAAGGCTATGTAGTTTCATACAAAATCACAAAACATATCGTGAGGTATCTGCTCCCAAAAATTGCCCAAACTCCAAAAGGAGTGCTTCTGAGCCCAAATTTGCATCTCTGATTAACATATCAAAACACTTTAAAAAAATCATGAAAATTTACCGATATGCATTCTCGACTTCAAAGAACAAGAATGTGAAGTTCATACAAAATCTCAAAAATTGCCCGAACTTCTAAAGGAGTGCTTCTGAGCCCAAATTTGCACCTCTTATTAACATAGAAAAACACCTTTAAAAATTTAATGAAAATTTACAGACATGCATTTTTGACTTCATAGAGCAAATCTATGAAGTTTCATACTAAATCACAAAACATATCGTGAGATATCGGCTCCCAAAAATTGCCCAAACTCACAAAGGAGTGATTCTGAGCCCAAATTTGCACCTCTGATTAACATATCAAAACACTTTAAAAAATTAAGAAAATTTACCGATATGCATTCTCGACTTCATAGAACAAGAATGTGAAGTTCATACAAAATCACAAAACATATCGTGAGATATCGGCTCCCAAAAATTGCCCAAACTCCTAAAGAGTGCTTCTGAGCCCAAATTTGAACCTCTGATTAACATATCAAAACACTTTAAAAAATTAAGAAAATTTACCGGTATGCATTCTCGACTTCATAGAAGAAGAATGTCAAGTACATACAAAATCTCAAAAATTGCCCGAACTTCTAAAGGAGTGCTTCTGAACCCAAATTTGCACCTCTTATTAACACATGAAAACACCTTGAAAATTCATGAAAATTTACGGACATGCATGCTTGACATCATAGAGCAAGGCTATGTAGTTTCATAGAAAATCACAAAACATATCGTGAGGTATCGGCTCCCAAAAATTGCCCAAACTCCAAAAGGAGTGCTTCTGAGCCCAAATTTGCATCTCTGATTAACATATCAAAACACTTTAAAAAATCATTAAAATTTACCGATATGCATTCTCGACTTCAAAGAACAAGAATGTCAAGTTCATACAAAATCTCAAAAATTGCCCGAACTTCTAAAGGAGTGCTTCTGAGCCCAAATTTGCACCTCTTATTAACATATCAAAACACCTTCAAAATTTAATGAAAATTTACCCACATGCATTCGTAAGTTCATAGAGGAAGTCTCTGAAGTTTCATACAAAATCATAAAACATATCGTGAGATATCGGCTCCCAAAAATTACCCAAACTCCTAAAGGAGTGCTTCTGAGCCCAAATTTGCAGCAATGATTAACATATCAAAACACTTTAAAAAATCATGAAAATTTACCGATATGCATTCTCGACTTCATAGAACAAGAATGTGAAGTTATACAAAATCTCAAAAATTGCCCGAACTTCTAAAGGAGTGCTTCTGAGCCCAAATTTGCACCTCTTATTAACATACCAAAACACCTTCAAAATTCATAAAAATTTACAGACATGCATTCTTGACTTCATAGAGCAAGTCTATGAAGTTTCATACAAAATCACAAAACATATCGTGAGCTATCGGCTCCCAAAAATTGCCCAAACTCCAAACGGAGTGCTTCTGAGCCCAAATTTGCAGCTCTAATTAACATATCAAAACACTTTAAAAAATCATGAAAATTTACCGATATGCATTCTCGACTTCATAGAACAAGAATGTGAAGTTCATATAAAGTCTCAAAAATTGCCCGAACTTCTAAAGGAGTGCTTCTGAGCCCAAATTTGCACCTCTTATTAACATAGAAAAAAACCATTAAAAATTTAATGAAAATTTACAGACATGCATTTTTGACTTTATAGAGCAAGTCTCTGAAGTTTCATACTAAATCACAAAACATATCGTGAGATATCGGCTCCCAAAAATTGCCCAAACTCACAAAGGAGTGATTCTGAGCCCAAATTTGCACCTCTGATTAACATATCAAAACACTTTAAAAAATTAAGAAAATTTACCGATATGCATTCTCGACTTCATAGAACAAGAATGTGAAGTTCATACAAAATCACAAAACATATCGTGAGATATCGGCTCCCAAAAATTGCCCAAACTCCTAATGAGTGCTTCTGAGCCCAAATTTGAACCTCTGATTAACATATCAAAACACTTTAAAAAATTAAGAAAATTTACCGGTATGCATTCTCGACTTCATAGAAGAAGAATGTCAAGTACATACAAAATCTCAAAAATTGCCCGAACTTCTAAAGGAGTGCTTCTGAACCCAAATTTGCACCTCTTATTAACACATGAAAACACCTTCAAAATTCATGAAAATTTACGGACATGCATTCTTGACATCATAGAGCAAGGCTATGTAGTTTCATACAAAATCACAAAACATATCGTGAGGTATCGGCTCCCAAAAATTGCCCAAACTCCAAAAGGAGTGCTTCTGAGCCCAAATTTGCATCTCTGATTAACATATCAAAACACTTTAAAAAATCATTAAAATTTACCGATATGCATTCTCGACTTCAAAGAACAAGAATGTCAAGTTCATACAAAATCTCAAAAATTGCCCGAACTTCTAAAGGAGTGCTTCTGAGCCCAAATTTGCACCTCTTATTAACATATCAAAACACCTTCAAAATTTAATGAAAATTTACCCACATGCATTCGTAAGTTCATAGAGGAAGTCTCTGAAGTTTCATACAAAATCATAAAACATATCGTGAGATATCGGCTCCCAAAAATTACCCAAACTCCTAAAGGAGTGCTTCTGAGCCCAAATTTGCAGCAATGATTAACATATCAAAACACTTTAAAAAATCATGAAAATTTACCGATATGCATTCTCGACTTCATAGAACAAGAATGTGAAGTTATACAAAATCTCAAAAATTGCCCGAACTTCTAAAGGAGTGCTTCTGAGCCCAAATTTGCACCTCTTATTAACATACCAAAACACCTTCAAAATTCATAAAAATTTACAGACATGCATTCTTGACTTCATAGAGCAAGTCTATGAAGTTTCATACAAAATCACAAAACATATCGTGAGCTATCGGCTCCCAAAAATTGCCCAAACTCCAAACGGAGTTCTTCTGAGCCCAAATTTGCAGCTCTAATTAACATATCAAAACACTTTAAAAAATCATGAAAATTTACCGATATGCATTCTCGACTTCATAGAACAAGAATGTGAAGTTCATACAAAGTCTCAAAAATTGCCCGAACTTTTAAAGGAGTGCTTCTGTGCCCAAATTTGCACCTCTTATTAACATATCAAAACACCTTCAAAATTCATGAAAATTTAGGGACATGCATTCTTGACATCATAGAGCAAGTCTACGAAGTTTCATACAAAATCACAAAACATATCGTGAGATATCGGCTGCCAAAAATTGCCCAAACTCCTAAAGGAGTGTTTCTGAGCCCAAATTGGTAACTCTGATTAACATATCAAAACACTTTCAAAAATCATGAAAATTTACCGATATGCATTCTCGACTTCATAGAAGAAGAATGTGAAGTTCATACAAAATCTCAAAAATTGCCCGAACTTTTAAAGGAGTGCTTCTGTGCCCAAATTTGCACCTCTTATTAACATATCAAAACACCTTCAAAATTCATGAAAATTTAGGGACATGCATTCTTGACATCATAGAGCAAGTCTACGAAGTTTCATACAAAATCACAAAACATATCGTGAGATATCGGCTCCCAAAAATTGCCCAAACTCCTAAAGGAGTGCTTCTGAGCCCAAATTTGCATCTCTGATTAACATATCAAAACACTTTAAACAATCATGAAAATTTACCGATATGCATTCTCGACTTCAAAGAACAAGAATGTGAAGTTCATACAAAATCTCAAAAATTGCCCGAACTTCTAAAGGAGTGCTTCTGAGCCCAAATTTGCATCTCTTATTAACATATCAAACCACCTTCAAAATTTAATGAAAATTTACCCACATCCATTCTGAAGTTCATAGAGGAAGTCTCTGAAGTTTCATACAAAATCATAAAACATATCGTGAGATATCGGCTCCCAAAAATTACCCAAACTCCTAAAGGAGTGCTTCTGAGCCCAAATTTGCAGCTCTGATTAACATATCAAAACACTTTAAAAAATCATGAAAATTTACCGATATGCATTCTCGACTTCATAGACGAAGAATTTGAAGTTCATTCAAAATCTCAAAAATTGCCCGAACTTATAAAGGAGTGTTTCTGAGCCCAAATTTGCACCAACATATCAAAACACCTTCAAAATTCACGAAAATTTATAGACATGCATTCTTGACTTCATAGAGCAAGTCTATGAAGTTTCATACAAAATCACAAAACATATCGTGAGGTATTGGCTTCCAAAAATTGCCCAAACTCCTAAAGGAGTGCTTCTGAGCCCAAATTTGCACCCCTGATTAACATATCAAAACACTTTCAAAAATCATGAAAATTTACCGATATGCATTCTCGACTTCATAGAAGAAGAATATGAAGTTCATACAAAATCTCAAAACATATCGTGCGATATCGGTTCCAAAAATTGCCCAAACTCCTAAAGGAGTGCTTCTGATCCCAAATTTGCAGCTCTGATTAACATATCAAAACACTTTAAAAAATCATGAAAATTTACCGATATGCATTCTCGACTTCATAGAACAAGAATGTGAAGTTCATACAAAATCTCAAAAATTGCCCGAACTTCTAAAGGAGTGCTTCTGAGCCCAAATTTGCACCTCTTATTAACATATCAAAACACCTTCAAAATTCATGAAAATTTATGGATATGCATTCTTAACTTCATAGAGCAAGTCTATGAAGTTTCATAGAAAATCACAAAACATATCGTGAGGTATCGGCTACCAAAAATTGCCCAAACTCCTAAAGGAGTGCTTCTGAGCCCAAATTTGCAGCTCTGATTAACATATCAAAACACTTTCAAAAATAATGAAAATTTACCGATATGCATTCTCGACTTCAAAGAACAAGAATGTGAAGTTCATACAAAATCTCAAAAATTGCCCAAACTTCTAAAGGAGTGCTTCTGATTCCAAATTTGCACCTTTTATTAACATATCAAAACACCTTCAAAATTCATGAAAATTTACGGACATGCATTCTTGACATCATAGAGCAAGGCTAAGAAGTTTCGTACAAAATCACAAAACATATCGTGAGGTATTGGCTCCCAAAAATTGCCCAAACTCCTAAAGGAGTGCTTCTGAGCCCAAATTTGCACCTCTGATTAACATATCAAAACACTTTAAAAAATCATGAAAATTTACCGATATGCATTCTCGACTTCATAGAAGAAGAATTTGAAGTTCTTACAAAATCTCAAAAATTGCCCGAACTTCTAAAGGAGTGCTTATGACCCCAAATTTGCACCTCTTATTAACATATCAAAACACCTTCAAAATTCATGAAAATTTACAGACATGCATTCTTGAATTCATAGAGCAAGTCTACTTAGTTTCATACAAAATCACAAAACATATCGTGAGATATTGGCTCCCAAAAATTGCCCAAACTCCTAAAGGAGTGCTTCTGAGCCCAAATTTGCACCTCTGATTAACATATCAAAACACTTTAAAAAAGATATAATAGATATAATAGATAACTATGATCAATAAAATGTCATATCTATCATAACTAAATTAAAAACGTGAAAATTAATATATTATTTAAATTTCGATCTATGATTTACAAAATTCTATGAATTACTAGGCTTGATTGGTAATATAAAGTTTCTTACAAATTCCTATGAATTACTAGGCTCAAATCAGAAGGAAACAAAGAAAATTACCAGCACCTTAAAGAAAAACATCCTACTAGTGCCTTGAAGACAAAAGACTTCCTAAAGTACTTCCATAAAAGGAGAAAATATCCTATCCGTACATTCATAAAAGGAAAATTACTCAATAAAAAACAGTAAATCCTTACAGATAGTTGGTTGACAGCTTTCCAAATTCCAAAAGCAAAAAATTTCTCTATTGTTTAAGGAGCCTGATAATTGTACCTCAAACAAAATCTCCGAGTATACGTACGTCCCCCGCACCGTTAAATTAGTTAGTTTAGATGTTTGAAATGAATCTCTGCTTAGATGTTTGAAATTTTACACATATTATTCATGCATGTATACCTGTCTCTCTCAATAAGAAATTTGGTGGGCACCAGTGTTCTAAATAGCTAGCTATAGCTTTTTCGGACCCTAAAAGCTATATGGCGCTATGGTCGATATATAGCTAGCTACTTAGTGCAATCGCTTATTTTTTTAATTGTCCCGCTATACCACTATAATCGCTATTTAAACCGTTGGTGGGCACAAATGAAACAGGCACCGGGAATAAACAAATGAATCACTTGTAGAATATTTTGACAATTAGAAATTACCTAATTAATTAAGAACTCCTTACAATGACAGCATCCATGAGCCGAACTAGAGGCAATAATTAATTCTATTATGATATGGATCATCTCCACAAATAAGATGACCTCGGCATTTTTATCAAAGAGATGTTGTGCGTGCCATCTTTATTGAACCGCTGTTGTTTGATTGCACTATTACCTACAATTTTCATTGAATCAAATTTAGCTGAGTGAAATAAGTATTAATTTTCATGCCGTGCCACACCGTGCATCTACAATTAGCGGCAATTATTGCATTTGCATTCGATCAAACATCTTGTGTGCATGATCAAGGTCCAAGCAGTAGACTTTTAGATGAGATCCAATCATTGATCAGATCCATACAAAACTAAACAAGTAACACAATAAGATCTAATTCAGTTGAAAAACAGCCCATTTTAGAACAACAAAGATCGTGAATTGATCACCAACAAGAAAGAAATTAAATCAAATTTATTGAAATTCAAGAAATGAGATATCATGACATTGAAGCCAATTCAGCTAGAACGCATATATTGATTGATAATATAGTCTATATATTGGTACCAAAGATGAGTTCAAGAAGAAATAATTTAGTTAATTATTACAAAATTATTTGTACATTTATTTTTTTAAACCTCAATTTAGTACAAAATGAGCTCTATATATATATTATTAAATTTTATACGTAGACATAACTCTCGTGAAAAAAAGACATATTTGACACTTAAATTGTAAAATATTTAAAAAAAAAAATCGACATTAAAATATTACGGTAGTAGAACCCTACTTCATAATAGGGGAAAATTTCATGGATACCCCTCAAAAACTTTGAATTTACGCATAATTCCTACTCCCAAATTTATAATATCATATTTAATAATCCTTCTAAATTAAAAAAAACTCACTATAATTTATCTAATTTATTGTGTTTTCCATTACAATTAATTCTTTTCTTAATTATAAAATTTCCAACCCTTTATTATAAAAATAAAAATATATAGCTTGTTTAAGAAATATGTTTAGTAGTGTAATTACCTAGAGAACAAACTATTAATTTTCTCCATGTGACGCACATACAAAATTAAAATGCTGGATTTTTCTTATATATATTATAGTTATTTTTATTTACTTATGAAGATTAAATTTGATATTTTATAAAACAAAATGAATTTTAATAGAAGAAGCAACAAATTTGGTATATTTATGAGTTATTTGGAGCATTTACAACTAGGGGTGAAAACATAGCCAGATTATCCGGCGGATATCTGCTTCGTATCTGCATATATTTTCGGATTCGAATTTGGATATTCATAGAAGATCCATTTTCGGATACAGAGTCCTAAATGGAGCGGATATCCGGATCATCCGAAACTCAATAGTTTAACCGGACCCAAATAAAAGAGGAATTAATATTTGCTATAAGTGGGATTTGAAATCATGTACTCCCATTTCAAGGCCTTTGCACTAAGCTTCAAACCATTAGACCACAACATCTTTTGTTACCACTCCTTTATTTGATATATATATTATATTAGTGGATTTTATAAGTTCATTGATATTTATATTTAATATTTTAATTAATATTTGTATCTTAGAAGTTCATATATCTTAATTATCCGATCATTATTCATTTTATATCCGTATTCGAATCCGTATACGTGGACAATCCGTTCCATATCTGTATCCGTTTAAGGCGGATTTGGTTTTGAATTTTGATATCCGTTTACTATCCGTATCTGTATTTGTATCCGCTCATTATCCAATGGATGCAGATTTGGTATCAGCATTATCCGCTCCGTATCCGCTCTGTTTTCACCCCTATCTAAAACTCAACAACTCAAATGAGTTTTTAAATAACTGTTAACCACTTTTTAGATATTAAGGTCTCTAAAGTTTCTAATTCTTATATCACTGAAACTAATTTTAGAGTTTCTATTAAGCCACATCAATAATAAATTAAAAAGGAGAAACAATTTTAGCCAATCATTTAACCAGCATAGAGTTTATAAATAGTTTCTTAATAATAAACTTTATTGCATAGTTTGTAAATAAAAAACTCTTCCACATCTCTGAAACTGAATTAGAATCTGTCATATCAGATTAGAAACTAATAATACCAGGGATATAGATGCTCTTAGGTTTTGTTAAGGGGGAGATATGTAATTTTGAGGTTTTTGAGGGATGTACATGAATTTCTTTTTTCATAATATTATAATACTGGTGTGCTAGAAAACAAAAATGGCTAAAAGATTTGACTTACAGAAGTCGGTGCCTCGAAATCTTGCACTAGATTGTTTTTTTGAAGTTTATCAGCAGGAATCCATGATTTTAAAAAAAAAAAACTAGAGAAGTCCAGTCTAGCCTAGATAAATATATCAATCAGATTTGTAAATTAACATCGATGCTCGTATCATTATGTGTATTAAATAAAAATAATATTTACCGGCATGCATTTTACTATCAATACCATTATGAAATGGATGTCAATGATATAGCTTTGGCTGGTGAAAAAAATATAATCAACTTGATATAAATTGAAGACTTTAAAGACTACGTACACTGATTTAAAAAATAGTTAATGATATTTTATTCACCATTTGTGCAATGACAAATCTAGAAATATAGAAAAAGGTGATTAACTCGTATATATAAATTTGTAACTTTTTCTTCTAGAAAATAAACTTCTGTTCATCTAATTAATCATCTTTGTGCTCCAGTCACTATATATATACATGCAAGCACCACATGTAGAACTCAGAGACTTCATCTCAAACCCAACAAGAAAAAATCAAGAGAGATACAATAACATGAACAAGAGCTTATTTTCTCTTGTTCTTATTCTTCATGTTTTTTTCTTAGCCTCTGCAGACACTGAGTGGAAACTTCTCAATTCTTATGCCCCTGAGTGGATACCTATTCCTAATGCCTCTACAGACTCGGCAGCCAAAAGATGGGCTCGTATGTGTTTCTCTATCTCTTTCTCTACACACTCACATATGTTTCATAATTCAGTAATTGTAATGGTCATTTTATCCAAAAGATAACAATTGGAGTTGTGCTTGAAAAATATGATTTTCTTAAACCATTTTTAGTTATGAAACTTGTTGTTTTCTCTTTATAGGAGTAATCCCTTATTTTATCTTTCTAGGAGTAAGTTCTAGTGACTGCATTGATTAAGACTGAATTCACCCCTTTAACTCTGTAATAATCTTTTATGAAAAAAAAGTTAGGATTTAAAATTTCTCTTCTTAGTCACTAATCACTACATTTAACCATTCGGTGATAAAATAATATGAACCAGAATTACATACCCAATAACATAAGTTTCATCTTTTAATTAAAATAGTTATCATGTCATAATTATTTAATTCGATTTGCTTATATGCACCATCTTTTGCAGCTATGCTGTTTCAGAGTATGACAAGAACAGCACAGCACACCTCGAGTTCATAAAGGTTGTCAATGCATCTCTTATGTTTATATACCTGGGCAATTACACACATCTTGATTCTCAAACTAAAGTTTTACTCTGGGTGGAGGCGAAGAACTGCACCAATCCTGACCAATCCGACATTTACGAAACTCAGGTTTCCGACCATTTTATATATCAAAACCCTCCTATTCATGGCGCCGTTTATGACTACGAAACTTTTGATTATCTTACAAAGTTGGGGTAGGTTTTTTAGGTTTTCAAAGAAGATGATCGACAATAATTTTATTTCTTATAATTTGTTTCTTCTGTAGCTTGGATTGGTATGTTTTAAATTGCAGACTTGTTATGTTTTGTGTGTTGTTGCTCTGTTTCTCTGTATGCGGTTGGTATCAAATTATTTAAGACTTGTTTCGTTTGATGTGGTACCATTACATTAGAATTCAGAGAATATATATGGCGTTTTATTTGGTTTACGTTTTGAACTGTGGTGCAATGTTTGATTCAAGTAATTAAATGGCAGTTATATGAACTCATTTTTTCCCTCGATATTTTTTAAGGTTGGTTGCTTGATGCGTCCCACATATGTTATAATAAAAAAAGTGTATTGACACGTTTATAATTTACTGGCACCTCATGCCATGGCTATTTCTCTGGCTATGCTTATGCCATGCCTATATAAGCCTATATCAGCATTTACTGTTAGTATGTACTTGATTTAATATGGTCTCCAAATTGGTCTGTACATAATTGACTTGATGCACAAATGTCTAAATCACATAAATTGATGGAATGAAAACCTATTCATAACTCGGAATTTGAAAATAAAATAAAGCAACAAATTATGCACAATTTGGATGGAATCGTAATTTTGTTTTGAAAATTTGAGACGTGCAATGTACAATTGTCACACCTCCAATTCTACCACGTATATTTATCATTTAATATACTTAACATAAGGCATGAATTTTTTATAAGCATTGCCAATATCAACCATTATTTTTACCACATCTCAGTTTAATATACAAGGATTATCTAACCATGTGAAATTCAAGAAATGAGATATCAAGGCATTCTAACTTAGAACACAGAAATTGATTGATAATATATAGTCTACATTGGTACCAGAGATGAGTTATTTTATAGACAAATCTAACAATAGAAGAATGAAGTTAGTTAATTGTAACAAAATTATTAGTGTTTATACTTTTTGAATCCTCGGTTTAGTATAAAATGAGCTACATATATATTATGAAATTTTATACGTAGATATAATTCTCCTAATTAATAAAAATAAGACATATATTTGACACTTTAAATTGTAAATTTAAAAGATTAAATTAAGAAAAAAACTATCACACTTTGAGATCTCAACATTATACGACAGCAGAACTCTACATATATAATAGGGGAAAATTTCATGTATCCCCCCCCTAAAAAACATTAAAAGTACATATTTCCTCGTCCAAAATATATAATATCATATTTACCCCTTTAAATTTAAAAAACTCACTAGTTAATTGCACATGTAAATGTATATTTACTAACAACTATTGTCCTTAATAACCGGTGTTAAATTGGAATGCTGAACATTTTTTCTATGTATAATACATTTTTTTTTCTAATAAAAATTAAAATGGATATTTTATAAATATAGAATTAATTTTAATAGAAGAAGCAATAATTTGGTATATTATTACTTTTTTTATATTTTTCAGGGGTATATATGAAATTCTCCCTTCATAATATTATAATACAAAGGTCAACGCCTCGAAATCTTGCAGTAAATTTTTTATTTGTAAGTTTTTCAGAAGGAATCCATGATATAAAGAAAAGGTAGACTAGAGAAGTCCAATCTAGCCTATTGATAAAAAATAATAATTAAACGAGATGAATATCAATCAAATATGTATATTAACATCGATGCTCGTATCAATGAATTAATTAAAGTTAAAATTTCAATGCATGTATTTTACTATCAGTATCATTATGAAATAGATGTTAATGTAGATCTCCATATAACTTTGACTGGTAATAAAAATAGGATCAACTTGAATTGGGTGAGGTGATTGGGTCTCAGATTGGGTTTGAGAAGCCGCCGCTACTCTGAGAGACATTAATTGCTGGTATGGACATGGCAACTTATCTCTGCATTCTCTTAAAAGTTGATCACTCGATGTATTGTACCAGTACGAGATTGAGTACCCATTGGCTACCTCCCAGATGGCAGACCAGTGAAGGAGGTGTTTTATTTTGATGAGGCTATTCCAAAAAAAGGAACCTTTAATACTCCAAATGAATGGCACATTGTGTTATCCCTCTGATATTCCTTACTATGATACTCCAAAGGCACTGCGGTTCTCTATACACTCGCCACCACCATCGGAGCAGTAGCGAACAATTTCGAATCTCGAAATTTGGTATCCCGATTACCCCCCATCTCTTGGGTAACATTACTGTGTCCCAGTTGATTAGTGAAATGCCCGCCTTCTTGTTATCCTGACTCCCCCACAGAAAGCCTCTGCATATCTTCTCAATCCAACTCAGCAGCCACTTTGGGAATGCAAAGCAGGCCATGTGGTAGATTGGGATTGCCATAAGAACTGAGTTTGTCAATTGAATATGCCCTCCCCTTGATAAGAATTTTGCCTGCCATCCTTGCAATCTATGTTCCAATTTTTCAATAAGTGGAAAAAAATCCCGCTTGCTTGGTTTCCTGACTGTCAATGGTATACCAAGGTAGGATATTGGCAGATTCGTTCTCCCACACCCCAGAACCATTTGCACTGTCTCGATCTCCGCAGTTGTGAGATTGATAGGGAGGTATTAGCTCTTCTCATAGTTAATCTTCAAGCCGGAGACCTTAGTTAACAGTCTAAGCATTAGCTTTAAAGACATTAGAGTAGTCGTGTCTGAGTTGGAGATAATGGCAGTATCGTCAGCATACTGGAATTCTAGTATTGGTTGCGCAATTTTTGCAGAGATTCTTGAGTTGAGGGTGTTGCTTACTGCCCCTATTATCCTCTGCAAGGCATCAACGGCAATTATGAACAGCATGGGTGACAAGGGATCTCCCTGTTGCAGCCCTCGATTATCGGTGAAAAAGGCCAATGCCCCTCCATTCATAATGATTCTAGATGATGATGTCATGAGCATCCTTCTGATCCATTGTAACCACTCTTCCGGAAATCCTCTGACCTTCATGATGTTGAACAAGAAATCCCAGCTAATTGAATCAAATTTAGCTGAGTGAAATAAGTATTAATTTTCATGTAGTGCCACGCCGTGCACCTACAATTACCGGCAATTATTGCATTTGCATTCGATCGAACATCTTGTGTACATGATCAAGGTCCAAGCAGTGGAGTTTTAGATGAGATCCAATCATTGATCAGATCCATATAAAACTAAACAAGTAACACAATTAGATCTAATTCAGTTGAAAAACAGCCCATTGAAGCCAATTTAGTTAGAACACATAAATTGATTGATAATAGTCTATATTGGTACCAAAGATGAGTTCTAGAAGAAATAATTTAGTTAATTATTAAAAAATTATTTGTGTATGTAATTTTTTATTCCTCAATTTAGTACAAAATGAGCTCTATATATTATGAAATTTTATACGTAGACATAACTCTCGTGAAAGAAAGATATATTTGACACTTAAATTGTAAATTTGAAAGATAATTTTTTTTAAAAAAAATCGATATCAAAATATTACGGCAGTAGAAACCATCAAAAACTTTGAAATTATGTACAATTCCTACTCTAAATTTTTTAATATCATATTTACCCTTCTAAATTGAAAAAACTCACTAATTTATCTAATTTATTGCGTTTCCATTACAATTATTTTCTTAATTATAAAATTCCCAACCCTTTATTATAAAAAAAAATATAGCTTGTTTAAGAAATATGTTTAGTAGTCTAATTGCCTAGAGAACAAACTATTAATTTCTACATGTGACGCATACAAATTAAAATGCTGGATTTTTTCTTATATATTCTAGTTATTTTTATTTATTTATGAAGATCAAATTTGATATTGTATAAAACAAAATGAATTTTAATAGAAGAAGCAACAAATTTGGTACATTTGTGAGTTATTTAGAGCATCTACAACTCAACAACTCAAATGAGTTTTTAAATAACTCTTCACCACTTCTTAGAAATTAAAGTCTCTAAAATTGCTAACTCTTATATCCCTGAAACTAATTTTAGAGTTTCTATTAAGTCACATCAATAATAAATTAAAAGGGAGAAACAATTTTAGCTAATTATTTAGCTAGCATAGAGTTTAGAAACAGTTTCTTAATAATAAACTTTACTACATAGTTTGTAAATAAGAAATTCTTCCACATCTCTGAAACTAAATTAAAATTTACCACACCATATTAAAAGTAATACCAGGGAAACTAAATTAAAATTTACCACACCATATTACAAAGTAATACCAGGGATTAGATGCTCTTAGGTTTTATGAGAGGGAGATATGTAATATTGTAAGACTAGTGCGCTAGAAAACAAAAATGGTTAAAAGATTTTACTTACAGAAGTCGGTGCCTCGAAATCTTGCACTAGATATTTTTTGAAGTTTATTAAAAAAAAAAAAAAGTAGACTAGAGAAGTTCAGTCTAGCCTAGATAAATATATCAATCAAATTTGTACATTAACATCGATGCTCGTGTATTTAATTAAATAAAAATAATATCTATATGCATGTATTTTACTATCAATACCATTATGAAATGGTTGTCAATGATATCAGCTTTGGCTGGTGATAAAAATATAATCAACTTGATATAAATTGAAGACTTTAAAGACTGCACTGATTTAAAAATTAGTTAATGATATTTTTCACCATTTGTGCAATGACAAATCTAGAAAGATAGAAAAAGGTGATTAACTCGTATAGATCAATTTGTAACTTTTTCTTCCAGAAAATAAACTTAATTTTGTTCATGTTATTAATCATCTTTGAGCACCTATCAGTATTTATGCATGCAAGCACCACATGTAGAACTCAGAGACTTCACCTCAAACCCAATAAGTGAAAATCAAGAGAGATACATAACATGAACAAAAGCTTATTTTCTCTTGTTCTTATTCTTCATGTTTTTTTCTTAGCCTCTAGTATGGCTCGGCCAACACCTCGCAAGTTAGAAGACTCCACTGAGTGGCACCCTATTTCTGATGCCTTTGCAGACTCGGCGGACAAAGTATATGGCTCGTATGTCTCTCTCTATCTCTTTCTCTACACACACTCACATATGTTTCATAATTCAGTAATTGTAATGGTCATTTTATCCAAAAGATAACAATTGGAGTTGTGCTAGGAAAATACGATTTCTTACACCATTTTTAGTCAGGAAATTTGTCATTTTTTTTGAGAAAAAATAAGGATCAAGCCCTTATTTTCTGTCTCTGAGTAAGTTAGTAGTCATTGCATTGTTTAAGACTGAACTCACCCCTTTAACTCTGTAATAACCTTTCATGAAAAGAAATTAGGATTTAAAATTTCTCGTCTTAGTCACTAATCATTAATTTTACCATTCGGTGATAAAATAATATGAACCAGAATAACAGACCCAATTCCGTAAGTTTCTTCTTTTAATTTGATTGGCTTATATGCACCATCTTTTGCAGCTATGCTGTTTCAGAGTATAACAGGAACACAACAGCACATCTCGAGTTCATAAAGGTTGTCAATCGATCTTCTATAGTTGTTCAGGATCCGTCCAGCATTTTCAGATTTCAATTAAATTTTTTACTCTGGGTGGAGGCAAAGAACTGCACTAATTCTGACCAATCCGACATTTACGAAACTCTGGTTATCGACCATTGTTCAATTCGAAAACCATATAATCTACCCATCATTTGCTACAAAACTTTTGATTATCTTAAAAGGTTGGGGCAGGTTTTTTAGTGTTTCAAAGAAGATGATCGACAATAATTTATTTCTTATAATTTGTTTCTTTAGCTTGGATTAGTATCTTTTAGATTGCAGACTTTTGTTTTGTTTTGTGTGATGTTGCTCAGTTTCTCTGTATGCAGTTGTTATTATATTATTTAAGACCTGTTTTTTTTGATGTGGTACCATTACATTAGAATTCAGAGAATATATATGGCGTTTTATTTGGTTTGCTTTTTGATCTGTGGTGCAATGTTTGATTCAAGTAATTAAATGGCAGTTGGGACTGACGGTTAGGAAGCCGAAAAAGGAGCACTTTCAGCCAATTATCCTAGCAATTCATGAGAGAATAGCTAGTTGGAAGTCAAATTTATTATCATTTGGGGGAAGGTTAATACTGGTTAAGTCGGTTTTATCTGCACTGCCTCTGCATTTTGCACAGGCCTTTAGAATACCGAAATGGGTTATAAAACATATCGACCGCCTCAGGAGGAGTTTTCTTTGGAAGGGTAATGCTGAATGCAAACCAATCAATTGTCTGGTAAACTGGGAAAGAGTATGTGCACTCAAACAAGAGGGAGGAATGGGAATAATTGATATTGCTGATCAAAATGCAGCGCTTCTGATCAAATGGCTATGGAAATTACACCACCAGCCGAATGGATTGTGGGCGAAAGTACTAGCACAGCTACATGACATATCACACCATAGAGATATCGACACGCATGGTTCGTACTTCCTTAAATCTCTATCGGAATTTCATGAGTTTTTTGCTTGTTCGATGGAGATAGATGCGGTCAACAACCAAATCAAATGGAGATGGACAAGGGGAGCCGAATTCACTACAGCCTCTACTTACAAGGTAATACACCGAAAAGGAATTAGGTGTAGATTCGCAAAAGCGCTGTGGAAGCTAAAAATACCAACAAAAGTAAGAATTTTTTGTTGGCTACTAATCAAAAACAAACTACTGACACGACAAGTTCTGAGGAGAAGGGGTTGTATGGTGAGTGAGAACTGCGTCATGTGTGACTTAGATGAGCTAGAAACCCGAGACCACTTATTCTGGAATTGTACTTTCGCCAAGAGGTTCTGGCGAGGGTTCCTTGCCTCCATAAATATTATGGTCCCAATAAACAACAACTCAATTAGAGAAGCATGGTGGGAGCATAGGCGGGGGCTCTCAGGAGAGGCCAAGAAACGATGGGATGTCGCTTGGGCAGTAGGAGTGTGGGCGCTGTGGAAGGAGAGGAATCGGAGGATTTTCTCTCAGGAATACAAACAAGTGATGAGTTTAATTAATGAATCGGTACAAGAAACTTTTCTTTGGAGATCCAATTGTTAAGAGGGGGTTTGTAAGGGGAAGAATGGGTACTCATGATCAAAACCGATCATTTACGGTGCTGATTAGTGCTTTATTTACTATTTAATGTGTAGGAATTGTATTAGAAAAACCCACTTGGGGATGTAAATAATTTTTTTTTTTTATCAATATATTGTCAGCTGTCTTCTTGCCAGCTGACCTTCAAAAAAAATTAAATGGCAGTTATATGACCTCATTTTTTCCCCTCAATATTTGTTAAGGTTGGTTGCTTGATGCCTCCCACATATGTTTTATTAAAAAAGTGTATTTACAAGTTTATAATTTCCTGGCACCTCATGCCATGGCCATTTCTCTGGCTATGCTTATGCCGTGCCTATATATGCCTATATCAGCATGTACTGTTAGTATGTACATGATTTAATTTGGCCTCCAAATTGGCCTGTACCTAATTGACTTGATGCACAAATGTCTAAATCACATAAATTGAAGAATCGAAAACCAATTCATAACTCGGAATAATAAAATAAATTAAAGCAACAAATTATGCACAATTTGTTAGCAATCGTAATTTTCCAATTTGGAGGTGCAACAATTCTACCATTATTTTTGCCATTTACCATTTAATAATCGTAATTTACCTTTATTTTTGCACAATTTGTTAGCAATCGTAATTTACCATTTAATATACTTAACATAAGGCATGGATTTTTTGTATGCATTACCAATATCATCCATTATTTTTGCCACATCTCAATTTAATATACAAAGATTTTCTATCCATGTGAAATTCAAGAAATGAGATATCAAGACATTGAGGCCAATTCTAGCTAGAAAACAGAAATTGATTGATAATATATAGTGTATATTGGTACCAGAGATGAGTTCTTTCATAGCCAAATCTAACAATAGAAGAAAGAAGTTAGTTAATTATAACAAAATTATTAGTGTATATATTTTTTGAATCCTCGATTTAATTAGTATAAAATGAGCTATATATATTCTGAAATTTTATACGCCTAATGCATTCAAAGTTTGAGCACTGTGTTGATCCTTTTTTACCACACTTAATATTGTCTGTGTGAATAAACATTGTCAATTAATGATCAATTAGGAGTTGCCATAATATCTTGTACCGCACTCCTAATAGCACGACTTTGAATGATATAAGCAGTTGAGGGCAGTGCTTTACCTACTCTCGGTCAACTTGGCCTTGATGAAACAAAGGCAAGTCATTTCTAGCTATTCCCACTTAATATTACCAGCTGAATGATTGCAACTGTAAATACTACTTTAGAGATCAAGAAAATGAGATTGGATCTGGGTATGGAATTATTGTTGTGATTTTGATGTTATCAGTGTTCGGGGATATGATTTTTGGTGATACTTGTATTTAACAGTAAATAGGGTTTCGCTATTTGTTGGTTTGTTTAATTTTATGTTGTTGGTAAGAACGGAAATCATCTCAAGATATATACCATAATAAAAAAATTGTGATATCAAAAAAAAAAAATCCCTCTAAATTCATCTCTAATTTTTTTTATCACCTTTTTCTATATTTCTAGATTTGTTGTTGCTGGAGTAAATTACACAAATCACAAATGGTGAATAAAATATGATCCAACTAATTGCCATTTCCGGTCCTTAACTTTTTAAATCTGTATTTTTAAGTAAAGGTTGGAAATCAAACCACCCAATTATTTAATACCCATATTTAACTGAGAGTAATTCAAATGCATTAATTGTTTTAGTCTTTATTATGCCTTAATTTTAAAAATTGTAACAACTTAAATTAAAATCTTAAACTGCCTGTCATATCATTTTCTATATACACATAATAATAAAGATATTGAAACTGTCAGATATGAAATATATCAACATTCAGGGAATAGGGGGTCAATTGACCCCATTTATATTAAGAATTTTTGTACTTATACATGATTTTCTATATTGTTTATATTACAATACTATGAGTATTGTAAAATTGACTCCATAGCTTGAATGTCTTGCTATGCCTCTAATTTTCTATATGCACATATAAAAAAAATATGACATTTTAACTTTATTTTTATTGTTATTAAGAGCTTGCAAAAATACACTGATATTGATTTTTCAACTTATTGGATCATATAAGAACAAATCAAAGAGTGAAAAATTTTATGTGGTAGAAAATAAAATAGTTCAGTTAATGCTTTTATTTTGACATATAAACTTAAAAAAAAATATTAGAAAATGAATAAGTGGATGTATGGAAGCTCCTCATTAGAGTTAACATTACGTAATTTCAATATAAATTATATAAAATGTCAATTTATCCAATAATTACCTATTACTCATTTCGTTAATGTGTAAGAGTAAGATATGTGTAAGGGTATGAAAATACCTCTATCAGATCCGTATCATATCCATTGACACCCCATACTCTTTTGTTAGTTTTAATTGAGGCATATGAGCAGCATTAATATGTGGCACTCACATTTTTTTTAAAATTTAAATCTATATTAATAGTATGGTTTCTAAAAGAACTATCATTTGGTGTAGTGGCTCTTAACAACATGTTCTCATGTGTAGGGTCATGGAGTCGAAATACATATGGCTGAATTCTTTTGAAAATAATGTTAGATGGCTTGACTCGAACCCTCCGATTATATATAAAAAACAATATGGCTCCTAAATCTCATACAAAATTTTACATTAGCTACACGAATGTATAGCAAAAGAAAATAACATAAACATAAAGGAAGGGGGTCTTAACATTACTATCAGGATTTTCTACAATAAAACGTGATGAGTGGAGTACAGTATGGCGTGCTCTCCGAGGGCTGACATGTCTCTGAGGGATGGCTCAATACCAAGAACTGAGAATTACAAAAGCTATACCACTAATTAAACATGCAACACAAGTCTACCAGCTACGTACTACCAAAACCACACGGTTGTACTGTTTAAAACCATAATCAAAGCTTATTTTAACTGTTGAATTTACATCACCGACTTTAAATGGACTCTCCATAAAATTTGTCAAATTTGTCAAATTTTAACTGTTTAAAACCATACGATTGATGTAATACCCATTATTAATATACCCATGCAAATTTGTCAAATGTTATAGTGATGCTTGTCATATTTTGTAGATGCAAGAACAAATTGATTGATTATATACAACATTTGAAAGTTACAACATCTTACAATAATTTGGTTTTGCGATTTTTAAAGTCTAAATAGTCGATCCAAACTGTTAATCATGATCTCTATATTAAAATGTGCTTGCAGATTAAAATTTACATTTTTTGGATTTTTTTTTTACTATTTATTAAATATTTTACAAAACTATTGTTTTTAGACAATTTTGGACCACTGAAAAATAGCACTTTTGTAAAATACTTAATAAATAGTAAAAAAACATTTAAATAATTTAAAATTTGATCTCCAAGCATGTTTTAATATAGATATCATGTTGAATGGTTTGGATCAACTATTTGGACTTTGAAAATTGCAAAATCGAATTGTTGTAAGATGTTGTAACTTTCAAATGTTGTAAGTGGATCCCTCCCCTCTCTCTCTCTCTCTCTCTCTCTCTCTCTCTATAAATATATATAGAGAGAGGAGGGATCCGATTACCACAATTTTGAGTTACCACAATCATTTTTCTACATTTTCAAAATCCAATTCATAGATCCAAACCATTCAACATGATCTCCACAAAATTCAATGGTTTCAATTTGACTAGTTTTTGTAAAATACTTAATAAATAGTAAACGAATTAAAAAAAATATTTAAAATTTGATTTGCAAGCACATTTTATTGTGGGGATCATGTTGAACGATTTGGACTGACGATTTGGACTTTGAAAATGTAGAAAATGGTTGTGGTAACTCAAAATTATGGTAATCAGATCCCTCCTCATATATATATATATATATATATATATATGAGTGATACTTCTATGGACATAAGGACCTATTTGTAAAATGAACATATTTTTATTTTCAAAGTTCAAACAGTCGATCCGAACCGTTCATCTTGTTCTCCATATTAATATGTACTTGGAGACCAAATTTTACATTTTTCTGAATTGTTTTACTATTTATTAAGATGGGTACAAAATTCAATGGTCTGAATTTGATATTTTTTGTACCCATCTTAATAAATAGAAAAAAAATTCAGAAAAATGTAAAATTTGGTTTCCAATCACATATTAATATGGAAAACAAGATGAACGGTTTGGATCGACTGTTTGAACTTTGCAAATAAAAATATGTTCATTTTACAAATAGGTCCTTATGTCCATAGAAGCCTTTGCCTATATAGAGAGAGAGAGAGAGAGATGGGCTATGGTGCATTGCAATGCATGGAGGGGTTTGTGCATTGGACCATAAATCTAAAATTCAAATCCAAATGGCCGATCCAAACTGTTCATCTTGTTCTCGATATTAATATGTGCTTGGAGACCAAATTTTACATTTTTTTGAATTTTTTTACTATTTATTAAGTATTTTACAAAATTGTTGATTCAACGGTGGCTTAACAAAACAGTAAAATCAGCAGCCACCGTTGGATCAACAATTTTGTAAAATACTTAATAAATAGTAAACAATTCAGAAAAATGTAAAATTTGGTCTCCAAGCACATATTAATATGGAGAACAAGATGAACGGTTTGGATCGGCCATTTGGATTTTGAATTTTAGATTTATGGTCCAATGCACAAACCCCTCCATGCATTGCAATGCACCATAGCCCATCTCTCTCTCTCTCTCTCTATATATATATATAGAGAGAGGGAGAGAGAGGGGCTAAGATCAAAGTGGTACATTGTTTCAAGCCCGTGGCCGGAAATACCAAATCGGTTTTTTATATTTTCAAAGTCCAAAAAGTCGATCCAACACGTTCAACATGCAATATGAGCTGTATATTAATATGAGCTTGGAGATTAATTTTACATTTTTTAAACTATTTATTAAGTATTTTTAAAAAAAATATTTTTGGCAACGGGACAGAATTGTCTGAAAACAACAATTATATGAATAAGAAAATAGTACTAGAATTGGACCTATTAGGAATAGTAATGTTCTCTCTTCCACTATTAAATTACAACTAAATCATACTAAAGTCTTTTTAAATATTAAATGACATCCTAAGTAATAGTACAGGATATCGTAAGTAAAAATCATAACAAAAATCTTGAAATATTAATATAAGTAATTATAAAATGATACAATCCAAAATAGAGAAGGTTATAATAAAATACAGAAATATTCAAGACAAAATAGAAAAATCTTTATTTTGTAAGAGATTAGATTCTCTTGTATTCAAGAATCTCCAAGTTGTTGTTGTAGCATTCCGTGATTTTCGCTGTGCTGTTCTGATTATGTAATTCGTGCTTGTATTCGGCTATAAATAAGTTCAAATGTAAATGATAACAGGAAAATTTTAGTACGAAATTACCAAAAATTTAGAAGTGATAGTGAGAATGAGAGGACAGAGGGTTGGAGAAAGTGGGAGAGAGAGAGATATCTTGCTCCATTATTAAAGAAAAAGAGAGAAAAAAAAAAGATACCCTAGGTCACTTTAAACGAATCTGGATCCATCGAGGGGTAGCTTGGTCATTCTATTGCAGCCCTACACAATTGGTTCGATTTTACTCTTCATAAAAAGTTGTATTATCTCATGTAATGTCATCTATGTACCAGTATTATGTAATACTTGCACATGTTTTACTTTTTTTATACCCACAGTTCACCTTTTTTTTTTAATTTAAACTTAGCTATGACAGAGTTCTTAGTTGAATTATAACCAATTAACCATTCTAATTGAATAAACAGGATTGTTTACTGATCAAACTAAAGGCTGCCAAGGCAAAATTTTGTTCAGTTAACAGACAGACAGACATACAAAGTAATGTTTTTACAGAAAATCTAAATCAAGTTACAATAACATATAATATATGCAAGAATAATTTGATATTTTTGTTTATAGTAATCAGTCTTGTATATTTTTATTTCAAATATCCGCTAGTAAAAACTGGATTACTATATACAGTCGCTAAAAAGTGAATTACAATGTAGTAATTTCTCACTATCCGCAAGGATAAAAGTGCTTTTTACTATTAGTATCGTCACGAATACTTCCGTGGGTAATAGCGATTGTCTCGGGAATAGTCACTTTTTATCCTTGCAGATAGTTGTAGATTCTTGTATATCGAGTGATCGACCATATCTAACACCCCTACGAATCCTGCACTTAATCCATCCTTTTAATAAAAAAAAACAACCGATTACCCCTCCATACCAGTCAATCTCAATTACATTCAGAAGAAATATTTACTACAAGAATTATTCATGTACAGTAATATTTTATGCCCCAGCAAATAAAATGATGTTTGTAGAAAGTAACAAATGACTAGCTAGTCACTTAAGCAATGAATTTCCATATCATCAAAGAGAAAAGAGGAAGTAAAGAATAAAATATATGTGTGTCCACATTAAGAAAAGCAAAAGCATTTCACTACTTCTTTCAAATATGCTCAACTTCACCCATATAAAACATTTCCCCACTTCTTTACGAAAAGCAAAAGCATTTCACCCCTAAAAAAAAAAATCATTTCACTCCTAACACTCGAACTGTGGAGCTCCATTTTCAGCTGAAAGAAGGGGAAAAAATGAATTCAGTGATTAAACTTTTAGGGTTTTCGGTGAAAAGAATAACGAAAAATAAAATAAGATATATCTAATTGGACATTTTTGTAATAAAAATTAATTTAGGTCTATCATTCTAAAGTCTTGGGTGAAAAATAATCATAAAATAAAATAATATATATATAAAAAAATTTGAATTCAGATATCAAGTGAGATATCAATCAAATTCGTTGTAACCGGTTATTTTTTCACTAGTTGAATGACAAACCGGTAATTTTTTCACTGGTTAAATGACAAACTGGTAAATTTTTCACTGGTTAAATGGTTAACAAACCGGTTATTTTGTTGCCTGAAAGGTTAATCAAAACTGGTGAAAATACTACCAATTAGGTCAGTTTTCGAAATCGATCGAAAACATTGACAGTTTAGATATAGATAAACAAAGCAAGAGAAGTGTGAGTGTTTTCTATATATACCTTTAATGAGTAGTCTCAGTGTGTAGTTTATATATATAAAAACAAATAAGTCAGTAAGGCACCGATTTTGGAAAGGAAAGTGCTATTTTCAATACTCAAATTGCACTATTCACATCAGAAAGAAAATTTTCTCTCATTATATTAGGTACACAACTCTGCCTGTATAATTTCTGCATAGCCTGTCCCAAGCCAAAAAAAAGGAGGATTCGTGATAGGTTTGGCAAACCAATGGTAAAAAAAAGACTCTTTATGGAAAAAAAAAACTCTCACAAATTGGGCAGGAATATTACTAGAATGGATGGCCTCCTGAGAAGTCTCTATGTTACTTATTCCAGTTGAATTTCATTTGTAACCTACCCAACTTGTTTGAGAATAAAAGCTTTGAAGAAGAAGAAAAATATATTAGATACCCCCTTATCTATTACATTCCTTCTGCTGGTAAATGACCATACATAACTATCCTCTTAAATTTACCTTTATTATTGCGATCACTATTTGCTTTTTAATGGTCCTGCTTAACTTTTGTTTGCTTTCCACCTCTCTTTATAAATCTGAAAAATAAATCGAAAAAATATCTATCATATTGTTCACGTCCCTTCATTCCTTTATATTGTGTTGCTCTCTCCTTTCATCTAAAGGAAAAAAAAAAAAGAGAACAAGAAGAACAAATAAAAATGAAAAGGTAGCATAATTTTACAAGTCTCTCTACAATTTTAATTCATCTCTCTCGATTGGTTTAAAATGCAATTTTATCTATTTGTAGCTCAAGAAAATATATAAATGAAATATGTATGCGACTCTGAAAAGTCATAAGAAATGACATATTTTTGTTGTGTTTTCCATAAAACCTTTTTTTTTAAATAAATCCTAGAGGTGTTGAACATATGAAATAGCAACAATAGACAAAACAAAAAAAAAACAAACAAAAGAAGCATGTATTAAATAAGAGTAAATTAATATGGTATTATGAAACAAAAGTTTCTCTTTGCACTTAGTAATATAATTTGAGCACTTAAAATAACACTCTCCTAAAAGAAAAGGGGCATGTGACCTGTCGTGCATTAGGGTTCTGACATGCAGACCCACAATCAATATTTCTAATTTTAATTTCCTTATTTCCTTATTAAAAATATATGTTTTCACAGTATCAGCAAAATTTAATGCAATTTAATTGTTTGGTTGTGCATCAATAGATAAGAGTCGTTCATTTTGAATCGTCAAAAAAATTAAATTAATTAGCCTGATGAACTGTAAAATATATATGCTCAAAATATCATAATGTTTTAATGATTATAAAAAAATAAACATTATTTTTTTGTGATTATCAAGATTATCTAGATAATAGTTGCTAAGTGATAAATGATCCTGTAGTAAACTACAAGTCAAAAGATGCATGTTTATTTTTACCGAAGGCATCTCAAAGATGTAAAATGGTTTTCATAAGAAAAATAATTAATTTATAGTTTTTAAAATGAATTTGATTATGTTATTGACCTAGTGTTAATTGATTAGAGCACTAAATTCAAATCAAAGTTATGGTAACAAAAATATAAAATACGACAAAAAAAAAACGCACTAAACAACTCAATAAAATGAAACACAAAATAGTCGATATTTTAGTGCATCCATATTAATTTTATAATTATTATTATTGTCAGACAGAATAACCCATCTATTTAGATTTGAACAGTCGAAACCAATACAAATTAATGAGATGGAGGGGCCGGGGATTGACCATTCCATGAAATATATAGGCAACTTTTTGGTATTATTTTGGTACAGAAAATTTGGTCCATGAAATATTATTTATGTATCATTAGGTTATATATGTATCTGTTTCGTCCAGAATATAGAAATATATAATAATTTTTTTTTCAAATAATTAAAATTAATTAACTCATAAATAGATTGAGACCAATATATTGACTATAATATATATTAATCAGTATTGCACTATCAAAATAATATAATTCAAAAGGACCTATATTTTCCCATCTAAATATAGTAATTAACTAATTTCAATATCAATCTCAGCTGGGTACACACAAAAAAGTTTTAGTTGTAAGGATGCTATTCAAGTCTCGTAGAAACTGGAAGCACCAATTAAATAATAATACTAAAGCAAAGCTATAGATTCAATTCTACAAACTTTATTCCATTAATTTTGTTTTTGTGTTGGACTGAAGCTTTCTATTCTCATTACTTCACAGCTCTATACCAATCTGAAAAGTGGGATAAAAATTGACGCTGATCGATGCAATTTGCATGCATGGCCAACAACTGTTGCATCCTCTTTTACTTTCTCTCTCTTTTTCTTTATTCTTTATCCTAAGTAAACATATTCTCTCTCTCTTTTACTTTATTCTTTGCCAAAGTAAACAGATTCTTTGTCTTCTTTTTATGCTTTACTCAGAGGTTTGGCTAAATTGAACTGCAATTGCAGGAATTGCGCCTAGCTAAAATCTCAATCGAACGGCTGACGCCTATGTAGTCCTGAAGCCTTCTTAATTTAATCATAGAAGGGTGAGAGAATTGATCTTTGGGTGTTACGACGAAATCAATTATTGGTATCTCTGGAAACCTACTCCCTCTCAGATCTACTCTCCTGTATTTCTCCCTCTCAATCCTGCATTCCTTCTGTTGAAGATTTTGTCTCAAGTCTCAAACAAAAGGTATACAAACTATGTCTTATCTCATTGCTTTCTTCTGCTAGCGTGTTTGTGTCCGAGGTGTCCCTGTATATAATATATGCTATTATGGTATATGGTATTATACATGCAATGAAAAAGAGGGCATTTTTTACTTGTTCGATTGTTTCAGATCACATACATCTCTATAGAACAAATGAATCAGACATGATATTTTTTTCTTAAGGTGGACATCACTACTATCTTCTACCTCGTGTCACGTAACTGAGACAACAGGTGATATTGACGGCTCTGACAATCACAAACAACTCCGATTAGGTAATAATATATCCTTATATCCTGACTTTTCTTCGCTTATTTTCATTGAAGCTGTAAACTATAATTGGTGACACCGATGATAAATTAGAAGAATATACATGGTTAAAAACGCTAATAACACATATTCACAACTTTAGAGGTGTATCTAGATTCACTTTATACACACAGATATTTAAAAAGAACTGTGCATATTTTTCCAAAAAGCGTGCTACGACAGGCCATTTACGTGGTTGTAGAAAATGAACCGATTATTGATAACAAAGGATACACACACGGATATCCTTCTTAAAACTGTGTATGATTTATTGACATCGTATTCAGTTTCAGTAGAATATCAGTTTGTGATACCTTTCTCTGTTGTCTCAAGTATCAAACACAAGCTATACAAACTATGTCTCATCTCATTGCGTTCTTCTGCTAGCGTGTTTGTCTGAGGAGTCCCTATATATAAATTTATAATATATGCTATTATACATTCATGAAAAAAAGGTCATTTTTTACTTGCTCGATTGTTTCAGATCACACCTTTATAGAACAAATGAATCAGACATGATATTCTTTTCGTAAGGTGGATAACAAAAGAAATGGGAACAGGGGATTGTGCCATCGCACCGATCAGTTCAATGTTATGTCTAAATCATTTTATCCGTGTTTAAATTTCATGAGGGTTTATATTTCACATGAGGGAGGGTTTAGATTTATAGATATTGAAATCTATCTACACAGATCTAAATGTGGATCAAACGGTTTATTTGAAATTTAGAACTAAATTCTATCCGATACTAATTGAAAACCTCTGAATCCGTATGTGGGAAGAAACAATGCTGGGTTGGTATCATATTATTTTATTATAATTAATTGTTAAGCTATAATGGATAGATGTTATCTTCAGCAAAAAAGAAGACACATATGACATATCCAACTGATAAGTCAAGCAAAAGTAAACATTATTAGTTTATTACATTGTGACTTTGCATTAATATAAATATGTTATGACCCAGCTGGCCTTTCTCCCTCAAATGAGAAATCGAATGTGATTTTTCGCTCCTTTTGTAGATCGGAGACAATTAACAGAAACCCGAGTTCAATGGAGTATAACACGATTTGACGAGGAAATAACCCTATCACAAAGTTAGAAGCACAGAAAGTTGGCGATAATCGAATTACACTGTCACGTAGCTTAGACGAAAGGTGATATTGACGGCTCCGACAGTAACAAGCAACTCTGACCAGGTAACGATCAAGCCCATCTTTATAGATCATTTTTTGTTATTAATAAATAATTAGAAAAGATATTGATTACTTATTTGTTAAAAAGAAGAAGAAGATATATACCGAATCTATATATGATTCGGTATCCGCAGGGGTACTGAACCATAGATTCAGTAACTCCTTTGACTCCACTGTTATCATAAGACCACAAAAAAATCTCAGAAAGAGGGGTAACGAATTCTGCACCTAGATCGAATCATAGGTTCAGTACACTCCAACTTTTTAGTCTTTTTTTAGGTCGTTTGAAATAATATTATGATTAGATTTATCTGAAATATTTTTTGTTATATAGATATTATGTTTACTTTTTAGTATTATTGAAAATATTATGATATGTGTGTAGGGTTATCTGAATTTTTTTTAAATATCATTTTACAAAAAATAATAAACCCAAAAACCATCAATTTTGTACAATTCCAAACTACGTACCACGGATGCGGTTCTCTTTCCTAGTATGGGGGCCTCATCCCATAGATCTCCCCCCCCCCCCTCCCCGCCGCTCTTTTTCCAGATGATGTTTTTAATTTGTTTGGTTTTTGTTTTTTGTTACGTTTTAATTGTTTTGATTTTTATTATGTCTCATTTGTTTTGGTTTTTGAAAATAACAATAAAATGAGATTAATTTTTGTTTAAATGTCATTATTATTAAGTCTGAATATTGTTTTTGAAAGTTGGAATTGAATTAAAATAAGTAAATTAACTACCTTGTGCATCTCGAGCAGCTCTGTTTTGTCTTTCATGTGTATCTCAGCCGGCTTGATGTCCACTCCTCTTCTTATTTAGTAAATCAGTCACACTGGAATCCTATTATGTCGCCTTCGACCCAAAGTAACATTTTTTCATGTGGAACAAGGACAAGGCCCTCATTTTTGGCCATTCTGACTTATTGTCATACACATGTCATTCACCCCTCCATGCGTTGATCAGTGTCTGGATGTGGTAGTAGTGACTTACAAACCTGCCAGGGTCGAGTCCTCGGAGACAGCACACAGATAGTGTTGGTCCCAAAGGTACTTCGAGGGGGCTGAATAGGGTATTTTTAAACTTTTACTCTAAATTATAAGTCCTTAGTTTGTCTTAGAGTTATTCTCGACAGAAACTCAAATAACTTGCGTAAACTAAAATACAAGATAATAAAACAAATAGTAGAGTTTAGAGATATTTGACACAAGAGTTGTTTACAAAATTTGACTTCTCTGGTCAATTGTCAATTATGTCGTCTTATGGCAGAAATACCAACTCATCATCATAAAATGAAGAGCACATACTAGTGAGTTACTTGAAAGAGTTTATATAGAAGATGAGGAGTTGATGTCTAAAGGAAGAGAGTCGATCAAGAGGGAGGCGGGAGCTAAGGCCATGCTTCTTCCTCATCTTCGGTGGATGAAATGTGCATGGGTATTTCTGATGATGAGTTGGGCAGGGGTGATGAACAAGCAATCAATCACATACAATTTATGGATCGTGCCACACTCACGATCAAGCAAGTGTTTTATAGTTCATATCTTGTCCTCTTGTGTGGTGACGGGCAGGGGTGCCTCAAGTTGTCTCTTCACAATGTGCTCGCTTTTGGATTGAACAACGGCCTATCAACTTCAATATCCCTTTTGGATTGAACAAATTGATTCCCAAACAACACATCCTTATGGATTCAATCCTCAAACCCAATTTAGATCAAACTAGTGATCTAGTCTCACAATAAATCAACAAAGGAGCAAAAAGGAGATATTGAAAATCCGAATCAATCTCACAAGATCACATGACTCACCACAAGAGACAGATCAAGTGGATCTAGATCAAAACAGATCTATATCTAATAAATATCAAGAGGAGGGCCCACCTAGACAAGTGACAGCACAAGGAGGAGTGGCGAGAGCTTGGGCCCGCACTAGGTGGAACAAAGAAGAGCAGCGGAGGAGGTAGAGTCGGCTAGTCCCGCACCTAGGGAGGATCAGGCCGTGGCAAAGGTAAAACTTGCAAGCCCGAGTGGTAGGGATCGGGTCTAGTGGGGATGGCAGTGCTGGGCCCAAGGTAGCTGGGCTCGACTGGAGGCATGAGGCCGAGGCAGGGCAACTGTCGGTAGGGAGATGGTGCGTCGGCCAAGGAGGAAAGAGAAAGTAACAGTGAGGTCAAAGTGAGAGAGATAGAGAGAGAGATGATGCTCTTTTTTTATCTAGATCTAATCTTGATCAAATGAAATTGATGACATGATTAAGTTAAAGAGATGGAGGGATTTCATGTATAATTAGGCTTTCAATTATTACCGTAATGCCCTTGCTTAAAATCAAAACAAGATGAATTCATGAAAGGACAAAATAATAATCATACATGAGAGTGGTCTATTAAACAATTGGTCCATCCAACAAGCAATCAATACTTTGCTTAACTATTAACAACTCTCTCCCTCTCATTTAATTGACCAAGTCAACATTTGTTCCTCCTCGTCTGGTCAAACATGTTTGACCATGGTCAAACTTCACTATTTTCACTATCTTGGTCATATCTTTTGAATCATATGTCCAAATTATGCATACCACATATCCACGCGCTCGTCTCTCAATCCTCTGTAACATGGTACAATCTAATTTCACAAAATCACAGGATTGATCAACTCCATAATATATTTAATCTAATTAAACATATTTTCTCATTCAATTGAATCATCCTTTGTACATACTTGTGTACTAAATTGATTCAACTAATCCTCACATGATTAAATCTTCTTGTGAACAAAGCTTGTGTATTAAATAGATTTAATCAATGATCTTTTTGTTGGATAATGGTCTAGGCTGGCAGGTACATTTCAAAAATTTCACTAAAGATCTAGACATGATCTTACCGTAAACAAGCAATCAATCACATGCAGTCCATGGATCATGTCACACACATAATCTAACAGAGTGTTGTAAGTCATATCTCTCAAATCAAGTGGAGCGAGATACGATTACCTGCACCTTAGTCTCCCTTGTCAAAGTTTCGAAAACATATAACCTTAAGCTTCGCACACCAAGGTGTTGATCGAGAATAAGAGGAGATCAATGCTAGTTGTTCAGATCCTCGTGCCCTTACGAATCAAAAAGATAGCTCACTACTTCAAAGCACTTTGAATAGATATTGTGTACCACATCAACATGATCTCACACGCTTCTCGACAAATCCAAATTTCCACTCGAGTCAAGGAGATAAGGAGAGAACAAGATCTAGATCAATCTTGAAAGGAGAAGGAGAGAGAGAGAGCTCGAACTCTAGCTGATTGGTTAGAGGAGGAGGCGGCGACCAGTGGGTGCCCAACCGGCAGAGAAGAGAAGGGAGTGGCGGCCTCGGCTTGATGGTGTGAGGTGTGAGGCGTGAGGCACAGCTCGACCAGTGACACGTGATCCTAAATCGTGTGGGCTGTCATGGCAAACTTCGTGTATAGGTTGGCCCTAAAAGCCACAATTGGCGAGTCCTATGCAGAGGATTGTCACATAGCTTTAAGTGTGAGGTGCTAAAAACCTCGAGCTAGTGTACTCCTTCGTTCTCTACAAGCAAACCACACTAGATGGGAAGTAAAGGCTCTATAACTAAATCTTAGAAACAAAACTATCTCCTAAAAGATAAATCAAGTGGATTTGAGTGTTGTTGAGAAGATGTTGCAATTAAAGTTCACTCAACATTGGAAGCTGGCAAGAGTTGCAAATTAATGCATTGTGAATTGTCAGGGGCTGCTAGCTTAGCAAATTTGAATTGATGATAAATCCTTATATAGTGGAGTACTTAAGATTTGCTAGATTCATTCCAATGGGAAGAAATTAACCCATGGGGGTGGATTGTACAGTTATTGTAGTTAGGGTTTATGCAAAATAATTCAAATTGTATTTGGTCATTATGTATGTTTATGCTTGTGCAGAATGGTCAATACACTTTGTTCTCACAAAATTTGCCAAGGCATTCCATACAAATGACACTCATATTGGACGGAACCAAACTGGAACATGTTGACTTGTCATTTGAATTGGTTCCACATTTGTTCCGTTCAATATGAATGCTCCAAAAATTAACAAATCTCAAATATACTTTACTTAACTACTTGATTATTACACAAATCTATATCTTTGTGAAGATCTTGTTGACTCCTCAGGTTCATCAAAAGAATCTTGAAATTGAGTACATCATGAATCTTGGTTCTTCATTATAAATCTTGAAATTAAAGCTCTAAACCTATCTTTGATTATTCATTATAAATCTTGCAATCAAGCGAACCTACAAACTCACTATTGCATACATCCAACACCAGTTACGGTGAGTGTTAGGCATCAACCACAAACACATATTTCTCGATCATAAAACATTGAACATTTCAGATGTGAGATAACGACACCACATGAACTATCAATGACATGAAACATAGAATCTATTTGATGTTATTGTATGGTCAATCCAATGCAATATAAACCCTTACATGCATCCACGAGAAATTAGACCGGAACCATTGCAATTTGATCTTATTAAATGCTAATTCTCATGCTAATCATATATGTAATTAGTGTCCATTGCTAATTACTTTGAATAGGGATATTTACATGATATTACTTTTAGTTCATTATCTCATAACTCATGGTTATCAACTTTGAATGAACATTGTAATATCAAACTCTAGTAACAAATTGAACAATTCAATCATTCTATAAACACATATCATAGATTCAATATTTGCTCTAGAAGACTAACTCTATCAATCTTCCACGTTGCCTTGAGACAAATTGTTTGACTCTTAGCCTATTGAATGTACAAAATACTGCAGCATATACAACCTCATACATAAGCCGAGAATATATATGTCATACATCATAGATTTAACTCCTAGCCTCGGCTACCTGGTAGAGGTTTTGTAGTTTAATGGCTGTGTTGTCCATTTACATCAGCCCAACTAATACTATTTATTTGTTTCCATACCTTTTGATCTCATAGATCAAGAATCAAATCAATTCCAGAGTACCCATGGATTAAGCAATTAAAGCATCAATCATAATAACAATTATTGGACTATGCATTGCTATGAATCAACACTTAGTTCAACGAGGAACTTTTATAATCCATCTAAAATATCCATCGCTTTTACCTAGCGGAATTATATTCTATATATTGGAAAAGTTCGAGTTAGCCATGATTTCCTAATCTTGAAACCTTTTCAAGTCACAGCTTTACAATTACATAAAATATCGATCCATACTACGACTTATTGCTATATATCTTATAGAAACTACAATCGATGCAAACCTGTGTATATTGATCAGTTTCTAGTACCACTAGCAAGAGAAAATACTTTTGGATCTTGGCTTAACTTCAATTTCAATATCTTGTTTCTATGTTGCAAGCATGTACCTAGTTGAGCAAGCACATTATTTGACATGATAGAATCTATTGTTTCAAAACATTAGATCCTATGGTCATCAATTAATTCCTTGTTTATCACATGCTACAAGGAATTGAGCCTTTCTTTGATGATATATACTAACAATTAGGTGAGCGTGAATCCCTTTCAAGAATTCCACCCATACTGTAAAACTCAATAACATGTCACAATATGCTTTGACAGAAACCGGTGAGTCACCTTGAATGTTAATCCTATATATTCGAATGTTTTAGGATATAAACATCCTTGCTCATTTAGAAAACTATTTTCTAATAAGATATCTATCATATGAGAGTATCTCATTTCATTTGTGTTCTAAGCAACTGGTATATATAAATGCACTAAGTTCCCACTGACTTTACCACTAGAAATGAGTTTCTCATTTTTATAAAGATTAACCTTTATCTTTATTGTTATTTCAGTAACTAGATGCATGCTTCAAATTACACAACATTCCTATCAATCAGCAAAATGTAGGAATTTTTTTAACATTTGATGCAAATGTAGGAACTATTTGCACTTCTCTCTTTGAATTTTAAAAAGCGTCATTGTTATTAATTAAATCACTAATTCTTTAATTAAATGTACACGTTTGTAGGTGTTTTTTTTAATTCTTCTATCAAAATGTACAAAATCGTATTTTATGGTATAAAATTATAAAATTTTTGACAACATATATAATGAAAAATAAAAGTTTATAGTTGAAAAATTGACAACATTAAATCTTACAAAAATTGAAAAGTAAATTTGTTTACTCGTTTTTCTTACAGTTTGTGGGTGCTACGCTGTTTCAAGGTAATCTCTTACAAGTATAATTGCACGGTAATCTGTAGTAGAGATATTGTCGTAGACCAATTCCCTCGTATAAGCTTCAAAATCATTTTCTTGGTAGCGAAACAAAGCAAAACAAGCATCACGCGTCCTAATGAAAGAAAAATAATCTGATTCAAATTTAATAATTCATAAAGAAAAACAAAGAAAAATATTTTAAAGTTAATTTTAAACTTTGTTATATATATAAAGGTTGGACATCTAAAGGTTTGGATTGACTGTTTAGACTTTGAAAATCAGAAAACCGAATCGTTTGTTCCGGGGGCTAGGAAAAAACTTTTTGAGCTTAGCCAACCTCTTTATATATATAAAAAAATGTATGCGGAACTAACAATTTGGGTCAATTCATTTTATATTTGGAAATTATTAATCATAAGCAAGAAAATTGTTTCGTTTGCAAAAACTCCTTTAACACAATTACTTAAAAGAACTAGGTAATGATGTTTATTTTGGCTCAAGTGTTCATTTTGTCATTTGCAGAGAAACTTGAAAAATTAGACAAAAGTAGAACATGGAGGTCGAAGCTCTGACCACAGCAACTTCAGCATTGAATTTGGTAGTTAAAATAGCAACAGCAGCCATAACAAATAAACTAGGTTTGCTGCTAGGGGTGCAAGATGAGCTGTTCTTCATCAAAGATGAACTTGAGATGATGCAAGCCTTCTTATGCGCTGCCTCCACACAACAAGTGAAAGGGAAGGTGGTCACTACATGGATCAAGCAAGTCCAAGAGTTGGCGTTTGATGTGGAGGATTGTCTCCAGGAGGCTTCTGTTCACCTGATGAAAAAAAGTTGCCTACCAGTCATGTGCTCAGTGAAGAACCATGAGCATATTGCATGTGAAATTCGATCACTGAAAACTAGAATTGAGGATGTGAGTAAGAGAAACAAGCGGTATGAGCTGATTAAGGACAATGATGGTCAGACATACCATGAGAGAGCTTCTTCCATGTCAATGGCCAATGTAGCTTTGCTTGTAGGTTTGGATGAACCAAAAAGAAAATTGATTGAACTTATTATGAAGGGGAATGGGGATGTGATATCACTTGTAGGAATGGGTGGTCTTGGAAAGACCACTCTTGCAAGAGAGGTCTATGGCAGCCAGGAACTAAGAGCCATGTTTGAGCATTTTGCTTGGGTCACCATCCAACATCCTTTCAACAAGGAAGAATTTATAAAAAGCCTGGCTAAGAAAATACCAGCCAATCCTGATGATAACAGGCTGTCGGATAAATTACCCAAACAAACAATAAAAGAAAAGGTAACTGAATATCTAAAAGATAAGAAGTATTTGATTGTACTAGATGACATGTCTGATGAGTCAGAATGGACTAAGATAAGTCATTTGTTACCTATGGGCAATGAGAGGCGAATCATAGTAACCACACGACTAAGGCCTCTGGCAGAATCTATATCACACAAAGGTGACATATATGTGATCAATGAACTTTCAGAAGAATATGCTTTGGATCTCTTTTACAAAGCAGTATACAAGACCCCCAATTATAATCTTGTGATTGATGATAGGGAATCACAAGATGATCTGCCTAAGGAAAGAAAGTGTAATATGAATGACGGTCCCAGTAGCACTGAGATAACGGAAGAGGATAGTAAAGTGCAGAAGCAACAAATATCCAACGATATTACTGAGGAAGAGGATACGGAAATTAAAGATGATCAGCCCAATGAAACCATGTGTAACATAAAATATGGCCCTAGTAGTACTGAGATAACCGAAAAGGAAAGTGAAGTGCCGAAGCAATGCATAACCATTACAATTACCACAGAAATGAATAGGCAGGCTAATCTAATTGTAAATAGCTGTGATCGCCTACCACTTGCCATTGTAACTATTGGAAGTTTGTTATACACCAAACCTAAAACAAGTGTTGAATGGAAGGCAATGCATGACCATCTTAGTATAGAGCTTGATAAGAACCGAGACTTAGGGGTAGTGAAGAATGTTCTTACTTCTAGTTATGATGGCATGCCATACCATCTCAAACCAAGTTTATTGTATCTAAGTGTTTTCCATAACCATAAGGAAATAAGGCGATCAAGGATAATAAGGCGTTGGATGGCGGATGGATATGTAATGGGAGATCGTAAAAGAACGGCAGAAGTGGTAGCAAAGGATTATTTTAATGAACTCATGGGTAGAAGTTTGATACAACCATCAGAAATGAGTACAATTGTCAATGAAGACATTAATAGATGTAACATTCATGACATAATGTATGAATTGATTCTTGCAAAGGCAATGGATGAGAGCAATGTGTCACTGCTTGAAGATGAACACCTCATAACCATGACAGATAAGGTGAGGCACCTTGTGATCACAGGTGGACCATGCACAGGGGACAAAGTCCTAGAAAAAGTGAACTTGTCCCACATGCGATCCTTATCCATCTTCGGAGAGGTTGGAGACTATCTGAGTTATCCTAGAATGAAGTTGGTAAGAGTGCTAGATCTAGAAGGCACTTTAAATTTGAATGATGAGGACCTGAGAAGCATAGGAAAACTTCGTCACTTAAAGTACCTAGGTCTTAGGGGTACAAAAATTACAAAACTCCCAGATTCTTTGGGGAAGCTTAGTGAACTTGAGACCCTTGATATTAGAAACACAAATGTACTGCTACTACCGGCAGGACTTACTAAGCTTCACAAGCTAAGCTATCTACGTGCAGGATTGGATGGCTATTCTCTTCAACCAACACCAATAGAACATTACGTTGACCATATACATGATATCTTTGGTAATTGGGAAGAAAAGGTCAATGATAAATGCTCACCAACTATACAAGGAATGACACGGAATATTCTTGGCATCATTAAATTTGTGTGTCTTATTCCTTTTTACCCTCTTTTAAGTTTAGAAACGTTTTTGGATTCCAGAATATACCATAATTCAAGTGGGGTGAGGGTTCCTCGAGGAATAGGTAAATTAAGGTCCCTAAATATTATTGGCGTCATTGATATTGGTGAGAGCAAGAGTTTAGCAAAGGAGATGCAAAATCTTACCAACCTACGTAAGTTAGCAGTGTGTGGTTTCACCGAGGAGAATGGGAAAACATTAGGAAAGGTGATTGATGCTCTTAAGCACTTAAGGTCATTATTCCTTGAAGCGGAAGATGATTTCGGCCTCAGGTGTTGCTTAGATTCTGTATCTTCCCCACCCAAGTATCTTCAAAGCCTAAAGTTGCACAGCCGTCTTGGTGAATTGCCTGATTGGATCAGTTCCCTTGAGAATTTGGAGAAGATACATTTCAAATACACTTCTCTAACGGGAGGAATTGAAGCCATTGGAAAGTTGCCCAACCTGAAGATTCTCCATTTGTTGGCCTATTCGACTGATAATTTGAAGGAATTATGCTTTGGCGAGGGTACATTTCCAATGATGCAGGTAATGATTCTTGAGGAACTAAGTTGGTTAACATTGGTGTCAATTGAAAAGACAGCATTGAAAAGACTCAAGCAGCTAAAGATCAGAAGATGCTGGGAAATGAAAGAGGATGGGGTGTCGGGGTTGGAATTTCTTCAACAACTCAAGGAGATGGAGGTGCTACCTTCTTATCCGCAGATAAATAACAGGTTTGTGAGAAACATGCAGGAGCAACTCTCTAATAATCCAAGAAAGCCGGTCCTCAGGGTCATTAAAGAATAAGTCAACTTGTATAATTTCTAATATGCGTTAATTTTTGATAATTTCTCAAATGGTGAGTTTGGAATTGATTAAGGGAATTGTTGTTGTTTTCTTCTTTTTATTTTTCCTAATGTATTTTATTTGCCTTTTGTTGGTGTGTAATAAATTGACCTGATAATTGTTGACTTTTTTTTGTTATTATACTGCAATCGGTGATAATTTGTCTTATGTTGCACTTTTCATGTAATAAATTCAAGTTTATTTGTAAATATCGTTGGGGTCCTTTTTTTCTGGCCTTTTGAACTAAGAAGATATATATGCTGATTTTCATGTTTGTTTATTCATGTTAATTTGCCTCTCGCCGTGATTTATATTAATATCCAATTTTAAATACATTTTATTACTTTTATCCAGGTTTTTTATTTTTATTTTAAAATACCCAAACCGCTATATCATATAGCGGACTGGGAATTTCGGAATTTTTTCAAGAAAAAAAATATTTCCAATCTTCTATATTATCTAGCGGATTGCAATGTTTTTTAACCAATTAGAATAATTATAATGTTTTAGATATATATTATTTTAGTTTATGCTTATTTTTCACTGAAGACCCTGGAAGTTTAATCACCGATAGCCCTAAATTATTTTTTATTACAAAAAAGTCCACTTGCATATATTTTAATTTATTTTGTGGTTATTTTTCATCGAAGATCCTAGAAGTTTAATCGCCGATAGCCTAAATTATTTTTTATTAGAAAGAAGTCCAATTAAAAATATTTTATTTTATTTTGTGGTTATTTTTCACTGAAGACCCTAGGAGTTTAATCGCCAATAGCCCTAAATTATTTTTTATTACAAAGAAGTCCAATTGCATATATTTTATTTTATTTTGTGTTAGTTAAGTATAATTTAGAATAGTTAAGCGTAATTTAGTATAATTACCGTAATTTAACATAATTAGCGTAATTATCATAATTAGCGTAATTTAGGGTAGTTAGTGTATTTTACCGTAATTCAACGTATTTTAGTATATTTAGCATAATTTGGTATAATTAGCGTAATTAGCGTAATATATTTTCTTTAATTAATCTGTAACTAAATTTAGATTATTTAATATTCTATCCTATTAAATTGCAGAAATTCTTATTGATCATCAACATTATTTCTTTTCAAATTATTTCTTACTAGTACACATTTGTTATTTTATGAGGAGAGCTAGAATATATAAAAGTTTAATTAAATTTTAATATACATAATTAAAAAAATTCAAATCATAAGATGGCTTAGTAGACCTGCCCGCATCCCATTGAAATTAAGCAAGAGAGATGCCTGTGCTTTTTCTAACGACCGTACTTTACAGTGGTACCTACATGGATCTTTGGATCTTTAAAATATAATGCTAATGCGACATGTCTCTTCATTGCATCTCATTTCTGCAAATCAAGCTAATGATGGTCGACACATCGATAACCCGAGGCGTCATATGGGATCTTTGTTTTTCAAAAGATGTTTGAGGAATGGACTTATCAAAAGATGGTATATATATGGTCAACAATAAATGATAAAGTTTCCGGTGGAAATTAATAAAACATTTCGTATGCCAATATTTTCTCATCCTTTTGCATTTTCTGGAAGCACCTGTGAGTCAATTTTTAGATTGATTAATTGAAAATCTCGATATTTTAGATTGATTAATTCAATAGCTAGCTCTATTTGAGATGAAGTGTATATGAAAATATTATAATACTATGTTTCCAAGAATTTGTTCTCCAATTTTATGTTAAAGGCCAATTTGATGTGTCTCCTAAAGTATCACAAAGTAATGTCATGTGATCTATATATATTCTCCAAATGTAATTAACAAATCAATACTGATAATATATTAGAAGGGCACTAAAAACTATATTATATATGGCTTTCAAATTCTACGCATATTTTTTTAGAGTAATATAAATATTTCATTTTCGTTATTTTGTTATTCATATTGGACAAGATGAATTACTGCGTTCAAATAATATAATTTATAATTTATACAACATATGTGAAATTAAAAAATAATAATAATAAAAGTAAAGTCTTTGATAACTACTAGCAAAGTAATAACGAAATTAAGTTGCACACTTTATTAAAACTAAAGCACCAAAACATTAAGGTGAAATATTAAATTTTATAATTTATAATTAATTATAACTCTCTTAACCTAATAAAGAAATTTATTAAGTTATAATTAATTATAACAGAATGCGCCATCCTAACATTAGTTAATGTCGGGAGAGGTTGATTGCATTGCTGACAAACAACGTTTCCAATTTGCACAGGATCATGTCTGACATGTGTATCTTGTTGTGCCTCAGTATCAACGTTATTCCACAAGATAGACAATACTTATATAAAAAAATATAAAAATTGCGCTCCAAAAAAATGGAACTCATATTCTTTTAATCGAAGTTTTCACCCGCTACATGATTATTAAATTTCATTTTGATTCTCTAAATTGAAATTAAAATATTTAATTATAAAAGTAAAAATTTGACCGGTAATAAGATTATGAAATAAAAGACACGAGAAAGCTGGGATGTTAAATTCATGAGAGGGAAAATATGAGTGACAAATATGAGAGGGTCGGGATCTTTAATTCATGACTTCAACCTATTGTTAACTCGTGATTAATCTAGCTGCTCCAAATCCTAACTTGTGATCAAACTACTCGACATTTTTTGGTTGTCTCCAATATTTTATGAATGTTGTAAAAGTTTGTATATTTTAATTAGGAACATTATGAATTTTTTTTTGTGAAGGAAAATACTTTCTGTTCAAAATATTGGATAATATATATACAAATTATAGAAATTGCAAAGAGCATGATCCAGCAATATCTTTTACATGACAATGAATCAACAATATTTTTAATATATAAAATTTATATTATGAGCATGAAGAATTTTATGTGCATTTTATGTATGAGTCAACATAAATTGTAATTAGCATTTTATGTATGAGGTAGCAATATTTTATACATGACATGAAAGGTCTTATGTGCCTCATTTTTTTTATTACAGGTATCTAATTAATTAGTAGTCGTACAAGCAATATTAATTCTAACCATCTAATTTACTCGTATGAGTCCGAATTTTTGAAAGTCCGTTTCCTTTTAAATATATTTATTTAAATAATATATATCTCTTTCTGGTCAAATAATTTGAATAAGCCGCGCCGGCGATATAAATTATAATTGATCATGAGATTTTTAAAAATAGATATACATTGTTAAACACATTTTAAACTTTGTTATTGGGTATTTTCATTATAAATTATTATTGGGTATTTCCATGTTCATAATAATTACCAGTATATTTAGTCTTCTTTTTCGGAAAAAATATTTTATAAATCTAATTAAATGACCTACGAATCATAAATTCAAACTTTTTTTTTTTACTTTTGGGCACTACAGCAGAACTAACTTTCTGCGACCGGTGTTGACGTCGGTCGTAGATACTCAATTTTTCCCCAAAAAAACGAATTTCATCCAAAATCAGTCGACCAAAAGTATCAGCGACCGGTATCAGCGACAGGCACCAACACCGGTCGCTGAATTTTTTTTTTGTATAATGTCGCTGGAGAAAATGAAAAAAACGCGGCTACTGAATAAAAAAATGAAACGCGCGCGATCAAAACCTTCTACTCCCCGATCAAAACCCTTCCCCAAAATTAAAACCCCTCTCGTGCACCACCCCTCTCCTCCCGCGCCACCCCTCTCTTTCGGTGCCACCCGTCTCCTACGACGGCCAACCGTTTCTCTTCACGCTCTTCAACCTCTGCGTCTCTCCCGCCTCTCGCTGTCTCCTCATCGGCGCTAACGGATCTGGTTTGTTCTCCCCTCTTCTTCTCTCTCTCAATCTGAATTCCATAACACCTGATCCATGATCGGCACTTAAGCATTACATTGCAACTCTTTCAGTTTGGCTAAAAGGCTGAAATTTGTCGTCCCCTTTCTTAATTCATTTAATTGGCTTCTAGATATGAAGGTTTGTACTTTGTAGTGAATGGTGTATTTATTCTTCATTTGCTTGTTTCTTTATCTTAGGTTGAGACAAAAATCTGATATTTTTCCCCTTTTAATTTCAAGTTGTTTAATTTTTATCAAAATTGGTGATAATGAAGCAGAATTAAGTTGCAATTGGTCATTATTGCACATTATTTATGCCCAAAATTATACTTTTTCATGTAATTGGTCATAAGCCATAACATGTCACAAATTAAACTTACGAATTAAGGTCTTTTTACGCAATATGACATGTTTATTTGATAACATGGTAGGTTTTTAAAAGATTTGGAGAAGGTACCCCACAAGTAAGGAAGTATGCTGATCTTAGCTGAGCCCTTTAGTGTTGTAGATGCTTGATAGGTACATTTTTCTCCTTTACATATCTATAATGTAGTGTTATAGAATTGAGTATGTCTGCCACATACTATTCACAAATGGTCAAGAACTTGTTTTACTTGATAAGATGGTACTGGTAAAGAAATTATCAGGTAACCTTCCATATTTATTTCATTGCTTGGGCTGAAAGACACAAATTATGGTATATTTAGACTGGTGTATGTAATTTTTCAATTTTAGAATGTAATCCATTCAATTATATATTTATGGAAAGAGTCTCAACACAATTCGAAGGATGGGGATTAATGCTCAAAGAAGAAGGGACTGAGCTAAAACACAATTCAAAGGAAAAGAAAACTAATTATGTTATTTCTAATATTTTTAAACCTTGAGTCAAATCATTTACCAGAAAAAAGAAAATGCTGAAGACAGAGAAGAAGGGCCCTGAAGAGGAAGGATTTGAGATGTATGCTAGCAATAGTTAGTCCTAAACTTATTGATTTATTTTTGGACTGATTCTGCTATTCTAACAACCTGATTTTTTTTTTAGTAGAGATTAATCGAAGGACTGAAGAGGAAATAACAATGATACAAGAGGAGTCTAGAAACACATCAGCTAAGGTAATTCAGAACTAAACTAATCTATTAAGGTTCAGTATATATAGGTAATCAACTCAAATAATCTATTAAGGTTCAATTTAAACCTTTATTAAGTTTTGTTGCCTGATAACTAAGTCTGATATATGTATGAATGTATCTATGAAGGTATTGAGATTTGCTTCAAAAAATGTGTTTGTACTGCTTACAGTGGGCGATGGTATTAGAGACTTCACTGATGCTAGTGGCATGATTATTTTTCTTCTCTCATTTGTGTTATATTTTTGGTTAGTTGCTATCCTCATGAAATTCTGATTTTTGTTAAAGTACTTCTCATAGGCTATCCTCATTGGTACGTTTAATAAAGTGAGACATATTATTATGGTGCTAATACCCTTCAGTTAAAATTCTTTTGGAACAGAGCCATGCTCGAGCTGGACCAAATTTTGGAGGCTAATCAAATAAAATTTGCAACTCTAGCACTGTCGCCTTCCTTCGTTGTTTTTCTTTTGGTCTATTTGATGTGGGCATGGCTACTCCAAGTATGTTTGTATATGAAGAGATAATTCTGTGCTTCTTTGAATTTGTTAATAAAATTAAGTCTCATATTGTGTGGGCATGACCTGTTCTATTATTTCAAAGCTCAGGTATTATTGAAGCTACTGTTGTGACAAAACCAGAAAATGTAATTTTGTTACTGAAATTGGAAGGTTTAGATGAGTGAAAGACTGTAATTTTGAGATTTTGTTTCAATTTAAAATGCCTAATATGAAGTTCTAATTATGCAGGGTTATTTTTTGCTTTTTTTATCTCATGAGAGAATTTTGAGGAAATTGTAATTAATATTATGGCAAAATTAGAATTGTTCCGTTGATATTTGAATTAATGTGGAATTAATATGTAAAATTTATATTACCTAAATGTGATATTTGAATTAGTGATGCACTCTCTAAGGTGTTAATAATTAATACCTACATTTTACAAAAAAAAAAAACAATAGCGACCGGATTTTGGGTATCAGCGACGGGTTCAACGGTCTCTAATACATTTTCATGACGTCAGCAAAAAACAATAGCAACCAAAAAAATTTGGTCGCAGATAAATTATCATCGACCGGATGACGTCATTTAGCGACCGGTGACGTCATCGGGCGAGCATCAGCTACAATGCTTTTACCGACCGGGGTATCACCGACCGGATTTTACTATCAACAACTAGATTTGGCATCAGCGACCAGATTTGGAATCAGCGACCAGCGCCGTGAATATCAGCGGCCGGAAAACTAGTCTCTGATAGTTGGATATATTGTAGTGGTGTATCCAATTGGTTTATTTAATAGATAAGGATTCAAATGTATCATGATTTTGTGGTCCAATTATGCTTTACATTCTTATTTTGTTTTCAAATTCTAAACAGTTGATTTGAACTACTCAACATAATCTTTATAATAAAATATGTTTAGAGACCAAATTTCATATTTTCTGAATTTTTTTACGATATTTTTACATAGGTACAAAATTACTGTTTTCAGGATATTATGGACAATTAAAAAAAGTGAAATTGTACCTATCTAAAAAAATAATAAAAAAATTTACAAAATATAAAATTTGGCCTCCAGACATGTTTTATTATGAAGATCTTGTTGAGCAGTTTGAAACAACTATTTGGACTTTGAAAAACAGAGATAAGGATGTTGATCATAATTGAAACACAACATCACGGTGCATTTGAACAATAGTTTAACAACAAGAATTGATAAAATGAAAATTTTGAAATCAATTCAAGCGACCATAACAATTATACTTCCATATTATTTCTCTTTTTTATTTGTCTAAAAACCAAATAAATTAATTTCGATATACTAACAATTCTTAAGAAAAATAAATTGTTGATGCTCTGATAGTATTTCCTTAATGAGAAATAAATTGTTAAAGCTCTGATTAGTATTTCCTTGATGAGAAATTTTTTTAAGAGAAATAAAATAATTTCGATACTAATTATAGAGGTACAAACAATTATTAATTTATATCCTTAATTTGTACCTCTTTAATTAGTATTTCCTTAATTTATATCCCATATATAGGCTCTGGTTATTATGATTTGACTATGTATTTCTCTTAGGGTTGTATAAAAAGCTTGCGACTCGTGAGCCGCTCAAACTCAGCTCGGTAACGAACTCGTTAACAACTCGTTCATTTAAAATTCGAGTTAGTTTGACACGAGTTGAGTAACTCGTGAGTTAAATGAGTTAAGTTCGAGTTTGACTCAACTCGCTTGTTACAACTCGTGACTCATTTGATTAATGATTTCCTTCATAACTTTTGACCCATTTCATTTTCCCGACCAAGTTGACCCAACTCATTTTATTTGATCCTTTAGTTGTGGATTGTTTGTTAATTCAATATTTACTGCTGATATTATTACATAACAACAATCATTAATTCAAGTGTTCAACATTTCAACATTTTAAACAAGTTGACTCACGAGTCACGAGCCAACTCGAGTTGCTCGCGAGTTGAATTTGAGTCAGTAAGCTAGCTCAGCTTAATATTCTCGAGTCAACTCGACTCACTATCTTCCGAGTTGAATTATCCATAACTCGAGCTAACTCGGCTCATTAGCAACCCTAATTTCTCCTCATTTTTGTTATCTTTTAGGTTAAATTGATTTAATTAATTGATGATGGTGCGCTAATTCGTGGTATATTTTAGGTTAATTTGATTTGATTAATTGACTAAAGACAATCTACTGGCTAATTAACTTGTAATAAATTAAACGACAAATCTTTGTGCTGCCTTTTCATTTTATTCAATGTTCATTATTGGACTTATAATTAAAGGCTGTATAATCTTCGGCAATAAGGTTTATTTATTTGAGTTTATCTTAAATTGATATATATGTTCTTCTATTTTATGGGCCTTGATATCTTCCTTTTTTTATGGGCTAATCAGTTCAGACAATGAAAAGCTTTGAATTCATCCTACTATGACTGTTTCGATTTATAGCAGCAATCTGGTCGATATTGATCGTTGTAAGAAAATTACAAAGAACTGTTTTCCTACTGCCATTATATGGATGCTTTCAGTTTTTAGTTTGAGCATGTCAACGAGGATTTCTATATAAATTAAAGTGACTTCTATTTCTCAGTCTCACGTGTTGTACCAGTTAGACAGCAAAATCATGCATATAAAGAACTCCCCAAACGCCAAGTCCATAAATCACAGTGAAAAATTCAATCTCAAAAACTGTAAAAATGTGCAGTGATTTTTGGCCTTCAAATCCTACAAACTATATTATTTATGGCTTTCAAATTCAACGCATATTTTTTTAGGGTAACATAAATATTTCATTCTCTATAAAGCTGCGTAATATTTTTTCCTTGTTCATATTGGACAAGATGAATTACTGCTTTCACATAATATAATTTAGGACTTATACAATATATGTGCAGTTAAAAAATAATAATAATAAAAACAAAGTCTTTGATAACTACTAGCAAAGCAACAATAAAAATTACACATTTTATTAAAACTAAAACACTAAATCATTAAGTTAAAATATTAAATTTATTAAGTTATAATTAATTATATCTCTCTTAACAAAATAAAGAAATTTATTAAGCTATAATTAATTATAACTCTGTTAACCTAATAAAGGCCTTCCTATTCGTCAAAGAAGGAATCACATTTCTCTTCACCTGAGAAGGTGGAGACATCGTCTTCCTCTTCGTCTGATGAAAATGATGAAAACTAGACTTGTGGTTCGTAAATAACGAGTTGTGCGAAAAATGCATGGTCTATATAATATTCCACGTTTAAACATACTATTTCTCATCCTAATTTGACTGGCAAGAAGACTTAACTCGTTAATCTGGCTGCTCCACATCCTAACTTGTGATTAAACTACTCGACATTTTTTGGTTGTCTCCAATATTTTATGAACATTGTAAAAGTTCCTATATTTTAATAAAAAAAAACTAGGAATATTTTTTTGTGAAGCAAAATATTTTTTGTTCAAAACATTGGATGATATATATAAAAGATAGAAATTGCAAAGAGAATGATCCAACAATATTTTTAATATATGCAATTTATATAATGAGCATTAAGATTTGTATTTTAATACATGTATGAATCAACAATACTTTTAATATATTCAATTTATAAAATGAGCATGAAGAATCTTACGTGCATCTTATGCATGAGCCAACAAAAATTGTACTGAGCTTTTTATGTATGAGCTAATTAATAATGTTTTATACATGACATGAAATGTTTTATGTGCCTCATTTTTTGTTTTATGGGTATCAAATTAATTAGTACTCATACAAGCAATATTAATTGTAACCATGTAATTTACTCGTATGAGACTGAACTTTTGGAAGCCTGTCTCTTTTTAAATATACTTATTAAAATAATCTCTCTTTCTGCTCAAATATTTGTAGATAAGCGGGGCTAGTGATATACAATATAATTGATCATCAGATTTTAAAAAATAGATACATATTGTTAAACAAACATTCTTGTTTGCTATTTCCATTGTAAATTAATATTTTCTATTTTATGTTATGGTTATTTTTCATGCGTGGACCTAGGAATTATTCACCCGATAACCTTGAAATTTTCATTATTAAATAATGATCCATGTTCTTAATAATTTCCAACAAATTTATTCTTCTTTTTCGAAAAGTATTTTAAAACCTAATAAATTGACTTACGAATGATAAATTGGAATTAATTTCTTTTTACTTCTGGGTTTCCAATTTGTTTATTTAACAATAGAAAATTAGATAACTAGAATTGATGAAATGTTTTTTTTTTTTTATCAATTAAATTCAAGCAACCATAACACTTGTACATTCATATTATTTATCTTTTTAATTCATCTAAAAACTAAATAAAATAATTTCAGTAACTCACAATCCTTAAGAGAATTAAATTGTTAAAGCCCTGATTAGTATTTCTTTAATGAGAAATAAATTCTTAAGAAAAATAAAATAATTTCGATACTAATTAAAGAGGTACAAACAATTTAATATCCCATAGAATCTGATTATTATGATTTAACTATGTATTTCTCCTTATATTTTGGTATATTTTAGGTTGATTTGATTTGATTTATTGATGACGGCGTGCTAATTTGTGGCCTTGTGTGTCGATGATCCATTTTCTTGGGCAAATTAATGATTATGCGTGTGAGATGTCTCAAATTTCCAATTTAAAGTCGGATCATTTTATTTTTCAATAATGTTGTATCTGATAGCCGCTATCAGGGTTAAAAAAAAAAAAAAGCCGGATCATTTCATTTTATTTTATGTACCAAACAATTAAAGACAATCTACTTTAAGATCCGTGCATTGTTTTAGAACTGGATTAATAAACGTTCAGGGAAATTTTTTTTTTTTTTTGTCAAATTGAGAAGTATGCATGGAGAAGTAGGAAGAAGATTCTTCTCCTTTATGTACCAAACTTTTTCGCTCTTTGGGACATTTCATAGCTCCGGAGTCCGGATATTAGATCGATGCTTTTTGTTTGTTTGCTAAACAAGTGAGGTAAGTAGAAAAGCGTAAACTGTTTGTTATTTGTTTGTTATTTGTTTGTTATTTGTTTTTTGTTTTGTTCTGTTACAGACGTCATCAGTTGATGTACCGATGACGTGTTCCTCTATGAACCATTGATCACTGTACCTTCTTTCTGTCTATTCGTAATCTTGGTCGTCTAATTTCGTGCGACAAGGAAGACAGACTAAGCACGTTTTGAATGGTCCTGGTTTTAAAGTAATACCTTACAACAACAACAATGACTCTGGACCCCACAGCCTAAAAATTAATTTGGAATGCGAGTCATTATAGGTGACAGGTTCATTCAATTATATTAATAAAATGTCACATATATATTAGCTAAGAATATCTATATTCAACAGTAACTTAAATTAGTTTCTAAATAGTTGTTAATCTTTTTTTAAAATTAAAGTCTCTAGAGTTTCTAAGCTCTTATATTTCTTAATTTAATTTTAGAGTTTCTATCAAGTCACGTTAGTAATAAATTAAAAAGAAAAAATAATTTGGACTAAACATTTAGCTAGGGTGTAGTTTATAATGTACAGTTGCTTAATAATAAACTTTCTTGCATAATTTCTAAATAAGAAACTCTACTACATCTCTGAAATTTAATTAAAAAATATCACCTTAGATTTAAAACTCGAATAATATCGAAAATGTAAACACTAGCTCTAAGCATTATATTTTCTTCTCTCAAACTAGATTTCAGTGTCATGTTCATGTTCGCTGCATGTTCAATGTAAACACATTGATTTACAATTGCATAAAAAAAGTTGACTGATGAAGAGATACATAAAGAAAAATCATACCTAACAGTTCCAAAATAAAAAATAACTCGGGAGTGAATGATGAAGAGATGCATAAAGTAAGAATGAATGACAAAAGTTTCTTTATTTTTTAACTCGGGAAAGTACAAAGAAATAAATGGATCCAATAAAATAACTAGCCTTTTGTTATATAAATAAAATGTAAATACTCTGTTAAATAAAAAAGCTTGAAACTTATTTTTATGTTAATTTAAGACTAAAATAAGTGTGCTGGATTTCTTCTGTTGTATTAACATAAAAATAAGTTTCCTAAATTAACATAAAAATATGTGAAACTGAATTTTTCACATAATTGAACGAATACATGAAACATAAATTTTCAGAAATAAATTTATTGCATTGCTTCTTAATTTTGAAATTTTACGAAAATCTATAGGTCATGACTAACATTGTCCCTTCTTAGAATTTTATTTATCTTTATGAAATTCTAATTTGTAGTTAGAATTAAAAATTTCAGGTTAAAATTAGAATAAATCCTTAAATTCTTATTGATAGTTACAATTAAAAGTAAGAAAACTGAAAATTATAAATCAAAGCACTAGAAATTATATATAAGTTCATTAGAATATTATTTTTATTTGGTAATTAAACTAATTAATGAATTTGAATATAATTAACTATTTGAAAGTACTAACTCGATACTTTTTTTCCCGAAGAAATTAATTAATGAATTTGAATATAATTAACTTAATTTCGCTACTTAATTTTTTTTCCGAAAAAATAACTAGTAAAATGCTATTAGTACTTTTATTATTCAGATTTTGGAAGTAGGATTTCGTACAGGAACTTCTCCAAAACATTGACAGGTGTTATTCTCGGTGGATCCCACGAGAAATTGAATTTGTGGAATGTAGCAGGCGTTTAAATTTTTTGGAGTCTCACATTCTAACAAAAGAAACTCAAAGTGGAAGTAACATGTGAAGTCATATATAGTCTCAAATTCTAAGAAAAGAAGTCAAAGTCAAAGTTGATTTGCAAAAGCGGGTGTTCTTCTTTCTAACTAATATCATCTGATTATTGTTCTTCATTCTAACTAAATAAAACGTAGAATCAAACGAAATTTTTATTTATATTATATTAATAAAAAAAATTACAGACAAATTAGGTAATTCTCACTAGTGGAAAATATGGAATCAGGATTGGTTATATACACATATCAGTATCGGAATCCAACCGATCTTGTTAAAGGCGATACTGATACTATCAGGATCGGTTTTATATTTTTTAAAGAACCGATCCAAATAGAAACTATTAGGATCGGTTTTTTAACAAAACCGATCTTAATAGTTGTTATCTAGATCGGTTTTTATATAAAAACCGATCCAGATACGTACTATCAAGATCGGTTTTTATATAAAAACCGATCTTGATATTTTTTTTCGAATTTTTTTTAATTAAAAATTACATATCAAGATCGGTTTTATATAAAAACCGATCTTGATAGTACGTATCTGGATCGGTTTTTATATAAAAACCGATCTTGATAGTTTTTTCGAATTTTTTTTAATTAAAAATTACATATCAAGATCAGTTTTTATATAAAAACCGATCTTGATAGTACGTATCTGGATCGGTTTTTATATAAAAACCGATCTTGATAGTTTTTTCGAATTTTTTTTAATTAAAAATTACATATCAAGATCGGTTTTTATATAAAACCGTTCCTGATGTTTTATTGAAGCTTAAAAAAATATTTTTATTTATTTGACCAGCTTCCATATATATTTTGCTGGTCAGCATCCTAAATTTTTTTTTTTGCACAGTAAGAAGCAATAATCAATTAAATATCATATACACATTCTAAATTAATTATCATACACATCTTAAACTATTACAAAAAATTCATGTACTTCATACAAAGTTTTGTGAAGCATTACATATTATAACAAGAAATTTAAATCCAAAAAAAATTAATTAACAAACATACAAGTGACTAATTGGGCAATTTCTTCAATTAACACACATTTATACAATATACAGATTTATGCAATTAATGTAAAGCACAACAATAAAAAAAATCAATAATTATCTCTTTTGCAATCACATCACTTGAGATTAAAAAAGACCCTAAAAACAAAAACAAAGGTAACAATTAGATGGAAAAACATTTTCCAATAAAAAATACAAAAAAATGTGTTTTAAAAGTATAATAATGAGAAAATTAGATAAAGCTAATACCATGATAGTTGATCGGCCGGATGATTAAGTAACTTGAGAGAGATGTCCTCAAAACTGTAAAACAATATACAAACACCATTAATTAATTTTTGAAACAATAAAAAAAATTAAAAATTGGCACAATTGAGCCGGAGGTGCGAGAGGCTTGGATTTGAGAGGAAGAGACGGAGAGAAAGAGAGAGAGAGACACGGAGGAGAGGGAGAGACGGAGACAGAGAGAGACAGAGACAGAGTACTGAGGATTTGAGAGGGAGATACGGAGACAGAGACGCTAAATTGAAAATGAGAGGCGCGAAATGAAAATAAGAAGAACCCTAGCTAAGCTGGTTATATAGGAAGTTATCATTAGGATCGGTTGTTTATAAAGAACCGATCCTAATAGTATCAGGATCGGTTTTTTATTATAAAAAACCGATCCTAATACAATTTTTTTTTTCAAAATTGGTTCTGCAAAAAAAAAAAAAAAAAAAAAAAAAATCAGGGTCGGTTTTTTTAAAAAACCGATCCTGATACTATTAGGAACGGTTTTTTATAAAAAACCGACCCTGATTTTTTTTTTTTTTTTTGCAGAACCAACTTTGAAAAAAAAAATTGTATCAGGATCGGTTTTATTGCTAAAAACCGATCCTGATAGTATCTGGATCGGTTTTTAGCAATAAAACCGATCCAGATAGTTTTTTTCTTTTATTTGGAAAATCTTTTCATATGGTTATGTTTAAATAAATATAAAAAATTACATATTAGAAATATAAGTTAATTATTTAATAGAAATTTTATTTAATTTTCAAATTCTACTTAAATAATATTAAACAGCAGATAGGTACTATTTGACATTGATATTTCATTAATGTAATTTTGATGAAAATTAATGTAATTTATATTATTGAAATTTATGTGATAATATAATTAATTATTTGACATTGATATTTCATTTTGAAGTCATTTTGACTATTGAATTTTTTTATACAATCATGCATGATGCATCAATGACTTGTGCCATATAATAATATACATAGGACTTGAACCCTTGTTGTGTGGGGTTGTGAAGGAACGAATACGAACATTAGCATTTGGTCGATCGGAACCGTTAAAATGAAAGAATGTCATATTAATTTCACCATTATAAAATTTGATACAATTCGGGATTCATTTACTAGTTCATCAAAGCAAAACAATATAGCAACATCGCACGGCCGTAAATAGTTTACGTTGGATCAAGACTTACAGTTGTCGGGCCTTCGGCACTTTTACGTTATTAATGTTCCATGTTATATCTTGATCATTTTAAAAATTATTACATGTCATTTAATTACAGACCCACCGTTGGATGATCATACAGAAATGAACGGTCTGCATTCCATTTAACAATTTGATGCCATTAATAATAATAAAATTGTACAAAATTGATCATGATAGAGTTGATTTGGCCATACAAAAACAAATAAATAATTTTTATATTTTTCACATTTTTCTTAATATTTATCCGTGTACATGCATTACCAAACAGAAAAGAAAATAAATGGTAGCCGTTTGATGGTTGATAGACCATCAATATGAGTGGGGTTTACCTCAGTGATGTTTCTCATATAAAGTATTAGGATCGGTTTTTTATAAAAAATCGATCCTGATACTATTAAGATCGGTTTTTTATAAAAAACCGATCTTGATACTATTTTTTTTTTCAAAGTTAGTTCGGCAAAAAAAAAAAATACTATTAGGATCGGTTTTTTTATAAAAAAACCGATCCTAATACTTTATATGAGAAACATCACTGAGGTAAACCCCACTCATATTGATGGTCTATCAACCATCAAACGGCTGCCATTTATTTTCTTTTCTGTTTGGTAATGCATGTACACGGATAAATATTAAGAAAAATGTGAAAAATATAAAAATTATTTATTTGTGTTTGTATGGCCAAATCAACTCTACCATGATCACATAAATTTTAATAATATAAATTACATTAATTTTCATCAAAATTACATTAATATTATTTAAGTAGAATTTGAAAATTAAATAAAATTTCTATTAAATAATTAACTTATATTTCTAATTGTCACACCCCGCGGCCACGGGATGCGACAGTCTCCCGCCGTAAGCATACAACGCCGTGTATGCTTACAAGGCTATTCAAATTTATACTTAACAATTCAAAACTAAATAATATAAACCAAGTTTATATATACACAAATCAGAGTACACAGTCTGGTCAGAATATAATACAACAAAAAGTATCTCATCCGGATACCAACCACGAGGCCTACCCTAAGACTATACAACAAAATGTACTAAGGTCATGAGATGGTAAGCTACTATGGCCTACTACTCGCGTGCCTCTCCAGAATCAGTCGCACCCGTACTTGTAAAAATAACCGGGAGGGTGGGGGTGAGAATAAATTCTCAGTGCGAATTTGCCGCAGTTTGAATTATTGGACTTGCAATCAAACTCTATATTCAAAAATGAAACCCAAACAATAACAATGCAAACAGATATATGTAAAATCATAAATAACAAAATGTCAATGCTCGACAACAATTTATCAACCTGAAACACAGTTTACGGAATTTCCAAGATGAGTTTCAAAACACAACATATATTTGGCTTAACTTAATTCATTAGGGCTTGTAGCAACTACAGATGTTCTTTCGAGCTGGACCGTTATCAAACCCACATCTGTAGGGTTACAGACGCCTACAGATGGCCAACCAAGCTGGACCCTTATCTGACACCCATCTGTAGCTGTTTGGCTTAACCATATCCTAAGGTCTGGTTACAAGTCACCTATACAGGTCAACTTGACACAAATGCAAACACACGGAATCAAAGTCAGCCATACCGCTCAACTTTGCAATTTCATTAAAATAGATTCACAAACAACTATCAGCCTTGCACAATTCATTAAACAGGTCAACGGATAGGTCACCGCCACCTTATCCAGCCACCTAAACAGGTCGGTCTGGCAAATTCATAACAGGTCAACGCATAAATCAGCAGCGTCACCTTATCCAGCCACCTAAACAGGTCGGTCTGGCAAATTCGAACAGGTCAACGCATAAGTCAGCAGCGTCACCTTATCCAGCCACCTAAACAGGTCGGCCTGGCAAATTCATAAACACAGGTCAACGGATAGGTCACCGTTACCTTATCCAGCCACCTAAACAGGTCGGCCTGGCAGATTCATTCACCTCAAGAACAATTAATAGAACTAATCAAATAATAACCATACCAACATGCCAAATAATCTTAACCGAACAATTCAAATCATTCTCAGTTATGCAAGAATCAATCTACAGCATGAATTCCAAAATATGCAACAATTAATCATTCAACATGACAAACGAATAAACAGTTTAATTCCTGAAATGAAGTATCAAACAAGTCCAAGAATCCCGCACCTGGTTACGACGAGCGTACCGCTTAGTTACGGATCAGGCGTCTCGAATTGCCTCGCTAATTCTTGCTCGACCAAGCCTACACCTATATTATACGTATACTTGGTTTAACATTGGTTCACTATTGGAAACATTTGCTCGAGTTACATCAGGCTTACACCTTAATCAATTTCCTATCCTTTGGTACCAATCCGTTCAATTCCTGATTTCTTACTTACAACCTTTCAAATCACACCATTTACCTCAGGGTCCTTCAAACCCTACACAATTATAATTAGGTAACCATTCAGTCACAGTTTCACTACTTTGGTTCTCGGTTCAATTCAATTTACCGTTTGGTTAACCCTAATTTGGTCAAAACCTCCAATTAGCCGTTAATTGTTCTAGAAATTCAAGATCAAAGGGTAACCTTACCGATTATAAGTCTAATCGGTTGGATTAAACAGATCAATTCACGATTATACTCAATTTGGGTTTTGGCTCGAAACCCTAGAATTCAAAATCCTCAAATCGGAAGGAAATCAGGAAAAAGATTGACAAATAACAAGCGAGGAGTGTAGAGGAACTAGTCCTCGAGCAATTCGAACACAAATCTCGAGTTTAAAACGAGAATATGAGAAATCGAGAAAATTCGAGGTTTCGAAAGAAAGAAAGAGAGAAAGAAATACCAAATAGGAGAGTTCGGAGAGATCCTCGGCTGCTTACTCAGTTCCAAACTTGATTTCTCGCAACAATCGGAAGTCTGAAAGAAACGGAAACTCACACGCTCTTTTTCTTCTCTCTTGGGCGAAAATCACTTAAAAATGGTGAAAATAACGAAGTGGGAGAGAGAGAAGGTTTGATTTGTGTTTTAGGGTTAAAAACACTCTGAATGCGGATGCATCCATCCGCACTGTGGGTGGCTTGACCTGCACTCAGCACTTGGTCGTTTTCGGAAGTGAAATTTTAACACAGAAATCATACGCAGTGCGGGTGGCTTCACCCGCAGTGCGGGTCAACCCATCCGCACTCGGGACTTAGTCAGTTTTCAGAACATGAAATTTAACACAGTGCGGACGCACTCATCCGCAGTGCGGGTCACTCACCCGCACTCGGGACTTAGGCAAGAGTTCAGGAAAAGTCCGAGCGTAGTGCGGATGAATTCCACCCGCAGTGCGGGTCCACCTCATCCGCACTCAGTACTTAGCCGATTTCAGGAAATTCAGTTAAATACAGGAATTCATGAGTGCGGCTGAACCCATCCGCAGTGCGGGTCACTCACCCGCACTCAGCACTTAGTCAATTTTTTTCAGAATTTCAAATCAACACATGTTTGCATGAGTGCGGACGCACCCACCCGTAGTGCGGGTCAACCCATCCGCACTCAGCCTATAAAATCTCAAAATCTTAAAATTTCAACGCGGTTTTGAGTCATACTTAATTTACTTATTTAGAGGAACCTTAATTAAGGTTTAAATTTCCATTTTATTAGCACAATTTTCGATTCTTGCTTTTAAATCCTTTGACTTGAATTATTAAAATTTCGTAACACTAATATGTAATTTTTTATATTTATTTAAACATAACCATATGAAAAGATTTTCCAAATAAAAGAAAAAAACTATCTGGATCGGTTTTATTGCCAAAAACCGATCCAGATAATATCAGGATCGGTTTTATTGCTAAAAACCGATCCAGATACTATCAGGATCGGTTTTTAGAAATAAAACCGATCCTGATACAATTTTTTTTTTCAAAGTTGGTTCTGCAAAAAAAAAAAAAAATCAGGGTCGGTTTTTTATAAAAAACCGACCCTGTTTTTTTTTTTTTTTTTTTTTTTTTTTTGCAGAAACAATTTTGAAAAAAAAAATGTATCAGGATCGATTTTTTTATAAAACCGATCCTGATAGTTCACAAATTAGGATCGGTTGACTAAAAAACCCGATCTAACTAGTTTTTAGGATCGGTTTCTGTCACACCCCAAATCGGGTATAACAGCCTGCCACGTATATTTATTAAAACATATACGTAAGGCAGTGGATCTTTTATATGCATTACCAATAACACCATTACATATTAACCACAATCCCAATATTTATGAAATTATCTGACATAATACGGCAAACTATATATTTTAGAAATGTCTCCCGCATCCTGTCAGTTATAACAACCCAAAACCTCAGTATTATGTGGTTATGCTGTCAGATGCAATCCAAAACCGTCTCTCCGTATCCGTGTAAAACCTGAAAATAACCCAAAGGGTGGTGGTGAGAAATAATATAAATATTATCTCCCAGTGCGAATTTGCCACAATCAGGCCACTGGACTTGCAATCAATCCATATCTAGAATTAAATCCTTGCAACTTAACATTAACAGTTCAGTTTATATATAAGTGAATGCAAATGCTCAATCACAGTATTCAATCGAATCTCAACTCACAGAATCTCAAATGAAGCTCAACAGAGATATATTTGGCTTAAACTCAGATTATTAGGTCTGGTAGCACAAACAGATGATCCACCAACTTGTCACACAGGTGGCCACGCTAAACCCACACCTGCCGGTACTCAATACCATCCACTGACCCTCATCTGATGTGCTTAGGCTTATACCGTTAATTAAAGTCTGGTTCATAGTCAGATAATATTTCGTATGCAATAAACTCAGAATCGGTAATTCTCAACACATTAAACAAACCTGTCATTCCAGTCCCAGACTGGATATGACATCAATCAGACGTCTATTTATAGTCACCCATAATCACCGTCAGAATCAGAATCAGATTTCCCCCTCCCAACCGGTACTGGGATTAGCGAGGGCCGTTCACCATATGCGCATAAGGATTCCGTAACCAAAGTCTAGTCTATAGCTCCTAGACTTTGCAGAGCTCAACAGATTTCCATAAACATAAACTTGTGGTGACTCAATCATAATTCAGAATAGGAGAATCATACAAACGGTAAACCGTACAAAATGATAGGTCAACAATATCACACAAAATTCAGTTATAATTTGATTGGGATATGCACATGATTCACGTATCTCAAATAATGCAGCAAACAATCATTCGACATGACAAAGGAATAACAATTTAATTCTTAAAAATGTAATATCAAACAAGTCCAGTAACCCCGCACCTGATAATGTAGGGAAATAGAGCGATCAATTGTGAAATTTGATCCGACAGTTCGTCAACTCTCGCTTTGCAGAATCTATACATGCCTTATAACTAGCGATCCAGAAATTCGATTTTGATTACAATTGAATGCGCCTAATCATCTTCAAGGAATGGATTTTGACTATCCATCAGTATTGAAATTTTTTTACAATACCTTCTTTTCATTTTCTCTCTTTTATTTCTCTTCTTTTCTTTTTTCTTTTTTCTTCCGAGAGAGAGACCAAATTAACTCCTTGAAGTGATTTTGGAAAAATCGATTAGAGGATGGAGATGAATGCATGATAGCCGCGTGTCTCAAATGCCACGGTCACTGTGTTTCGTTTTTTTTTTCTTTTGAGTTTACATATTTTATAAAATAAACCCTCAAAGTTACTTAATTTATAATTAATCCAAAATTGTTTGAAAAAGAAACTTCATAAACAATTCTTATAATTAAATTATTAATTAAGTTTCCTGAATTGATAAATAAATTTAATAATTATGCAACGTTGGCATTTTCTAATTTTAATTACCTTTCTAATATGTATTGAAAATAATAGTTTCAAGTATTTCGATTATGATTGTATACAGTCAAATACATATTTTCAAAATATTTATAATTACTGGTGATTACTTCGGATTAGTAAAATTTATTCTGTTACACGTTATGTATTTTCCTAAAAAAAAAAAAAAAACTGTTATTCAAATGTTCGTATATTATTGTTACTTGTAAATTTCACATTTTTATTTTACAGAATCTTACAGTTTTGTTCAGAAAACCGATACAGATAGGTATTAGTATCGGTTGTTTCATATAACCGATCCAGATAGGCCGATCCTGATTCATGTTTTTCCACTAGTGTCTCTCTTATTTTATATTTAGCTCCTAACTGTCCGATCATAATTCAGTTACTTCTCTCTTCCTCTAGTCTATCCATGAAGTATTTTTAAATCATAACCATCCCGGTCACCTTTCTAACAATTTAAAATTTTGAAATGAATATTTCAAATTTCTCACAGACTCACCAACTCACCGCATCACCGCTCACCACTCATATCTACCCGAACCTTATAAATAGGAGCCTATCTTTTTTCTCACAATTCCCAAATCAAAACTGATAAATAAAAAAAAAATGGAAAGAAAAGAACATCACGAATTGGTTGCCGGCGAACCATTGACGTGTGGTATAAAAAAAAAATTAAAAAATAAACTGAAACATTTAATTAAAAAAATTAGCTTTTTTACTTTTTAAATACTAAATAATTCATAAGTGACTTTAAAAAATACATTCTAAATAAATATATAATATATATACGGAATGTTTGAACTTTTATTTTTTTGGTTTCCTCCAACATTTTATTCACATTTTAAAAATCTCTATATTTTAGTCTAGTTTTTAAGAAAAAAAAATTATGAAGCAAAGCAATATTTGTTTAAAAAAATCGATGACATAAATAAATGGTAGAAATTGCAAATACCATGATTCAACGATACTTTTTACATGACATGATCATGTAATTAGTATTTGATGCATGAGCATTTTATGTAGGAGCCAATAATATTTTTTTTATGAGCATTATATGTAACAAGCATGAAAAGTTATATGTGCATTTTATGTATGAGTCAACAATATATTTTATATGACCATTCTATGTAATGAGCATGAAAAATTATTAGTGCATTATAATGAGTATTTACGTATGAGCCAATTGGGTAGACAACTTTTGGCTCAAAATTATTTTAAAATACAGGAAATATATGGTGACAAAAGGGACTCTTACAATGTTTTACGTGTAGGTGGCCTGGAACCAAGCCATTAAAGGTTGAAGAGTATTTAGAACCAAGCCGATTCATGGATAGGGACTTCAAAAACCAGTTCAAGAATAATTGTATTGATATCAATATATTAACTTAACAAAATAAAGATATGATGCATGTCCATAGCTACTACTTAAACAACTGATAAAACTTCGAAAAACACTTCCAAGTTATTATTTTACGAAAACATGTTCATAACAGCATTGATGCTTAGTTGGATTTATCGAATGTTAACACACTACTTGTATTCATTATATAGAAATAGTCGGTATTTTGGTATGTGAGATTCAAATGTTAACACACAACTTGTAATCATTATTGAGGACTGCATTATAAATATTCCACAACAATTCAATAAGGGCATTTTTACGGAAATTAACTACAGTAGAATGATTAAGAAAAATATTAACACATTGCATCATATAAATGAACAACATTTATTTCTGACCAGAGAAAAAAATATGTAAGAAAATCAAGTACCTCTACATCACGTACCATCTCTGTATAAACTTGTACTGTCTCCACATAAAATAAAATTCTTCAAATTAGGTGTGTGCTTTAAGATGTCATGCACCAACCTCATTAGAATGATAAATCATACAAAAATAGCATCTAGGCAATCCTTTTTCAATCAATGCCTGCATTTAAAAACAATAGGCTTAATTAACTTTCACAAAAAAAAGGAAAAATTTATGAATTTTCTTGAGAAAGTAGTTTTATACTTTTGTCAATCAAGTGTGATGTAAATACTAGATACCTTAGAAAGCATCAGGTGTTACTCAAAACAATATTAGTAGTCCACAAAACCAAAACTAATAGCCTATCAATATCACAGTATCTTGGACATTTACCTGAATTGTACTCTCTGTTAGCTCAAGATTTTGGACATTGGCAACATCATGGAGTAGGTTACACTTTTCCACATCAAAACCAGTAGCACCTCCGTAGAGAAATAGTTGCATTAATTAGAAATGTTCAAATAATTATATGAGAAGTATTTTTATTTCAAATAAACTTTTTTTTGTTTAGATGATCGATTTATTGAACCGTATTTAACTTTGAATAAATTATCTTATTAATGTATTATGAGAATAATACTTGTTTACAATGTTATGCATTTTTTTATATCATATTTTATTTTACGGAATCTAACATGATCTATATCTTTATAAAAATTCTTATTTAATCATTTTCTACATTTAATGTTGTTCACGTGTCACTACTCATAAAAAGTGATTTATGTCTTTATACAAATTATTATTTAATCATTTTATTGTCTCAATTATTATAATTTATAATGCCACAATTATTAATTTAGCAAGGATTTTTTGCGCATATATTAAGTTAATAATTTATTTATAATATTCAGATTAAATTTTGTATAAATTTCACACTTCATACGAGTTTGGTTGCTAGAATGATACTTATATTTTTAAAATAATTTAAACAATCAAGTAATTCGATTCATTACATTTGTTTGTTAATTGTTAATAATTTGAAAAGTCAACGTCTATAATTATTATTTTATTAACATTATTTATGTAAAATTATCTGAAACTATTACTTCTCAATTAAATTCTATAAATATTTTTTATTAACATTATTGTGGTTTAACTTTTTATTTCTCCTCATATTTTGGTATCTTTTAGATTAATTTAATTTGATTAATTGATGAATGTGCGCTAATTCATGGTATGTTTTAGGTTAATTTGATTTGATTAATTGACTAAAGACAATCTACTGGCTAATGAGCTTGTAATAAATTGAATAAATAATTTTTGTGCTTTCTTTTCATTTTATTTAATGTTCATCATTGGCTTAAAATTAAAGGATGTATAATCTTCGGCAATAAGGTTTATTTATTTGAGTTTCTTAAATTGGTATATATGTTCTTCTATGTTATGGGCATTGATATATATGTTTCATTTTTAATGGGCCAAATCTATTAGTAAAGAAAAAAATAAACGAATTATTTTATTAACAAAAATCAAATAATTTTAAAATAATACAAACATTTCACAATTTGATTCAGGAGAATTGTAAAGTAATTAAGGAGAAGACTATATAAGACTATGTAAAGAACATTTATCTATATCAAGTAATAAAGTTTTATTACATTACTCTATACCTATATAAGATTATATGACTTTATATATTATTATACATTTTATTCCACTATAAGACTATAAACTTTCACTATATATAGTCGTACCAATCAAAGGTATCAAACAAAACAATCCTATCAAGAAGAAATCATAAATACTATAATAACAGTGTCTACAGCATTATGCACCTCCATATCATATGTTGTTAGAAGATGTTATCACACAAACTCAATAATGCACCTTTAGAGAATTTTTATAAATTTTCGAAGGCAGCTTACTGTGCATATCGCTACACAAAAGCTTATCACCCGGACAAACATTTATCTCATGAAACATAAGTTAAAAAATGCAAAATAAAACAATTAGAAACTTATAACCATGACGCATGTTAATCTCACGAATGATCCAGCCAATAATAAATATACCAACTATAATTGATTTCCCCCCAATATCCTATATTTAATGATTATATAAGTTGCTATAAACTCTTATGCAGTTCACTTTCTAAAATTAATTTTAAATATAATGTCTGTTAAAGATACATGCTATTTGTTCTTTGTCACTTTAATATATATATAGTTGTTAAGCTATTAATTTAGTAGATAATGAATGACACAGTATATTTGTGATTTTTCACATTAAATGAGTAATTTTTCACAATAAATGTTTTATTTTTTCACAATATATGTGTGACAATTAAGCTTCATTTTTCACAGTATTTGTTATTTTTCATATTTTTTTGTACTTGTAGTTGTAGCCAACATTTTCGAATCAGAAATAATACTTTTATTATGCGTATATAAAATATTTTTCATATGCTACGAAAGTAAACTATGTATAAAGACTATTCTAACAAAATTTCTCAATATTACAAAAGAAACAATATAAAATTCAAATAGGTAATATCTTATAGGTCGTAAGGTATCTAATAGATACTACATAATATCTGAATGGCTTACCGATTTGGCATCCAAAAATTTATTCTGGGTTATTCATGAAGTTGTTGAGGCGTGCAAAATTGGGTTCTGAGCGTGAAGCGTGATGCAAGTTGAGGTTTCGATTAATATTTGATTTGATTTGATTTATTTATGATTTAACGCAATTTAATCTTGATTTTCCATTATGTGAATTTTCCATCAATTTATATTATTGACATGAATTTTAAGATTGCATTTCTAGGTATTTCAAACATTCAAATAAATTTCATGGATTTTCTAAAGTTCACCGATAACTTATATGGTTTTCCTTATCTCTCAGATTATTCATTGAATTTTCTGAATTTTTAGATATAATGTATTATTTTCTAAACATTCTGATAATTCATATATATATTTTTCGAGTTTCTGAATGTTTGCTGTGAATTTTCTTGGTTTCAGATAATTTATATTTTCTGTGAATTTTCTAATTAAACAAAGATAATTTATACATATTTTTCGAAATTTATGAATATTTCTGGAATTTATTAAGTTTACGAAAATTGTTCGGGCCCCTTTTCTTTGGGCTCCATTAATATTTCTCTAGGCTTCTCCATGAACCGAAATATTCAATCCAATCCAAACCCTTGGTTTAAGTTTTAAAATGGATGAACTTAACAAATGCCTCTATTTTTCTAATTTTTAATAAAAATTGAAAAAGTCAAATTAACAAATAAAATTCAAGGAAAACCATATAACATTATGGTATATTAACTTTTTTGGGCGAACCAATCATTTGAAAATTTAGAAATTACTCACGTCACTGAAATTTGATTAGTTGTTTTTGTCAAATAAAATATATTTCTAAGTACTTGCATTTGAATTGTTTGAGTTTTCAAGCCAAATAGCACATTAGATTGCAACTGTCAATATTAGCTTCATGTAATTTGTCATGCTTACATTAATATATAATTGTCAATATTAACATGCATCTACATCTCAGCAACTCAAATTAGATTCTAAATAACTGTTAATCTATTTTTAGAAATTAAGATCTCTAAATTTTCTAAACTCTTATATTATTGGAATTAAGTTTGGAGTTTCTATTAAACTACGCTAGCAATAAATTAAAAATAAGAAATAATTTGATCCAAATATTTGGCCAGCGTAGAGTTTACAAACAGTTTCTTAATAATAAACTTTTATGTATATTTTCTAAATAAGAAACTCTTACACATCTCTAAAATTAAATAAAAACTACTACCTCAGATTAAAAACACTAATGATATTAGAAATGTAGACACTACTAGAATTTCCGCTTTTTTCAAGGGTAGCATCTGTATTTTCAAGGGTAAGAAGGGTCCTTGGAAATAAAATTGAGTTTGCTGACACATTTAACTATTTTCAAGGGTAGTCCCTTGAAAATAGTAGCGCATGGAAATCTCTGATGCCAACCCTTGAAAATGCTTGTTATCCACCCTTGGAAATACTTTTGCACAACCCATGACCCGCTAAACAGAACGAATACTATATTTTATTGAGAGCTCATATTATTTCCAAGAGCCTACCCTTGAAAATGTTTTGGTAAGTATGTTTATATTATTTTGTAATGAGGCCCTTGAAAATACTGGAGCACAATACCCTTGGAAATACTTTGTTGGTTCAGTTTATATTATTTTATGCTGAGACCCATGAAAATGCTGGAGCACACCCTTGGAAATGTTTTATTGATTCGATTTATATTATTTAATAGTTAGACTTATTATTTCCATGTGGTTACTATTGGAAAAGTTAAGTTTCTAGAGACATAAATGTTTCTGTTTATTTGAGATGCCACTTTCAATGTTCAACAAAAGTAAATCACAGCAAGCAGTATTTAATTGAAATAAACTGAAACATTAGAATGAAAACTTAAATTTTAATCCTTGGAATAAAGCCAATCTTTTTAATTAAGATACAAAAATTTGTGATAAAAAAAAAAAGATCTGAGTGATTTGTATAGTTTGTTTAAAAACAAAATTTATACCTCCCTTTAGCCCTCACTTCATTACTTCACTCAAAATCAAGTGATGATCTTACAAGTTCATATTTTACATGATTTGATTTTCTCAAAAGTATCACTAGTAATGACAACTTAACATTTCCATCATATTATTTTGGAACAAATTAAGCATTGTTTGCGAGCTGGGAGCTGCAGCACTCAAGACACCGTAAGTACCCATGGCAACAGTATATCAAGCTTGGTACTATCCTTAGGCATTTTGGCAATACAGTTGTATCTCTTCATGGATGTTTCGAATCTGAAATAAAGGTAAATTATAATTCAATATAACTCAGTAAAGCAGAATCTATAGTAGCACCATGTGGTAATATATATGTAACACAGAAATTTACTTCTAATAATGGTCCATATTAGATGTTTCCAATCAATTTTATGTTCTGGATGAAATTAATTGAAACCAACACCTCAGTGGCATAACTGTTGTACCACTACCACTTAACTAGGTTCACAAATGCAATGTAACGGATGACTCCAGTGAAGATCAGGATGCTACATCACTGATCAAATGGCTAACATTTATAGCCCTTTCTGTTTGGTAATGTATGTACATAAATTATTATGAATTAAATTAAAAAATTAAAAACTGTTTTTTTATTGCTTGTATGGCCAAATCAAATCTATAATTTGGGTATATATAGAACAATTGACTAAAAGTTGTCAGAAATGTAACAACTGTCTTTATTTACATGTATTTTACAAAATAAAGAAATGTAAATATTATTTTGCTAGTTGTCAGAAAATCTATATTTTGGTTATATATAGAAAACCCTATACCAAGTCAGATTCTAGATCACAAAAGTTAATGAAATAAATCATGCATGGAGAGTGAGTTTTAACATACATTTCTAACAAAAGATCAAAATTTTCTATTTAGCCAACTGCTCGGAGTAAAATTCACAAATTTGACTTTCAGAATAAATTTAACTGCTGATCTGATATCACTAAATTGAGAAGAAATCATTTAAATATTTCTTTAAGAAAAAAATAAGAAAAAAAAGTCAAGAATACAACTAATATCACTAAATTGAGTTAGATTATGTCTTGACATTCAAATTTTAAAAGAAGAATAAATCAGAAACACTGACCAAAAGATGTAGTACAGTGGTAACTATGTGTCACGGTTAAGAAAATATGCTAACCCCATCTCCTGAATCTGAAATTTAAAATAAATCCCTGTGAATCCATATATTACATTGTTGTAAATTTTAAAAAATAAGAACTTCAAAGAATAAGAAACATAGTAATAATGTCAATTTTAGAATTTACACCAGCATATATATTAGACTGTACAATTGGAAAACTATGCAGGCGCAACATGAAAGCAGAAGGCACACAATAATTATATTGTCAAAAAAGAAAAAGCAAATCAATTTCAACAAGCAATTTTTAACACATTAGTTCTACACTTCTACTCCTAATAATATTAATATCCATCAATTGACTGGTAAAGTACAGTTAATTAGCAGTGTCAACTAAGAAACATAGTAATAATGTTAATTAAGAATTTAATAAACAGATTAATTAATTTACTGATTAAGAAAGCAAATATGGTATAACAGAACTCAGGAAAGGTACGGGTCAACTTTTGGTAAGCACTTAAATCATTTAATTAGCAGATGACTTCAATTAGAGCTCACACCAATCATGAGGGTTCTTTTGTAACATCATAAATCATGGTAATTCTTGCAAAAACTAAGAATTAGCACTCACATTATGAGATGTGCTTTCAGCCGTAGCATTGTTTTGGGAACAAATCCAAATGTTTAATTTTGAACTTACAATGAGAACTAATGGATCTAGGTAAGGTATATATAAGATTTTTAAACCATGATACGGCCTTGATACTGACATATTGTACGAAGATCATAAATTAGGGTACTTTACCAAAAGCATGATTTGGAAAACTTACTATTAATTTGGTAATGATTATGTACAGAAGTTCAGATCCGACCTGAACTAAAATGCAAAGTCCATCCGGTACAAAAATTTGGAAAACTTACTGTTAATTTGGGTCGCACTTGCCATACAATCAGATTGAGGAGGAGAGGGTTTAGGTGAAGAATCCGTCCCTCCACAGGGACAACCTCGTCATGTCCTCTCTCGAAATTACCCTTGCATATATGAAGACTAACACACAAATTAGAAATAAATTATCTGCTATCGTTATGTTTTTCCTCCACAGATGCAGTTTTATCAGCAATTGAGCCACATTAGCTTTGAATAGCAATTACTTCCTCAAATGGTAATTATAGCCCTTGAGCCACATTACTTCCATTGGTAATTAGAACAGCACATCTTCAATCAAACGGTTCAGATTTACATATATTTATAGCCCTTCGATGTTTTGATATTTCGTCGGCTTGATGGATAGGTAAATAAAAATAAATTTTCATCAAAATTTGCTGCAGGGATATATATGCAGTGCTCCTTAATTTCAACGGTTCCGATCGACCAACGGACGACATGTTTACGTGCGCCTTCATTAACTCACAAAGCAAGAGTATATGTTTTGAACATATACTCTTGCTTTGTGAGTTAATGAAGGCGCACGTAAACATGTCGTCCGTTGGTCGATCGGAACCGTTGAAATTAAGGAGCACTGCATATATATCCCTGCAGCAAATTTTGATGAAAATTTATTTTTATTTACCTATCCATCAAGCCGACGAAATATCAAAACATCGAAGGGCTATGAACACTTCACGTTAGATCGAAGCTTAGACATAATAGAACTTCAGAATTTTTATGTTGGTTACGTTCAATTTTTTTCCTTGATCATTTTACAACAAATATGGAATAATTTAATTATAGATCAACCGTTGATTTCTCACATGAAAATGAACGGTTCGTATATATTTGTTAAATATGGCGGGGTAAATAATGATAAAAGTCTATAAGATTGACAATTATAACTATGATTTGGTTATAGAAGATACAAATAATTTTATTTTATTTTTTGGAATTTTTTTATATTATTTGTTGCACATGCACTATCTAATTAGTAAATATCAAGTTCTGAACCGTCCGATAAGTAATGAATGATCATGATGTCTTAATTTTAGATGTTGTGGGTAGGGAGTCCCTATTCTCCGAGGTAACATAATATTTTTGTTTTAGATCCGACCCTAAGTGATGTGCAAGATCTTTTAATATTCGTGCGTAATGATAATCCAACGGTGCCGATGCAAACACAAAAATTATGTTACCTTAGAGTTTATAAACTCTTCCAGTATATGTAAATACAAACTACTACAATTTTTCCTCTCTGGACTTAACGAGATTTCTTCATTACTTTTCTCCTTCATGTGCTTTCCCTGAAAAAACGAGCATGAGCGCCAAATTAAACCCTAAATTTTTAGCTTCCCTCCTTCAATTCCCTCTCAAAATTTTACTTATTCCCTCTCCAGATCTGATCCTCAAAATTAAACCCTCACTCCCAAATTGCCCCGCTCAGATCCGATCCTCCCAAATCGTCCCGCTTCCTTTCTTCTCGTCTTAGATCCGATTCTCCTTTCTTCATCTTCTTCAATCCGCACCATCTCCTTCAATCCACACCTTCTCCTAAATCGCCCAGCCACTTCTCCCAAATCCCAAATCGACTAGCTACTCCGCCCACCTTTATGACGGTGATTGCCCCCTTTGCATACATGAGGTCTCTCTATATATCTTAATTTTGTGTTCCAAATTTTGCATCATTAATTTCAGAAACAAAATATTTACAAGCTAATTATTTAAAAATTATTGGAAAATTAATTTCAGCACAAAAAGGTCAACATCTTATGCATCTACCTATTGAAACTTAGGTTAAATCAGTAAAAATTGACCAAATTCTCCAATTTAAATATGTTCGTAATTGATATATCTAAATATAAAGCTGAACATGTTTACCTTCTTGGTTGTTCCATTGAGATTTTGTTGGTAGTTAACTGGACATACCTATTCCACGACATTACTATAATGTTCACCAGTTCATGTGTTTTTACAAGATGCTTGCAAGCATGATAGAAAAATTAGAGGAATTCCACCAGTAACGAAAAGCAACTCAAAATGAACCAAAACGGGCCGATCATCACGTGCTTGGCTTGTAGGAAGAGCTACTCTTGCTCCAAATGCATCAAGAAATGGTCAGTCACAATGTTTACATGGTCAAGATTAACTCAAGCTGTTTTGGTGCCATAATTCATATAGTCATTTTTATTTGGATAACCACAAACTTTAGACACATGGTGTTTTTGCATAATATAACCATATGTTTAATCGATACGATATGCATAATATAACCATATGCCTGGTTTTTTACTAAAAACTGTGGACCCAAATTCCGATGCATTGGTTATTTATTAAATTTCCCTTCACTAACCTCATTGCGGGTTCTTTTTTATCATTTGTAATGTTTACTGGCTGGTTGCACATGTACTGGTCTGTCCAGGTCTAAATATGTTAGGATAATTTTAGAAGGCAATTAGTTTTTTTTTCATAAAACTAAAAGGAATATATATTTTTTAAAAAAAATTATGATCCAATTACAAAGAGCAAAATTAGGATGCTATAAAGGAGTCGAGCTCGTGCTAGCCGACAGTTTATTAGAGGGACAAATTTCAATGTTCTTTTAACTTGCATATGTACAGGTTTTAACTTTTCACATGGACTTCTGAGCAAAAGTTGGGTGAGACCGTTTTCATACCAGCATGTTGCCCTTATTGAGTTAGGAATCTAAAGGTATGATCAATAGAGGCTGGGTTGAAATAATTTAAATTTTATTCTGCATTTGAATTGAAATCTGACAAAAGTATATTTTGTATCAATTGTAGTTATGCATAGAGCTGGCACTTAGCTATGTCTCCTGTGAGGTCAGGGAGTATTGAAATGCAGACATCGATTAAGTATTAGTCTTAGTTTCTTTTATATAAGTCTACATTCTGGTTTTGTTTTTATCATATAGGAAAATTACATAAAAGAAATTAGTGTTTAATTAGTGCTGAGTGTTAGGATAATGCTGCTCAAATTTGCAAAACCATCAAATATAAGAAGGTGAGGGCCTTTTAATGGTTGACGTGTAACTCAAAAAAGGTTCATTTTGAGCCTTTTACATAGTTTTATGTACCTTTATTTTCAAGGTTTCTGTATTTGATTATATTTTTCTTGTTTTCTAAATGATTTATATTTTTCTAAGGAGAATCTATATTTCTAATGATGCGTGCTTGCCTTATTGCAGACATAGTACACTACTTTGTAGATGCCAAGCTCGACTTTTCTATAGTCAAATGACAAGGATGTAACTTTTTTTTATTTTGATGTAATGAGCAGTTACATAAAAATAATTACTTGTAGGTCTATATATGCATGAATGAAATCAAAACTTGCTAAATAAAACTTGTCAAACATTTGTACTGATTATCACTTGCATTGAATTTATCATTTCAGGAGATTTATTCAAGCAACACTAGCCTCTTCTCAGGTATTATAGTATGCTAATTTCTGAAAATGTTTCCTGCTTTGATTGCTTAATCAAGTTTAAACTAGTATTTCATTATACCTATCCTTATTTGTGTGACCATAATTATATGCAAAGCATTTTTTATTAATTCAAATTGCACCTCATATCATTATTGTATTTGCATTGATGCCTACTAATTGTGTTTGTGATCATCATCGAACATTAGTTTATCTTAGCAATCCTAGTTTTAAATTACAATGGTATGGCCATGTTAGTCCTGGGTACCAATATGTACTTTATATCCAAGATTTTATTATGTCTGCAGCAAGGTAGAGTACAATTTTTAGTAACTTATTACATTTTTGCAAAATACATTTCCAAACTAATAATAATAATATAATTCTCATGATTTATTTTCTTAATATTGTAGGTGACAGACTCGATAATTTCACATGGATGTTTTCTTAATATTGTAGGTGGCAATCTACCTTCAACTTGAACCAGACCTTTTAGTGTCCGAAAGTGCACATTTTGGTGAATTTACAACTTCTAGCATATCAACAAACTAGGTGGTAACTTATTATGTGAATTTTTGTTAACTCATAGCATAGTGGGTATATTTTGAGTATATTAGTAGTGTGCAAGCACACAATACTGTGTTGTAAAGGGTTTTTCATCTTCTTTTGATACAATGTGTTGATTATATTAATGATTTATGCTTATTAAATGCTTTGCAATCTCTTTTATCAATGTGTTTTCTATTGATTTGTAAGATGTGTTATCAGTTTGAATGTGAATTGGGGATTGTAAAGGAATATTGGGTTGGTACCGGGAGAATTATCCAATGAAAGCATTTTGGTACAAAAAAAAAGGAGGCTAGTATTTCCAGGGGTATTTTCATGAAAAAAATGCACGAACCCATTCAAATAATAGCACCAACATCTAACCAGGTGGGGCCCACTTTTGTTGGCCATGAATTTGCTGGGGTGGGTCCTCCATAAACTGCCCTTGAAAATACTCAAGTGGGTCCCAGGGGTGTCACCCTTGGAAATGTTCAAGTGGGACCCATGTTCCCTCCCCTTGAAAATAATCTAGTGGGCTCCACGATGCTCCCCTTGAAAATAATGTAGACAGTGGTCAAATTTGAAAGTATTTCCAACGGCCCTTTTTTCAAGGGTAGTCTCTTGAAAAAAGCTAGAAAAGAGTATTTTCAACGGTCTCCTTGGAAATACTGACTATTTCCAAGGAGGGTATTATCAACGGTAGTATTTTCAAGGGTAGCGCTTGAAAATGGCGATTTTTGGGTTTTTTTCAAGGGTAATCCCTTGGAAAAAGCCATTTTCGGGAGCATGAAAAAAGAGTGAATTCTAGTAGTGAGATGCTCAGCATTATATTTTCTTTGGTCAAAACGGATTCATGTTCGTTGCACATTCAAAGTACCTAAAATATCGATCCGTATATATGAGATTGCATACAATAGTTGACCATGAAAAAATATCAATTTAAACACATTCATTTACAATTGCATAAAAAAAGTTGACTGATGAAGATAGATGTACATGAAGAGATACATAAAAAATATAGAGCAAGTAGTAAGAATGAATGCCAAAAGTTTCTTTATTTTTTAACTCGGGAGAGTACAAAGAAATAAATGGATCCAATAAAATAATTAGCCTGTTAATTTTTTGTATAAATAAAATGTAAATACTCTGTAATTGCATATATAAACTTATTTTTAGGTTAATTTAAGACTGAAATAGGTGTGGTGGATTTCTTCTATTGTATTATGGCGCTGATTTAATTAACGTGGCATGAACCGGAACGAATACATGAAACTGAACTTTTCAGAAATAAATTTATTGCATTGCTTCTGAATTTTGAAATTTTATGAATATCTATAGGTCATAGGGGTGAGTAAATTGCTCATAACTCGTGAGCCGCTCATAACTCGTTCATTAAATACTCACTTAAACTCGCTCATTTATCAACTCGCTTAAACTCGTTCATTAACAACTCGCTCATTTATTAAATGAGCGAGCATGAGCATGCCCCAACTCGCTCATTTATGATTTGCCACATCTAATCCCTGCCACATTCAATCCCAAATAAATTTCTGCCACATCAGCCTTGCCTCATTAAATTCTGTGTAATATTCATAATTTCTACCATGATAGTTGTTGGATTTTTATTAGTGCTGTTGTTAGATTCTGTTGGATTATTCTACTTTTGTAATATGTTGATTGTTGTCTATTGATACTACTGTGAAAGTATTACACTTTGTTGGATGATACTATTAATTTTTGTTATATCATATTGTTGTTTGTAGGACGATAGCTGTGAAAGTAACACTGTTGAAGTATTGATGATACTATTGATTTTTGTAATATGATTTTATTTTTGTTGGATTATTATTATATTTTATTTAAATGAATTATTTCAATTTATTAAGTTTTAGTACTCATAACTCATGAGCCGCTCATAACTCGCTCATTAAAAACTCGCTCATTTCCGATTCGCTCATTTATCAACTCGCTTAAACTCGCTCATTAACCAACTCCCTCATTTACTAAATGAGCGAGCATGAGCATACCCTAACTCGCTCATGCTCGCTCATTAATCACCCCTAATAGGTCATGACTAACATTGCCCCTTCTTAGAATTTTATTTATTTCTCTGAAATTCTAATTTTGTAATTAGAATGTAATTAATTTCAGATTAAAATTAGAATAAATCCTTAAATTCTTATTGATAATTAGAATTAAAAGTTAGAAAATTATAAATTATAATCAGAGTATTAGAAATTATAAATTCATTAAAATATTATTTTTATCTAGTACTACTTAAATTAATTAATGAATTTAAATCTAATTAACTATTAAATCTATTTCGGTACTTCTTTTTCAGAAGAAAGTATTAAATCGTTTTGTCTGTGGGCAATTATATTATTCAGAATTAGAGGTAGGATTTGGTACAGGAACTTGTCCAAAACATTGACAGGTGTTATTCTCGGAGGGTCCCATGAGAAATTGAATTTATTGAATCGTTAGGAAAACAGAAAAGAAAGTCAAACCTAAAGTCGGCTTGCTATAAGCATGTGTTTAACTTTTTAAAAAAATACAATGTGGAAGTCAAAGGGAAAATCACACGTGAAGTCATAGTCTTAAATTCTAGAAAAAGAAAGTCAAAGTGAAAATAACACGTGAAGTTCTCACATTCTACAAAAAGAAACTCAAAGTGGAAATAACATGTGAAGTCATAATCATAGTCTAAAAAAAGAAATTCCATGCAGCATGAGGCTCATGGACAAAAGGGATCGTTGATAGCTGCAAGTGTAGATTCCTTATGCTTGATTTTTTGTTTATCTAGATGTGTATGTCTTCTTCTTTTGTTTAGAGAAAAGGTTTCTGTCCACTGGGTTTTGTCCACCATTTGTCCACAATATTATCCACTCCCATCTAACTGTCTTTTTACAGTATACAAGATTCAATTGAAAATTTACAGTATTATTTGAAAATTTTACAGTATACGAGATTTAATTTTACAGCATATATTTTACAGTATGCAAGATTCAATTGAAAATTCTACTGTATACAAGATTTAATTTTTACAGTATACAAGATTCAATTGAAAATTCTACTGTATACAAGATTCAATTTTACAGTATACAAGATTCAATTGTAAATTTTACTGTGTAGAAGATTCAATTTTACATTATACAATATTCAATTGAAAATTTTACTGTATACAAGATTCAATTTTACAGTATACAAGATTCAACCCAGTGCGGACGCTAATAATTAACTCTAACTGCCAATAACTTCCTATAACTGTAATTTCCGAAAGTACAGTTGGAAAGTACATTTATTTTGTCTTGTTGTGCAAGTTGCAATCTTTTTCTAACTATGATGGGACCACTTCAAATAGTTGCTGGATGTTTTGTGATTAACTGATATATTTTATGTGATATATTGTATAATTATACAACATGTAGAGGTAATTTTACAGTATTCGCGCAAGTCAAAGCTGTGGACAAATGGTGGACAAAAAGCTGTGGACAATTAGACGCTTCCTTTGTTTATGAAGATGTGTATGTTTTCAGATAGTAAAATAGTTAATAGCAAAATTTACTTGTCACTAGTGGAAAAACTGAAATCAGGATCGGCTGTATGAACCAACCGATACTAATACCTATCTGGATCGGTTTTATCAATAAAACCGATACTAAAAGCTAATGAAAACACAGCACATGAACTAATTGGATCGGCTCCTAGCTAAGAACCGATTCAGATAGTATCTGGATCGGTTCTAAGCTAAGAACCGATCTTAATACTTGATAATTAGGATCGGTTCTTAGCTTAGAACCGATCCTGATACTATTTTTTTTTTTTTTTTTTGCAGAAAAAATAAATAAATAGTATCAGGAACGGTTGTTTATAACAACCGATCCTGATACTAATTTTTTTTTCTGCAAAAAAAAAGAAAAAAAAAAAAATAGTATTAGGAACGGTTGGTCCCGTGATATCTTATCTGACATCTTGATAAGCACTGAGATCATTCTAGAACCATGGAAGATCGGTCCAGATTGTAGTCTGGTCTTCGATTCCAACAAAGAAAAAAAAAATGAACTACTAAAAAGAGAAGATAAGAGAAACAGAAAAATTGAAAGAAGATCGTCAACATCTATGAGATTCTAGAAACGGACATTTTTCTTTACAAAAACTATAAAGGTAAACTATAAAGGTCAAGCCTCCATATTTCTAGAAACGGACAAGAATTAAAAGACGGTAACGTTCATTAACAATTTCTTAACGTCGTAATCCCAATTAAATGCTTCGGTATTTTTATCCACACAAAAAAAGTGTCAAAATTATTCAATGAAAACAATCCGTAAAAATCTGTTAAATGATGAAAATTTCAAATTGTTCAAGGAATTATAAAATATACGTCATTCCTTTAAATTCTATACTCTTTTTTTAATTGGTGGCTTAAATTTTACATTTTTCATGTGTATCAGTTACAAGTTTACAACTATATAAATCACAATAAAATATATGATTTCGATTGCTTGTATTATTAGATTAAAATATTGTGAAGGACTATAAATCCAACTAAAAGTTTTCTTTTCATGCGATACTGATTATATAACTAATAAGTAATAACTAGTCAATTGCTAACGGGTAGGACGGGTAAAGGGGTACAACGGGTACGGGTAAAACCCGTAACGGGTAGACGGGTAAAACTCCCAAAACATATATCCGGTCCGTTTATTACCCGTACCCGTTGCGGGTTGACGGGTACGGGTACCGCGGGTACGGGTCCGGGTATCCGGGTACGGGTCCGGTCCGCCCGGTTTTTTTTTTTTTTTTTCTGTTTTTCTTTCCGTTTTTTTTTCCGTTTTTTTTTTCTGTTTTTCTTTCCGGTTTTTGTCTGTTTTTTTTGTCAGTTTTTTTTTTTTTTTTTTCTGTTTTGTTTTTCCGTTTTTTTTTTTTCTGTCTTTGTTTCTGTTTTTTTTTTCTGTTTTGTTTAATATTTTTTTTCTGTTTTTTTTACAGTGTCGTATAAATATTATTACGTGTTTATAATTCAATTTTTATAATATGAATAGTTCGATATCAAATAGAGTATATATATACATGAAATTATCAACTCGCGTCTTTATAATTTATAAATGAATAAAATTTGTACCTTATATATAAAAATTATTCGTACGAAAATTTGTATATTTATACGGCTAAGTACAAATCTATTTATTTATTTCTTTAAGCAAGTCATTTTATTTTATTTTTAAATTCTCATTATAATTAAAACAATAAAATATAAATAATAATATCTTAAATTAATTTATTACATTAAAAATAATTATGAATAATTTGAAAACAATAGATTAAAAAATAAAAGTTACCCTCCTCCTTTATTCCGGGCTTGGGACCGGCTATGTAAAATAACATAGGCGGAGTTCTAACTTTTTTTTTTGTTAGTAATTGTTCTTTAAAATGAATAATTTAAAAACTAATTGAAATGTTTAGAAATTATAATTTTTAAAATAACCATAAATATTAAAAGAGGTTAGAAAATTATACCGACACTACCTATCTAGTAGTTTGGATTCATATACCATTGTTCGTTTTCTTCCGCACCGTCTGAATCTGAATTAGGCTGAGGCTCGGTGGCGGCATTTGAGAGGAACTATCAAAATAAGGTTGTGGATGTGGATAATTTGTAGTTGGTATTTCGGGGCCAAAAATATCGGCCGACATTCTCGCGATATCTTCTTGCACCGAATCACGATGAGATGACATTTTTAAAAAATGTAAACCTATTCACAAAAATAAGGTTTATTACTTACCATATTCAACAAATAAATCTAACCTAGTTATATAATGAATTTCAAATACAACTTATTTAAAAAAAAAACAGAAAAAAAATATAATCTATTTAAAAATAAATATAACATATTCAAAAATAAATACAATTACTTACCATATTCAACAAATAAATCTAACCTAGTTATATAATGAATTTCAAATACAATTTCTTTTAAAAAAAAACCGAAAAAAATAAAATTAAAAAAATCTGGAAAAAACAGAAAAAAATATAATCTATTTAAAAATAAATATAACATATTCAAAAATAAATACAATTACTTACCATATTCAACAAATAAATCTAACCTAGTTATATAATGAATTTCAAATACAACTTCTTTTAAAAAAAAACAGAAAAAAATAAAATTAAAAAAATCCGGAAAAAACAGAAAAAAAAACAGAAAAAAATATAATCTATTTAAAAATAAATATAACATATTCAAAAATAAATACAATTACTTACCATATTCAACAAATAAATCTAACCTAGTTATAAAATGAATTTCAAATACAACTTATTTTAAAAAAAAACAGAAAAAAATAAAATTAAAAAAATCTGGAAAAAACAGAAAAAAAATATAATCTATTTAAAAATAAATATAACATATTCAAAAATAAATACAATTACTTACCATATTCAACAAATAAATCTAACCTAGTTATATAATGAATTTCAAATACAATTTCTTTTAAAAAAACACCGAAAAAAATAAAATTAAAAAAATCTGGAAAAAACAGAAAAAAAAACAGAAAAAAATATAATCTATTTAAAAATAAATATAACATATTCAAAAATAAATACAATTACTTACCATATTCAACAAATAAATCTAACCTAGTTATATAATGAATTTCAAATACAACTTCTTTTAAAAAAAAACAGAAAAAAATAAAATTAAAAAAATCCGGAAAAAACAGAAAAAAAAACAGAAAAAAATATAATCTATTTAAAAATAAATATAACATATTCAAAAATAAATACAATTACTTACCATATTCAACAAATAAATCTAACCTAGTTATAAAATGAATTTCAAATACAACTTATTTTAAAAAAAAACAGAAAAAAATAAAATTAAAAAAATCTGGAAAAAACAGAAAAAAAATATAATCTATTTAAAAATAAATATAACATATTCAAAAATAAATACAATTACTTACCATATTCAACAAATAAATCTAACCTAGTTATATAATGAATTTCAAATAAAACTTCTTTTAAAAAAAAACAGAAAAAAATAAAATTAAAAAAATCCGGAAAAAACAGAAAAAAAAAAGAATTTGAAAAAACAAAAATAAAATCTAATCTATTTTAAAAAAAATCTAACATATTCAAAAATAAATACAATTACTTAACATATTCAAAAAATATAACTTATTCAAAATAAATCTATCATTTTCAAAAATAAATCTAACATATTCAAAATATTTCACATATTCACAAAAATGAATCTAACATATTTTTTTAACCTATAAAAAATAAATCCGAATTTCAAAAATAAAATCTAACATATTCAAAATAAATCTAATTATTTCACAAGTTCACATAATCACATCTAATAAATCTAACATAAATTAAATAAATGTAACAAATCTAACATAAACTAAATCTAACATTCAATTTAAATTATACATTTATCTACAACAATAAATCTAATATGAAATTTTAAATTACTCTACAAAAATCAATTAATCTAACATAAAATAAATCTAACATATTCAAAATATTTCACATATTCACAAAAATGAATCTAACATATTTTTTTAACCTATTAAAAATAAATCCGAATTTCAAAAATAAAATCTAACATATTCAAAATAAATCTAATTATTTCACAAGTTCACATAATCACATCTAATAAATCTAACATAAATTAAATAAATGTAACATTCAATAAATCTAACAAATCTAACATAAATTAAATAAATGTAACAAATCTAACATAAACTAAATCTAACATTCAATTTAAATTATACATTTATCTACAACAATAAATTACTCTACAAAAATTAATTAATCTAATATGAAATTTTAAATTACTCTACAAAAATAAATTAATCTAACATAAAATAAATCTAACCTTTAAATTTCGCGGAGAAATCTTGCGGGAGGTGCACAACTTTGTAATTTCGATACCTTCGTAATTTCGTCACGGGTTTAGCGAACCTCTAATTCCGTTTGCGTATTTGTAAAATGAATTAAATTACAACCATATGTTTTTCAAACAATAAATTTAAAAATTTAGAATAATGAAAAATGAGAATTTGAGATTGAGTTTGAGAGATTGAAAATTTGAGTGTGGAGAGGAAGAGGATTAGAGGGGTGTATTTAAAGAAAAAAATTGGAGAGGGAATAAAATTTGAAATTAAAAAAAAAAAAAAAAAAAACCACCGGTTGAGGTGACCCGGGTGGGTCCGGCCGGGTTTGATTTGACCTGGCCCGGGCCCCGTCTTGAACCGGCGGAAAATTCAAAAAAATTTGAATTTTGCGGTACGGATCGGGTACGGGTAACGGATAACGGGTACGGGTAACGGGTAACGGGTACGGGCAACCGGGTAAAGGGATACGGGTACGGGTAAAGGGGTACGGGTACGGGTAGGCTGGTATAGGGGTACGGGTAGGCGGGTACGGGTTGGCGGGTAGACGGGTACGGGTACAATGGGTTTATTTCAAAATAGGGGTGTCCGGTCCGTTTATTACCCGTACCCGTCTACCCGTCTACCCGTTTGTACCCGGGCAACGGGTACGGGTACCACGGGTAACGGGTACGGGCCGGGCAAAACGGGCTCAACCCGTTAGGGGTTTAGCAAACCTCTAGTAATAACCCAACATTTTTTTATTATGGACAAATTTATTTATCTCGACCTCTTGATTTATGATGAATGTCTGAGATTTATTTTTTCTGTATTTTCATCTTTATTTTCAACATATACTTATTTGTGGTTAGAAAACTGAAAACTATTGATTCACAATTGACGATCTAAAGCCAAGATTAGGAGAATCCAACATTTCCTCCTTTTTCCATTTTCATGAAAGAAATGGAAAGTAAAAGTTCGTCAAGATCACAAAGGATGTTTGATGTTTCAGGCACCTAAAGGTTATTTGAATAAGAGAAAATAATTTCGACTGCCATAATTTCGACTGCTATAATTTCAAGTACAATATGTATGTTTACAGAATTATATGTGTATGTTTATAGGATAATATGTGTATGTTTACAGGATAATATGTGTATGTTTACAGGATATTATGTGTATGTTCACAGAAGGTGGTCCCCAACAGCTGTCACGCGTTTTCAACAGCTGTCACGTGTTTTTAACAGCTTTCACGCGTTTTTAACAGCTTTCACGCGTTTTTATGTTTACAGGATTTAATATTGATGTTTACAGAATTAGTTAAAAATATCTAAGAATTTTTAAGGGACTGGAGTTGGAAGACTGTTAGCTGTTTCCTTTGAATAAAGCTCATGCAACCAGTGTTACAAAGCATCGATCCACTTGTTTTCTTTAAAAAAATTAAAACAGAAGGTTATATTGATAACAAAATTGTTTGCAACTGTGATAACTGGCTTATAATTATCAAAATAATAAAAAAAAAGTTTTATTCACATTAATGTTGATAATGATTGAATGATTTTTAAAATTATATCAGACTTGATTCACAATCTATCTATATCATAGAGAAAATATTTATATATAAATATATATATATATATATATTTTAATCTATATAACTTGTTTCTGTTGTCAAACAAAGATAGTTATCGTATATCACTATAAATTGGTAAATGTCTAAATGATAATTAAGCATTTAAATGAATAATGGTGACCCCAAAGTGAAGTCATTAACAGTGACCTAAGTATAAACAATGGCAACGTGTTGAATGTTTCTCGTGATAATTTATGTTGTTTTATGTATCTATACCTGTTTATGATTAATGTGGCTAGCAAATTGAAGGTGGCTAATTTTAAAAATTAAATTCCCAAAAAAGAAATATCAACGTGTATCCAGAATGGTAATATATGGCTAGCAAAAATATGGAGGCTAGCCTAGAATCAAATAGAACCATGTCCAACACTGACTGTTTTTAAATATACTGACTATTTTTAAAGCGTCAGTGTTGGTACTCAACACTGACGGTTTTTAAAAGCGTCAGTGTTGGCGTTCAACAGTGACGCTTTAAAAACAGTCAGTGTTGAACCCAACACTGACTGTTTTTAGAGCGTCAGTAAAAGGTAACATTCACTGGCGCCGGCTTTACTGACGCCGCTATAACAGTCGGTGTAGGGGTATTTCAACCGTCGGTGAAGGGGTTTTTTGTACTAGTGATATGACTATATCTCCTCCCTCGCAAAAATGCAAGTCTTAGGTGTTGGGGAATCATAAGGTCAAACAACTACGTCTTATCTAGATATCAAATAATTACATCTCATCTAGGGGTCAAACACTTACATCCCGGAGAAGGAGAAACAGTTCTCCACCTTAACTTAAAAACCGTCATATGCCAAAGAGACCTAAAATATAAATCATAAGTGCGGAACATAATACCTGATTTCATGTCGTTTGTCATGAAATAACCAAAGTCATAGTAGAGCAAGCCGTCTCCGTCAGAACGAGACAAGCCTTTAATGGCAAGAAGTCCTTCTCGCCTTTTGTTGTCGGGTCGAGGAATAAGTCTTCCAAGACAGCAAGGTGTGGCTCTTGAGAAATCATCTTCATATTTCTTAATGAATTCCTCTTCTCTATTCTTTAATGATGGAAGAAGAAGAGAAGGTACACAAAACTATATTTTTCTTAAGAAAAAAATATATATTCAGTTTCCGTGCTTTTCTTGGTTTACCTTCTGTCTTGGGAACCAATTCTTATATATAATCTGCCAAATTGAAAAATGTATTTTGTGTTGTGCATCAAAAACCGTGCTGACACATCAAAAGTTGTGTGGCTGCATCGACATTCGTGCAGACAGCACAATCCTCCATAAAGGCACATTTCTGACCTCTAAAAATGTACTTTTCTGAATTGCAAATTTTTAAATCAGTCCAACAATAATTTGATCTTTGCCTAAATTATTCTACACATTTATGGACCACATCCTAATGAATATATTAATTGTCTATTATCCTATTTGTTCCATAATTAGATTACATATATGCTTAATGTTGACATTAAATCCATATATACTTAATGTTGACATTAAATCCAAAGATGTTAACAATATTATCTCATTTCAATGAATCCAAAGATTCACTTGAGTTTTTTTTATGCCAATATTTTCTCATCGTTTTGCATTTTCTGGAAGCGTGTGTGAGTCAATTAATTCACTGAGTTCTATTTGAGATGTAGCGTATATAAAAAAAATATATATATATATATATAATAATACGTACTTTGTTTCAAGAATTTGTTCTCCAATATTATATTTAAACCCAATTTGATGTGTCCCCTAAAGTATCACAAATTAATGTCATATGGTTCGTACATATTCTCCAAATGTAATGGACAAATCAGTACTTGTGATATATTAGTTGGATAAGATAAATTACTGTTTTCAAATAATATAATTTAGAACTTATACAACATTAGTAAAATTAAAAAGTAATAATAATAAATGCAATGTTTTTTGTAACTACTAGAAAAATATGAGAACGAAAATTGCACAATTTATTAAAACTAAAGCAATAAAACATTAAGTTGAAATATTAAATTTATTAAGTTATAATTAATTATAACTCTGTTAACCTAATAGAGAAATTTATTAATTTATAATTAATTATAAATCTCTTAACCTAACTACACTTTTCTATTTATCAAGCTATAATTAATTATAACTCTCTTAACCTAATACAGACTTTCATTTTTTTCATGCTAAAAAATTAATTTGTATATGAACCGAATGCACCATCCTGACATTAGTAAATGGCGGGAGAGTTTGACAGCATTGTTGACAAACAACGTTTCAATTTTGCACATAATTATGTCTGACATGTGAATCTTGTTGTGTCTCAGTATCGAACGTTATTCTGCAAAGAAGACAACACTTGTATAAAAAAATAGAAATATCGCTCTCCAAAAAACTAGACCTAGTACACTCACAATCAAAGTTTTCACCGGCTACAAGATCAATAAATTTCATTTTGTTTATATAAACTAAAGTTGAAATATTTAATTATAAGTTTAAAATTTGATTGGCAGAAATAAGAGAGGGCTGAGAGCCGGAATGTTAAATTAATGAGTTAAATGTACTACTACTCATACTAATTTGATCGGCAATAAGACTTAACTAAGTGATTAATCTAACTATTACAAATCAAACTTTGACGTTTTTTGGTTGTCTCCAATATTTTATTGATATTGTAAATTAAATTTCTCATATTTTAATTAAAAAAATTATGATTTGTGAAGCAAAATATTTTTTGTGCAAAACATTGGATGATATATATAAATGATAGAAATTGCAAAGAGCATGATCCAACAATATTTTGTACATGACATGAAAGGCATTATATATATGTAATGAGCATTATATTCATTAATCAACAATATTTTTAATATATTCAATTTATATAATGAGCATGAAGAATGTTATGTGCATTTTATGCATGAGCCAACATAAATTGTAATGAACATTTTATGTATGAATCAGCAATATTTTATACATGACATGAAAGGTCTTATGTGCCTCATCTTTTATTTTACGAATAACGAATTAATTAGTACTCGTACAAGTAATATTAATTGTAATCATATAACATTTTATGGGTCCGAACATTTGGAAGCCCGTCTCCTTCTATTAATTATGTTCCATATAATACTTTTTAAATATATTTATTAAAAGAATATCTTTGTGCAAATATGTATAAATAAGCGGCACTAGTGATATACAATATAATTGATCATCAGATTTTTAAAAATATATAAATATTGTTAAGCAAATTTTGGTACATTTTAAGTTAATTTGATTTGATTAATTGATGACGGCACGCTAATTCATGGCCGTGTGTGTCGATCCGTTTCTTGGGCAAATGAATGATTATGATTTAACCATATATCACCATATCGTGGATCCACATTATGGTCAAAGCCGGGTTATTTTTTAATTTTATGTACCTAACCATTTGCGCATGGAATGTATTAAATAATATATCTGATTGGTAATAAAATATTTGCATATAATAATGGTCCCACTCAATTGTTTGAATGCATTAAAAAAATGTTCACATCAAAATGAAATTCAGATTTAATTGGTAAAATAATATTTTTATATCTATGTGGGTCCTACCAAAATTGTTTGAATGTACTTAAAAAATTGTTTGATTGAATTCCTCCAATAGCGGGTCCATACAATTGTTTGAATGCACTAAAAAATATTCACAGTATAATGAAATTAAGATTTGAATGGTAAAAGAATATTTTTATATCATAGTGGCTCCCACCAAAATTGTTAGAATGAATTCTGATTGGAGGTAACCTTTTATCCTTTTAAGAAAAAACAAATAGATTGTTTGAGGTTTCAAATCAAATAGCCATTTGGATTGTCACTGTCAATATTAGCGATCATGTATAATTTGTCGTCCTTACATTAATAAGAGGTCACATATACAAATGATTTTGATGTAACACTTATTAATTTGTTCAGTCAAACAAGATTTCAATGTCATGTTCGCTGCACGGGCAGTCAATATAGTCGACCATAATAAAAGATCGAAGTTAACACATTGATTATCAATTGCATAAAAAATGTTGACTGATGAAGCGATACATAAAAAAAATCATACCTAACAGTTCGAGAATAGAAACTTATTTTTATGTTAATTTAAGATTAAAATAAAGGAAGTAGCTAACAGTATCAAGACTCCAATTTCTCAAAAATTTCTAGATATTTTCAAAAATCCTGTAAACTAATCGAGCGAAGTCGGTAAACTTCAACACTAAATCCTATAAATAAATTTAATGAATTCTGTCAACATATAAACTTCTCATTAATTGCTTTGACTGGGACCACTTTAATCTCAACTTTAACTGCTTCGATTGGGACCACTTTTAGACCTTTGACCAAGACCATATCTAGAAGATCTCTAACAGTTTTTCAAAACTAATAACTAACCATGATCACTTTAAAATTACGTAAACAGATATATGTAAAAAAATATTTCAAAATTTTTTTTTTTCAAATTTCTTTTTCAATTTTTTTTTCAAAAAAAATTTTCAACTTTTTTTTTTTTCAAATATCCTTCTAAATGCTCCTTTCAATTATTTTAAATTTTGTAAACATTATCACATAACTGTGTAGATAGTTTCGTTAAATCTTGTAAACGGTATAATGTATTATTCTCAATTTTCTTTTTATCCATGATAAGAAATTGGACATCTAACATCTAATTATTGATTGAAGAAGGAAAATGAGCTTCTCCCAAGTGACAGAAAAGGTGACTAAAGAGTGGCAGCTTGTCACACGAAGGAAGAAACCCTCCAGCCAACACCAGCCACCCCAGCTAATGATGGTAACTCCCTACATACCCTATCTACCTACTCCCTGCTGCTTTTGAGGAGCTTAATGGTTTCAAAGGTCCAGGTGCAGATGGCTTCAACAAGGGGATCGCAATACAGCTTACTTTCATAATTTTGCATCCTTAAGGGCAAGATTGAACATGGTTCTGCACCTTAAACATGGCGATCATTTAATTACTGATGAGCAACAGATTCAGCAAATTTTCGTTGATGATATGAGGGGTACTCTGGGAACAGCCAGGCCTACCCTTTCTTTTGATGTTAGTAACCTGTACAGTGACACTCATGATCTGACTTCACTAGATCACCCCTTTTCAGAATTGGAAATTCAATTTGCAGTCGCCAGCCTTGCTGCAAATAAAGCCAGTGGTCCAGATGGTTTGCCGAATGAGTTCATAAAAACCTTTTGGCCTCTGGTTAAAGGGGACATCATTCAAGCATTTCATCAGTTTTATAATGGAAGATTGGATTTGAGAGAGATTAATAGGGCTAACATAAACATGATTCCTAAAATTGATTCCCCAACTGATGCAAAGGATTTCAGACCCATTAGTATCATCAATTTGACCCCAAACTCATCTCCAAGTTGCTAGCCATTAGACTCTCAAAGGTTTTGCCGGATTTGATCTCGGCCAACCAAACGACGTTTATTCAAGGAAGGTATATTGCAAAAAATTTCATTGCTACTAGGGAGATCTTGCAATACCTATCTTCAAAGGGTCACCAAGCAATTTTAGCTAAAATTGACTTCTCTAAGGCATTTGATTCGGTAAATTGGGAATTTTTGAATAGAGTGATGGAGGGAAGGGGATTCCCGTCAAAGTGGATTGATTGGATCTCTAACATACTTGAAACAAGCTCATCCAGAGTTGTTATCAATGACACTTGCACAAAATTTTTCTCCCATAAGAGAGGCCTTCGACAAGGCGATCCATTATCACCACTTCTATTTATTTTAGCGGTTGATGTTCTTCAGAAACCTAGTTCTCAACTTCAACAAGTTCAACCACTGTATTCTTGCTCCTAAAATACGTGATCCAGTTATGGCGCTTCAATATGCAGATGACATAGCTTTTATCTTGAAGGCTGACATTAAGACAGTCACGACCTTCAAAATCATGCTCAGGTTATTCTCAAAGATGTCAAGTTTAGAGGTTAATTATTCCAAAAGTACAATTATCCCATTTAATCTACATCAGCATCAATATGAGGTGATAAGTGCGATTATGGGTTGTACCATCTCACAACTTTCAATCACCTACCTAGGATTGCCATTGACTGTTAAGAAACTGGCTAGAAGAACATACATGAAATTGATTGAGAAGTTACAGTACCGGCTGCAGGGATGGCAGGGGAATTGCTCAGTAGAGGAGGAAGATTGCAGCTTCTCAATTCAATGATGTCGTCAATACCTATTTACTTCATGTCCTGCTTCAAGTTGCCGGATTGGGTGATTAAAAAGATTGACAGACTGAGAAGGGACTTCCTTTGGGGGAAATCAGATAACACAAGAGGAATGTCACTTCTTAATTGGGAATCCTGTAGGTTGGCGAAATCGATTGGAGGCTTGGGCATATCTGATATTGAATTCCAAAATCTGTCGCTACTATTGAGTTGGTGGTGGAGGTTGTATCAATCAAAGGAGGAACTCTGGGCAATTACTGTCTTTGAACTAAGACTCAAGCGAATTCCCATTAACGGAGGTACAAAACCAAAGATTTGGAATAAATCAGGGTCCTTCTTTTGGAATTTGCTGATAAAAATCAGACCTTTCTTCTTGCGCTGTACCTCTTGGGTGGTTGGTGATGGCACTTCAATCTCATTCTGGTATGACGCATGGGACGGGCCTCCTCTGATCGAGTATAGTGAAAATTTCAAACCTCCACAGCCAATGTTATCATTGAGGGATGCAGTACCAATTCTGTCAGACATTGTTCCGCAGGTGACACTAAATTTTGACAGTCATAGAGATGCAATTCGCTGGGATCTGACAGAATCGGGCATTTATTCATCAAGGTCCCTCTATAGGATCCTCAGAGATGGCGGTAAAATCGATTGGGCTTTCAGCTATGTTTAGAAGGCGAAAGCTCCACCAACCGTAAGGATTTTTGGATCCTTGGCGATACAAAATAAAATTCTCACACGAGAGGTGCTGCAAATTAGGAACATTCCATGTCAGCTCAACTGTCCGATGTGTAATTCAGGAAATCCTAAGACAATTTGCCACCTACTGTTTACCTGTGCCTATGCTAGGGAGGTTTGTGGATTTGTTCAGAATACGGCCATGAAGCTCATTTTGACAAGGCAATTGAACCTTTGTTTCTCAATAGAGGAAGTCTGGAAAAAGTCTTGGCTGGAGGCTAGAGGTTGGGGAGGGATGGCCAAGGCTGAATGGCTTAACCGCTTTCTATGTGTCTGTTGGTGGTTGTAGCGCCAAAAGAATGAAGTGGTGTTTAAAGGGAAGCATAGAAGTGCTGTAATCTTGGGTCAGAAGATTTTGCAGGAGGGATGCATGTGGTTTAATTTATGTTAATTAGAGGGACCCCGTTGTATTTTACTTTTATATTGTTGTACCCTTTGGCAGCCACTGCCAATGCTTTAAAAAAAAATCTTGTAAACAGTAAAAAAATTCAAATTTTAAGTTTTTTTCAAAATTTTATTTTATTTTCAATTTTTTTTTAAATTTGCATCTAGATTCTACTTTCAATTGTTTTGAATTCTGTAAACCTGATCACATAACTCTGTAGACAATTTCGTTGAATACTGTAAATCAGTAAACAAATTTCAAATTTTAATTTTTTTCAAACTTTAATTGTTTTAAATTTGCATCTATATGCTACATCCAATTGTTTTGAATTCTATAAACCTTGTCACATAACTTTGTACACAATTTCGTTGAATACTGTAAACCGATAAAAATTTCAAATTTCAATTTTTAATATTTTTTAAATTTGCATTAAGATACTATTTCCAATTATTTTTCAATTCTTACTGATATTAGTATTAAAAGTTAGAGCATTTGAAATTATAAGTCAAACACTAAAATTTATAAGTTATTTACAGTATTGCAGGGGCGAACCCGGAGTAGACCAGGGGGGCAGCCACCCCCCTAGATTTCGAGTTTTAGTGGTGATCTATCGATATCGTTTAAGTTTGTCCCTCCATGGAAATTTTTTTGCCCTCCTCTAGATTTTTAATTTGTAATTCGGGTTAAATTTTGTGTTAAAATCAAAATAAATTTCTTGAATTATGGTTGGTAATTCGAATTATAATTTAAATGATCATAAATTATAAGTCAGAGCATTGGAAAACATAAGTCAAAACATTGTTTTTTTTATCGAGTACCCAATTAGTTAATGGGTTTAAATCCGATAAGATATTTAAATCCGATTCGATATTTTTTTGCCCCCCTGAAAAAAATCTTGGTCAGCTCCTGTAGTATTGAGCGATTCAAAAAGCAATAGAGGAGAAACAAAAACCAAAAACCCAGTGCAACCCCAGCCACCACAATCCTCCTTCGTTCTCTCTAATCCGCCCCTCCCACTCTCTTCCAAGTCTCACTCACGATATAACAATACCTCGTTTATCTCGGTTCTATCTTTTTTCATTTGGTGAGAAGAATGCGGGAGATGGAAGGGAGCCGAGCGGAGCCAATCAGGGCTGAGAATGCGGTATCATCGAGGCTCAGAGTTTATAGTCCTCATCTTGATCGGAGCACAACAGTAAGTAGATCTGGTCATTAAAGCCCGATGGTGGTCGAAAGAGCGTATCCGGTTGTGAAGCGAGATGAGAATTAAGGTATTAGACTGATTAAGTATATAAGTAGGATTAGAAAAGTAAATTTAGGAAAAAAATTTAAATGAGTGAGTAGATCTAGGAATTTAGAGGGTGATTAAGGATGACTAGAGTAATTTTGAATAATTTTGAGAATTTGGTGAAAATAAAATAATAGATCTAGAATTATAGTCACTTAACTCATTGTAATATTATTTTATTTATTACTTAATTGGTTGATAAAATTGAATTTTAAGTATTTAAATTTAATTCGCTATTTTTTATTGTCCGACGAAAGTCCTAAATCTATTCGTGCGTGCGCTATAGTTATTCAGAATTTGAAGGTAGGATTTGGTACAGGAACTTGTACAAAACATTGACAGGTGTTATCCGTTTGACTTATTCTCGGTTCCCACGATAAATTGAATTTGTGGAACCGTTAGAAAACAGAAAAGGAAGTCAAAATTAAAGTCGGCTTGCTATAGCAGGTGTTTAACGTTTTAAAAAAAATACAATGTGGAAAAGAAAGTCAAGGTAAAAATAACATGTGAAATCAAAGTCTCAAATTCCAAGAAAAGAAAGTCAAAGTGAAAATAACATGTGAAGACAAATTTGCCATTTTATATCTCAATAGAAGGTTCTGCTTATTTGAACGTTAAAAAAAAAAATACAATGTGGAAAAGAAAGTCAAGGTAAAAATAACATGTGAAATCAAAGTCTCGAATTCTAAGAAAAGAAAGTCAAAGTGAAAATAACATGTGAAGTCAAATTTGCCATCAGTATGTCACATAAAAAAAAATTACGTAGTTGCTAACTTTATACAACCAAAAAGACACATGGTAGGATCGAATATTTATCACTTTTTCCGTATTCTTACACGCAGCTTAATTTGAATATGTCACATAAAAAAGAATTACAAACTCTAATGGCTTACGTTGTTGCTAACTTTATACAACCAAAAAGAATATTCTTCAGCATCTATAAATACAACTGCATGTCATGTTAATTACCCTCTCAAACTACAACTAACAGCCTCTCTCTGTGTCTCTGTATCTCACTCTCTCTATATCTCCTCTCTCTAAAAAATGCAAGTTTTAGGTACCTCTGTCACCATTCCATACGTCATACGACGTGGTAACTGTAACCGTGCCTACTTCGAAAAACAAGCGAATCTTCGTAGGACGCATGCACAGCCTTTGCAACAAAAGTTTCTTCCTGTGCTTAAGCCGGGTCTATCTTTGTCTCCGTCATTGCTTAGAGACAAATCGTTTGTCTGCAAGGCCACTGGTAAAATATCATGGGTGGATGAGAATGTACTGAAGATGCTCAGGCCGTATGCTAAACTAAGTCGCTTAGACACTTACGGGCTCGCGATTCGGCTGCATTCCTGGCCTGCTTTTTGGTAGATATAAAAATGACAACTGTGTTATATACATTAGTTTTATGAAAAATTAGTAGTACAAGATGATATATTTTTCTTTTATATATATATATAACCAAGCTAAGCAAATATCGTTATATATATAAACTAAAGATTTCTTAATAAAAAAAGGGTTAATAAAAGAAGTTTTGTATGTCCGGACAGAGCTAGTTAATTAGGTGTTAAGTATGATTTAAGGAACAGTATAAGTACATCAATGGCAAGAAAATTATGCAATTCATGTAAACTATTAGACACGACTTTTCTTTTTGGTTCCCTTCTTTGTTCCTTTTGTTGAAAGAAGTTTTCACCAAGTTTGCAATTCAAATGCCAAAATAAAACTGATCAGGGCAATTAATTTTTATTTTGTCCCGTGTCTCTCTTATGATCAGTTTTTACCTTCTGAATATGGCATCCATATTTATATACTTTTCTATTGACAGGTCAATTATGCTGGCAACAAAACCTGGAGCACTTCCTGATTTGAAATTATTCGGACTGTACTACTTGATGTCTTTCCTTATATTTGCCTCCGGTTGTGTTTCAAATGACCTCGCTGATATAAACTATGACAGAAAAGTAAGTTTAATATATCTTAAAAAACTGTATGTTTTCCACATCTAGTGTACATTTTCCATAGAACATATTGTTGTATTTATTTGTCATTATTGTTGTATAGATTGCCTACTTATTAATTTTCTAAAATAATAAAAACCCAACAGCCAATTTCCTGTTCGTGTTTGCCTTTTAAAAGTCACTGGGAATTCAACCTAGCTATCTTGACTTCTGACTCCTGAGGAAGAAGTCATCCACTAAACATAGCAACACAGTGCTTTACAGCAAAAAAATTTATCTTGTAGTACACTCCTAGGTTTACTGGTCAACTATGTTTTGTATATAATTATTGGCCTTCAATTGATATAATTGTTTTTCTCAATCTATATCTCAGGTAGAGCGTTGCAAGACTAGACCACTGGTATCTGGTGAGATCACACCAGTTCAAGGGTGGTTGTTTTGGGATTCATTATCTCGTTGCTTATACCGCTTGTGCTACAACTTAACAAATTATGGTATGATAAAGAAAGTATTATTGTAACATTATTATGTAATATTAAATGGCACATCGAATCGATCCTTTCCCATACTAATTGTTTTGAAATCCTTTTACTACTGGTAAAATAGTATTGCACTAGCAGCAGTGGAACAAATATTGTGGCTTGCTTATCCTCTTATGAAGAGAGTGACTTACTGGGTATGTTTTGAACTGGTGCAATTATTTGTTTTCTTTCAATTTTTCAAACTTAATGAAAATATATAAAGAATTACATCAATTAACTGGTTTTGTTAATGACTTGATGGGTTAAATATTACAGACCCCAGCTTTTCTTGGTTTAGTCAATAGTTGGGGTGCTACACTCGGCTGGGCAGCCGTAAAAGGAAATTTGAATGATGTTTGCATTTTCCTACCAGTACACATTGCTGGTATATGCTGGACAATGGTATATGAGACAATATATGCACATCAGGTATAATTATTTATTTAACTTTTGAATATCACACTCCACAAGTTGAATTTTCAAGCATAATTTATGATAATTTTACCAGGATTCTTGTGTCAACAAGATGATAGATAAACCTATTACTTCTTAGTTACTAATTAATTTCACACGTCTGTAAAAATATTGGTAAATTTCAATCATAAATATTATAAAGTTATTTGACAGAATAAAAAACATCCAAAACAGAGCTCCAATACTGTATTGACATACAGTCAATTGGTAGATTTCAATATTAATTTGAAGCCAATTTTCTATTTTTTCCAATAAAAAAAGGATAAAAATGAAGACAAGAAAGCCGGAGTGAAATCCATAGCATTGTTGTTTGGAGACTCGACAAGGACTTGGCTCCTTGGATTTGCAACCATTTGCATTGGAAGTTTGATGATTGCGGGCTACAATGCTCATATGGGTAAATTGCTTTAAATGTTAAATTTAAGCTCTTAAAATCAATATATTTAACGAGTGGTGCATTTATATACTGAATTTGTTAACTTTTATTGTCAGATTTAATTCAACTGATTTTATTTTTCTTTTTGTTAGGTTGGGCCTTCTATTTATCTATGATTCCTGCATTTGGACACCTATTATGGCAGACATACACAGTTGATTTGTCAAATGGTTTAGATTGTTTTAAGAAGTACCAGAGCATCAGCTATTTTTTATACTCTTATGAAATATGATAAGTTCCATTGCCTGTTTCTAGGGTTTAGGCCAGAAATATTAATTCCAAACACTTTCGGAAGAAATTTTTTATATTCATAAAAGGGTTGACCCAAACCATTTAATTATAATGGTTAATTTAGAATGCGTCATAGCAATTTGGAATTTTTCTAAGGTCTCAGATTAATTCAATACTCATTTCAAGTGTCGAACATTGAATATCATCAAATTAAGTTCTTTGTATTTCTAACCATCTTATAAGTAAACAAAACACCACTCATTACATAGTGCAAAGCTGTCAAAACTTTGAACTGTCTCAGTTACCATAAATGCTGGTAACTGAATAACCAACATGTAAACTTGTCCATAAAATTCAATGTTAAGCTGCATGTTAATTTGTGTTTTAATTTTTTTTCCAGATTTAGAACAAACAAATGGTTTGGAGCAATAGTTATGGCTGGAATGATACTGGGAAGGATTGTTTACTGAGTCAAGTACTTCTACAGCAAGAGTGTCGACTAATCAGGATAATATCGGGAAATAACGAAAGAGCATTTGATTTCTTGTTTTGTATTCAAAATAATAGTGCATGTCAAAGGGTATGTGTAGTTACATTTCAGAATTTTTTAAAATGACCACAAAATAAACTTGATTTTTTTTAGTAAACAAAATAAATTTGATATGAGGAATTATGGATTTGAATTTGGGTTAATTTGTTGTTTGTTCAGTGGAGATTCGTTAGACCTTCCTATTGAAATGTACTAAGACTGTACCAGTATCAGTCTTCCTGGTACACCATTTTTTGTGAAATCCATACTATTCACTGCTATTCTGTTATTCCATGGTACACCAATAAATGATATTTGTTGATAATAGATGCCACTCACCACTAGGTAATCATTAATATTTGAAACGTTCCAGTGCTCTTAAAACATCAATGTAAAAATTTGCTGCTAATTAGCAAAGTATAATAGTTCATTGTCTTTATTTTTCGGTTTCTGTTTTCCATTTATTTACTGACTCACTTTTTGAATACTTATATACCACATACTCAAGTACTTAACAATTTAGTGTTGAGCGCTCATAAATTATAGGGTGTTGCTTGGATTTAATCAAGAGGGAAGACGACTTTTCACTAGGAACCTTTTGTAGTTTAACATGTTTGCCCAATTGTGTTTGTCAAAGTTCCCTGGATTTTCTCATATAATACGTGTGTTTCACCTAGTGATTACTGGGTTAATCTTCAAATGAGGTTGACTAAATGTAAAACTAAATGAACTTTCATATTAATAGATCACTGGAAGCTTGTAATAAACGTAAAACTAAATGAGCTTTTGTAGTTTAAATTTAAATGTATATTCAGCATGGTAGTACCAAACCAAAGATTTGAAAAGGTATGAAGAAATTTTTTGACCATTTATATTGTTTAATTGTACGATGTGACATTTTATATATCTTTAAGCTTGTGATTTTATAAGAAAAGCTTGTCGGGAAGAACAACAGTACTGGCATTTTTAATGAATAATGACTAAGTTGCTAAGAAAAGGTCCATGCATGCAAGGAATCATCACTGATAAAGTTTATGCTGTTCCACACATATAAGGTGTTTTTTTTTCAATTCTGATTGTTTTATTTTTATTTTTGTGAGTGTAGGTTGAGTTTCAGTATTTGTATGACCATGCTGGTTTGATTGCGATTGTTGGCTTGATGGCAGATTCAGTGCTGCAAATATTTGTTGTTTGATACCATTGTTGTATCCATAGTTCAAAAAATCGGAATCGGAATCGGAATTAGATTTTTGACCGCCTAGTTAGAATCGGATGAATCGGCCGGAATCAGAAAATTGGATCGGTAAATCGGATTTTTTTTGACAGAAGCCTTGTTTTGTAGCCAAAAAGTAGGAAAAAATTGATAAAAATAATTTATAAAAAAAACTATGTTAATTAAGATAATATTACATTCAAATAATAGTAAAATTAATAGCTTAGATGTAACCTCTCAAAATTTGAACTTTTTTGTGATAAATTAATACATAACTAAGGGCCTTTCACTAAAACAAAATGTAAAGTTGAAAAATTGTAAAATTAAGAAGGACTGGATTGTAATTTTTTAAGATAGTAAAATTAATACATGCCGACCCATCTCTTCTCCTGGAAATAAATCTGCTGCGATTCCAAAGAATTGTAGGAACCTGTGATTCCAAATCTCTCCTTTCATTTTTCTTAAGATTAGTGTATAAATAATAGCTTGTCTTGAGATCCGTGTATAGCATAAAATGAAGGGAGGGATTTTGAATCGCTGTCTCCCTGCGATTCTTTGAAATCACAGCAGATTTATTTCTCTTCTCCTTCCTGCGCAGTACGCACTTTCTAATTCTTCCCCTTTCTCATTTCTTCTCCTCCGCGGCTCCGCCTTTTCACTCAAATCGAATGGGACTGCGCCGATTGAGATTCCTTCTCCTGCGCCTGCGCTTGCGCCAATTAAGATTTGAGACCCCCAAATGAAATTTTTGCGATTGAGACTCCCCCCTATGAAACTCGAATGGCACAGCATAGTTCAGGTTAGTGAGAAATCGGAAATTTTTGCTTTGAATCGGCTCAATTCGGAGTAAACTTGGCTTGACTCGGTATAACTCGGCTTGACTCGGCCGGAAAATCGGAAAATCGGCCGATTCCATCACTGTTCATCCGATTTTTTTGAAAAAATCGCACAAACTCGAGAATCGGGCAAAAATCGGCCCGGTCCCGTCCGATTCCGAGTTGAATCGGCCGATTTTTTGAACTATGCCTTATCAGCCCCGTGAAGCTCTATCAGAAGATTCTAACCAAATTAAACAAATAAATAAATAACGAATCAAAATTACCAAGAGAGAGGGTGAAAAGTGTATTTTAGGTTTTGTATAGCATATCTGGTTCACTAGACGATCTACTACCAATCCTCCCTCTTCGCCTCTCCTTGTAGTAAGAGCATCTACCTAAACAAATTTACAAAAGATGTAATTTCAATTTGTTGGGAAATATCAAGGAAAAAATAATGTACTTACTATTCTATTGCTTTATATAGAAAGAAAATACTTCCATGCATTCTATGGCTTTAACTTTCTCTTGCGACAGGCGTGTTGTGTTGCCAAGGAATAGCAAATTACTATGCTCAGTTTTGCACCAGTCCAGTGCATGTGTCTTTATGGTATAGCCATAATATAAGAACTATATACACATAATGTGATGGCAATGGGCCGAGCCCACAGGTATTTTGTGAAGCCCAGACCTGGCCTACCCGTTAAAAATCAATGGCCCGATGGGCGGTTAATGCGGTATCATTTGAACCGATGGGCGGTTAATCCAATCAAACCCCAATCGGTTGGGTTATAAATAAGGGAACTTGCAACAACACCAGATCTTGGCAATGGAATAAATGTATGTTAAATTAAATCTTATTATCTTCACATGCGTTTCACATTTTTTTTTTTTTTTTGGGAGAGTGAATCACATGGTGACCACTAGTACGAGAATCTGACAGCATTAATGGAGGAGGCCACCACTAGTACGAGAATCTGAAGATTTCATATACTACTAAAGAGCCTGTCCCCAGCATTAATGGAGGAGGCCACCACTAGTACGAGAATCTGAACCAATGTTATGAGAACCGGACCGGACATCGAACCGCTAAAGCTTCGGTTCAACGGTTCACTGGTTGAACCAATGGTTTTACCGGTTTAATTGTTGGTTTTTTAAAATATATATATAACTTATTATCCAAATAAGGTGCAATTTTGTACCAGTCACAGTGCTATCCTTTGAATTTTAAAATTTGAACTTCGAATTGCCACTAGAAATTGTAAAAATAATTAAAAAAAAACATGTTTCTGCTTATCCATAGAAGTGTCATTTACTGATGGGTAAAACAGCTTGGCATAATATTGAGTCGAAGTACTCTTTTCATTATGGTTTGTAAAACAGATAAAAAACTTCATGATATATCAAAACTGTTATAGGTAGCAACTGGTATGCATTTCAAATCATTCAAAAATTGTGGATGAAGCAGCAAAATGCACAACCAATCTAATACATGGAAATAATGGGTATGAGGTAGTAGTTATTGACATGGGATACTGTACCAGTTGGGGTTCAGGTACTGATGAGCTGTGACTAGAATCGGTACCGGCAAGTTAAGCACCTACTTTCGTCAAGTTTTTGAGTTTCTATTTACTTTTGTGTTCCTTCTTAACTAAAAGCTTGTGAGTTCGTATGTGTTACAAGAGTAGTATCCCTAGTAAGCTGTGTTGAAGTTCACAGTACCGAAGGCCCAAGGCCTAAGGCCCAAATGATACTTCTAGATAATTCAAGAGATTTTGTAAATTGGAGTCGGTAGTATAAAAGTTCTAGACTTTTGTAGATTACTGGATTCTAGAGCTTCGGTAGAAATAAAATGAGATATGTAGAATATTCTAACACCGCCATATGCTGCTATAAATAGAGGTCATAGGTGTGTAAGTGAAATAGAGAATAAGGAAAAGAGTGAGGCGTGAGTGCTAGTAAGAAATATATCAAAGGCTTTGTACACTTGAGTAATAATAGAAATTATATTATAAACTCCTCTCTTCCAATACCTTCCACAATCCGATTATAATTTCCAACATTTGGTATCAGAGCTTCAGGTTCGAGTTAGCGAAGTAGACAAGGGCGTTCGTGTAACATAAGAAGCATCTCAAGACGATGTCTTCAGGTATTGACGTAACTATGGCGCAGTCAATGGTTCCCATATTTACGGGAGAAAATTATGCCATGTGGAAGATCAAGATGCGGACGCTGCTACTCTCGCAGGGATTGTGGGATGTCGTCGAACAAGGTTTTACGGCGCCAACAGGAGCATTGACGCCAGTTCAGCAACAACAACAAATGAAGGATGCCAAGGCCCTGTTTCTAATTCAACAGGGTGTTGTTGAAAGTCTATTTCCACGAATCAGTGGAGCAACTACATCCAAAAAGGCATGGGAGACTTTGAAGGAGGAGTTTGAAGGCTCCGAGAAGGTGAAAGCAGTGAAACTGCAGACGCTAAGAAGACAATTTCAAAACCTTCAAATGAAGGAGTCGGAGAAGATTAAGGAATACTTCTCGCGAGTCGTCGAAGTTGTGAACCAGATGCGGACTTATGGAGAAGACATCTCCGATCAGAAAGTAGTCGAGAAAATTTTAATTAGCCTCACTGACAAGTATGACTACATCGTTACGGCAATTGAAGAATCAAAAGATATATCGACGCTTTCGATTCAACAACTTAAGAGCTCCTTGGAGTCCCATGAAGAAAGAAAGCTCCAACGCGAAGGAAATTTGGTGGAAGATGCATTTCACTCCAAGTTGAGATTTAAACCTCGATACAACCCCACGAGTCAACTAAATAACCAAGAAGGAGGCGGTCCGCGACTAGATGCAGAGAAGCAGTCGACGCAAAAGGAGAAAGCACCAGGTTCGAGTTATTTAAATTTATGGTGCGATATACACAAAAGGTCGAACCACAGTACATCTGAATGTTGGTCGACAAAGAGATGCAACAAATGCAAGAAGATCGGCCACATAGCACGAATGTGCAGATCAAGAATTAACGATCGAGCAGACTTCCTAGAAGAAAGTGAGAGTCATGAAAGTATTTTCTATGCGTGCCACTCAGCCAAGGAAGAGAAGGGCGATATATGGTTCATTGATAGTGGTTGCACGAACCATATGACCGGAAACCGTGAATTATTTCATCACATCGACACGTCGTATGAGACAAAGGTACGTATGGGAAATGGCTCAATTGTTCAAGCAAAAGGCAAGGGAAGTATTGCTGTACAGACTAAGATGGGTCTGAAATTTATCCGAGATGTATTGTTGGTTCCGGACCTAAAACAAAATCTACTAAGCGTGGGGAAATTAGTGCAAAATGGATATGCAGTTCATTTTGAAGATGGAGGCTGCAAAATTTTCGACCGAAGAAATAAAAATCAAATAATAGCAAGAATACAAATGGAGAAGTCCAGAAGCTTCCCACTCCGCATAAGCTACGCTCCTCATATGGCGCTAAGAAATGAACGATCAAAACCAAGTGATACTCGAAGAACTAAAGAAGGGTCTGCAATATCAAAGTCTTCTCCCAAGCAAGTAAGATCTTTATCCGAAATTTACGAGTCGTCCAATTTCTCTATAGTTGAACCTCAAATCTATGAAGAGGCCGCAAAACATGAAAATTTGAAGAAGGCCACGAAGGACAAAATCGACAAGATTGAGAAGAACAACACTCGGGAGCTTTCAAATCGACAAAAAGATTATGAAGTCATGGGTGATAAATGCATCTACAAGACAAAGCTAAATATTGGCGGTGAAGTTAAAAATAATAAAGCAAGATTAATGACAAAAGGCTTCAAACAAGAATCCCGCATCAACTATTGGAAGACATATGCTCCGATGAAAAGGCTAGAGAAGTGGCGATCATATCAGCTTGACGTTAAATCGGTATTACAAAATAACTACCTTGATAAAGAAATTTACATGAAGGAGCTACATGGAATTTTAGCTCAAGGGGGAGTGAATAGAAGATACAAAAATCGATCAACAAATCAAAATTCCGAGAGAATCAAGTCGGTACTGAGGGGGAGTGTTGAAGTTCACAGTACCGAAGGCCCAAGGCCTAAGGCCCAAATGATACTTCTAGATAATTCAAGAGATTTTGTAAATTGGAGTCGGTAGTATAAAAGTTCTAGACTTTTGTAGATTACTGGATTCTAGAGCTTCGGTAGAAATAAAATGAGATATGTAGAATATTCTAACACCGCCATATGCTGCTATAAATAGAGGTCATAGGTGTGTAAGTGAAATAGAGAATAAGGAAAAGAGTGAGGCGTGAGTGCTAGTAAGAAATATATCAAAGGCTTTGTACACTTGAGTAATAATAGAAATTATATTATAAACTCCTCTCTTCCAATACCTTCCACAATCCGATTATAATTTCCAACAAGCTGTACCTATACCTATGACAGTCTTTGGCAAGGAGCAATGCCAGTAGAAGGAACTTTAGCATCTTGGCCCCTGAGTTTGCCCTCCCTAATCATAATCAATAGAATTGCTCTCCAAAAAGAGGAACATAATCAATAGAAAGTGTATTACAGGAATATCAAGGAATATTTAAAGCAAGCCACATAGAAAAAAAATAAATTACTGATCCTAATTTTGTAACGGAAATAAAACAAAGAAATTGGCGAGAAGAGAAAACAACAAAATCAAGTTTGTAAAGAATAAAAAAAAAATTGTAGACAGAAGATTGATTGCGTCAACTTTTCCCGATCTACACTAAATTTCGAAGAAGCATGGGGCAACCAATGCTTTTGACCCTTTATCTTCTTATTTCTTATTTCATATTCTTTTGACATATGGTCACAAATAAATCAAAGATCTAATCCGAAATCGAGAGAACGCATGTGCACGCGAGAGGGAGACGACAAGGAGCGAGTGGAAGGGAGAAGCACATCGACAAGAGAGAAGAGATTTGAGAAAGGAGACTAGTAAGATATCGGACGAGAAGGAGAATCTGTTTTGAACCCGGTTTTTATATCGGTTTAAATGAGCGATATCTAATAAGAACTGGACGGTTTAACCTGTTGTGCCCGGTTCATTAACTTAAGCAATTCTTTTAAAGAACCAAACCGGACAGGTGACCGGGTCCGGTTTTTTCCGGTTAAACCACCGGTCCGGTCCGGTTCTGATAACACTGATCTGAACCCATAGCTTTCATATACTATTAAAGAGCCTGTAATGGAGGAGGCCACCACTAGTACGAGAATCTGACAATTATGGTGGAGTAATTAATCTTTGATCTTATCCAAGTTGTTCCACTGACTAAATCTCATTCAAAAAAAAGATGGTACATTGGCATGTGTATTGCTGAAATAGTAAATTTGTAATGGTCAATAATTGCCAACCAACGTACAAATTCTTAATGTGCATTGCTGAAATAGTACATTTATAGTGGTCACTAATTACCAAGCAATCATACAATTGCTTTATGGATGTACCCATTCATGCCAGCAATACCCATATTCACATGCCAACGAGAAGTAATTCCATTTTCCCCTCCTATTGGATATAAATAAATACGCTCTAGTTACCATTTTTTTGGGTTAAAAACATGTAGGTTAAACTTCTTTTGAATTTGAAAACAAACCAGTTATATATAAACATTATAGTTGAATCTCTTTTTACAAAAGTAGAGAAGAAAAATTAGAAAAAAGCAGAACAAGGGGTTAATGCGCTCACATCGGTAGATATTGAGCTCGCAGGATTTTCTATGCTTGTGCTATAAATGGTAGATTGTGAGCATTTATTATTTCTTGTCATTAGCACAAACAATGTTGTTGTAAGGAAGGCGACCCAAAGGTATTCAGGAGAGCCTTCGTGATCAAATGGGGTTTGCGCCTGAATTATTTAGATGAAAACATAGAGGAATGAAATAGGAAGAAAGAACAAGCAGAACGGAGGTAGGAGAAGCAGAAGGAGACAACAATAGTGCATTATTATCATCGTCGTCATCAAACATAAATTTGTACCTTATTTATATGTAGCTATTATACAAACTACGACAGAGGTGGAGGAAATTCACAGCAGTCCCATCCTAACCTGGAGAGTCGAGATTGAGCAAAGAGCGATGGCCACCTGCATGAGACAGGAAACACCTGTTCAAATGGAGTGAGATAGGGTGGACCGGAGAGCGGTAGCCAGATCCATTTGACGGAAACAGCTGCTCAGATAGAGTGAGACAGAGCGAGGAGTAGTGCCATATCTGTTTGACTGAAACATTTGCTCGGATGGAGTGAAGCGGAATTGGCTGGACGAGGTGGAAGAGAAGAGCGGGGCGGAATGGGGCAGAGGAACTGAGGTTGTTGTTTGCGAATCTGAAAATCATATTTTGAGTTGCCTGTGGAGTTTCCTACGGAACTAGCGGAGCTTCCTAGGAGTTACACTATGGCTCTAGCTACCATGTTAATGTTAGCTTTAAACCACGAATTTAAGCCATTCAAATCTATCTAATTCAGTAGTGATGTCCTTACAGGCAAAATTTCGAAATTTACGAATTCATTTACATGCATACTAAATTTAGAATGTTTTTACTAATTTTATAGATAGATAGATTGGTATAAAATCATTGACCTATACATTCTTGATCGCTCGAAAGTAGTGATTTTCCAAACACATTTTAAGGACGTATATTTCAAACACATTTCAAGGACGTATATTTCATGGTCATAGATAAGAAGAATCTATATTTTAAAAATATATTACTTCTCACTAGAGTCTTACGGTAAGAAAAAAAATTGTTGGTGAAATCCATTGGAGGATGAAAGGTTCCATCACTAAAGTCTGACGGTACCCCTGGCCTGTAGCCTGTGCTATAGTAACACATTACCTCATCAAAGAAGATAATGCAAGGGGAGTTGGTACGTGCACGCGCAAATAACTTTCTGACTTCTGATTCACTTCCACCTACATATTTATTCAATAGTTCTGCTGGCCCCTGAAACAAAGAAAAAATAATGAATCCTAATATATTTGAAAAGAAGCACAAAATTATACATCCTTCCGGTGTTCTTCAAGAAATGATGAAAGTGAAACATATCCCAATATATGAATTGTTAGCAAGCATCAGAATGTACTGTTCGGCTTTTAAATGACAATAAAATATAAGATATTTAGTGCAAGTATGCGCCTTTTGATGTGTACACCTGAGAAAGAAAGAGTTAAAACATATCCAAAACTAATGGGAAAAATGAAAGCTCTAATTCAACCAACCACAACAAACCCCCCCACCCCCGGAAGCGTATCCTCTGCGGAGTTTTTCTGTGCGGAGCTTTTAATCTGGTCCGTTCGTTTCAAATCGGACGGACCAGATCAGATCTTGCCTGAATTTAAAAAAAACTAAAAATTTGCAGAACTTTTAATTCAGTCCGTCTGATCCGAAACGAACGAACCAGATTAAAAGCTCCGCAGAGGATATCATGCCCCCCCCCCCCCCCCCCCCCCCACACACACAAACACAAAATTAAGTAAAACCCAGTACAAAAAATGTCTGAAGAAACATAACCTCAATATAAGAAATGAAACACTAATAATAGTATCTTTATGTGTATAAAATTAGCACCTGCCTCATTTGCAACTGCTATAGCAATCAGGGTTTTGCCACAGCCAGGAGGGCCAAAAAGCAAAACTCCTCCAAATTTTAATAGCATTTTCTTGAAAAATAAATGGAATAATGCATGGTCAGAACAGTTCAAAGAAAAACCCAGAATTAATTCTTACAAGAAGAAAGTAGTCTACCTCATAAAATTCAGGTTTTTTTATTCTTTGAACAATCTATTCATCAAACACATTTCTTATTAAACTAAGGCCGACCACATCATCCCATGTCTCATTACGTATTGAAGAAAATTCTTCCCTTCTTAAAGTAGGCTGCACCATTTTAGCTGCATCCTGAAAAATGATAAAATATGAGAATTTTGAAGCGTCAGAAACAAGTTCTACGCCAATAGAAATCCAGATACAACTTGAGCGGTAAATCTTTTATTACCGGTAAGGGCCAATATCACTTGAACTTATATGAATGGCAACATTTGCTTTCGACATTTGTATATAACATAGACAATCAGTAATAAAGGAGACTTAATCTAACCAGTACTAGATATTATGAAGTTAAGAGGTAGCAAGCTACCTAATTAATTTTGGATTGATCTTTGGCTGGTTTCTTGAAATAGTGTATATGCTCTTTAATTTGGTTCCTTCCAGTGGCTTATAAAGAAGAAAATATTATTCTAAGTAAACATATGCAATAGGTTTCTAAATTTTTTTTAATATGTCTGCAAATTAGCAAGAAACAGTTTTGAGTTTAGTATATTTTATGTTTCATTAAATTCATTGCATTTATATATAGAAACAATTTAGATGATTTACAATTAAAAATGTTTTTTTGCATGCTATTAAGTAGTAGGTAGGAAACACTATGCTTGATATTAGTTTGAAGGTTTGTTTTACCATGCAATGCGTGCTAAATATTTAATGTAGTTTTTTTTTTTTTTTGTGGTCTAAAATTTTCTTATTGGGCCGTCAGAATCCAAATACTCAAAGTAATATCTAGTACTGGTTAGATTAAGTCTCCTTCATTGCTGATTGTCTAGTATTAACCAATATCTAGTACAAAATACCATATAGGCATAGACGTGATCGACTCATATATAAAATTAATGCTCAATACAATAGTTTACAAGTGAATTATGTCAGTTGCAAATATTTATGAACAAATATTGTTTTGCTTAAGATTTTTATTAAAATTTTCATCATGAAAATAAAATTTTGAGGAAACCAAAAATAATTAATAACTACATAAAATCGTCATTTATCAATTTAATTAGGTACATTTTCCTTTTTATTTTTTTTAAATATATTAGTGTAGTTAGTTCTTTTCACATGTCAGAATTAGTTACTGATAATCAAAATTTTCAGGTTTATTGTCGATAATAAATTTTTCACATGTTAATTAACTAAAGTTCATTAAAATGCAGAATGTTTTCTGCAGCTGTCCAACCAGGCAACATAGACTCCTACATAGCCTTAAACTAAACTGAATATGCAGCAAGCTTGGTAACACTTCGACTTGTTAACCTATAATGCAATTAATGCCTTCCGCTGAGAACAATTCGATAATAATAATTTTGAAAGAACGTACCAATTATAGTAATTAGTTATTTCACATGTATTAATTTAAATTTATTATATATTAAGTATGAATCATATAATAAAATTGAATAATTAATTAACTGTTGAAAATATGAAATAAAAAAAAAAATTTGGTTAAATTGACAAATGGGAGTGTGTGTAAACGGAGCGGATTACTTTCTGAAATAATTTATATTGATGGGTTATAATTTTAGGTGGGTCCCACAAAGTAGAGTTCAACTTGGCAGTTGTTACACAGCTTTTGTATTAATTCTTGTCAAATCGCACCAGGTTAATGTATTTTTTTTTTTGTTTTACCATTTTCTGATCCTTTTTGTAAAATAAAGAATAAGAATACGCAAAATGCTTTCAATTATATATCTCAGTGTTCTAAATAGTGCGCTATAGCGGCGCTATAGCGTTTTGGACCCTAAACGCTAAGCTATACAATTAAAACACGCTATTTGAGCTACATACGCTATAGCGGTAATAGCGGTCCGCTATAGCGCATAGCGTGTAGCGTGTAGCGCAAATAGCGCCCGCTATGCAACATGCTGTTTTTTTTTTTCTTTTCAATTTATATGGGCTTTAAATAAAGGCTCATATTGGATTTTAACCGTGATTTTTTTATAATTGACGTACTAAGCTTTATATTAAATTATTAATTATTATTTTGATAAAAAAATTATTAATTATTAAATGAGATCAAATAAGGAAGCTACAGCGCGCTATGCAACATGAGCTGTTTTTTTTTTCTTTTTTTAATTTATATGGGCTTTAAATAAAGGCTCATATTAAATATATTAAGATATTTCTTGAAGTAACAAAATGATACTTACTATATGGTAGTTTGAATATTTTGAATAGATTAAGATAATTAATTATGCCATGATGTCTATGTCATTTTGAAATTTAAATAGAAAAAATATATATTATGTCATGATGCTGAATATATTTTGAATAGAAAAAGATCGATAGTTTGTGATATTAGTAATACTATGGATATTTTGAGTCGCAATTTGGACTTTGTATTGGTTCAATATGAATACTATAATTTTTTAATCAATTTGATGTTATTTATTATTCTATGAGACTTAGATAATGTTGATATTTAGTACAAATATATGATATAATTTTTATAAAAATAAAAAAACGCTATGTGGCATAGCTTTCGCTATAGCGACGCTATTCGCTATAGTTTTTTTTTTCGGCTTCCCGCTATGACGCGATAAACGCTATTTAGAACCTTGATATATCTTGATGAGTAAATTATGTGAATTGATATTGGGGGTTCTGTTTCTATCAAATCAACATTATTTTAAAAAACAAAAATTCTTAATGAATTATCTAGTGCCAGTTTAAGTTCCCGAAAAATCTCCCAATTTATTTTCCATTTTTGAATTTATATGTTTTTTTTAATCAATTCCAACTTATTATTTTTTTCCCGAGCCACTTATTATGTTACGTATAAATACTTAATAGATTAAATATTAACAATTGCATGCCTAGCTCTCAACACTTAAATTTGAAATATAAAATTTATTATGTTTTCGCTCTTATCATCCATCCACCTTTTATACATTTTCTAATGATTTTTTTTCCTTCGTTAAATGTGACCCATGAATATTTCTGACGATCGGTGGAAAAATTTATAAATCTGAAACTACGAATGTCTTGTATGCTATTTTTTTTATCAAATGAGATCCATATTTAAGTATTTGTAGACTCAATTTGCTATGTATAAATACTTGTTAGATATAAATGTTTGATATATTATGTATAAATATTTGATATGCTATGTATAAGTACTTGATTTTTGCTATATAAATTGGCGTTATCACGGGGGTAGGCAAGTACCTACCCCTGAATTTTTTTTTTTTTTTTTGTAATAGGACCGGACTTATTTGACTGGTTGCCTACCCCTGTGATATTTGCTTGCCTACCCCAGCCAGAGCTCAAATTGTACTGGGCTTATATTATGAACTAAAAACAATGACGCCGCTAGCCCACATTGGAAGTGGTTACCGAAGCCCATAACCCAAAGCCCAAGCCCCAGCCTCTAGTTGATTCTTCTCTACGTGATGCGCATGGCATTGAATCAAAATAAAAAAGGTACACTAGAGCCAGAGGATTTTACACGAGTCGCTAGAAGAAGAAAGGGGTTTGAAAAATAGTAGGAATTATCGGTATCGGGATCGGGATTGGTATCGGGATCAGCTCAGGATCAGAGTTTTTTCCTTTTTTTATGATTTGCTACGTGAAGATCGGGGTAAGCTGATACCGATCCATATCGGCTGATCCGGATCGGTATCGGCCGATAATTCCTACTATGGTTTGAACTGTGGGTCTGTGCCCGCCCCGGTCCCGCCAGTCATGAGAAGAAGAAAGTTGTTTGAACGGTGCCCACCACTGTGCGTCTGTCAGTCTGTGCCTGCTTGTTACCAACCTGCCCAGATTGATTGAAACTTGAAACTTTAGGGGACTTCGATAAATTGATTGAATAGCCGAATAGGTTTGGATTTCTTGCATTAATATATTTTAAGTTATTTTTTTGAATTGTGTCTTGAATCTGGACCCATTAATTTATTCGAATCCGAATCTGATTTTTGCCTACCCCTAGCTCAAATTCTAGCCTCACCACTAGGCAGAGGGTGTGTTTTTAATTCCTTTTTCTTATATGTTATCAATAAAACTTCGGGTTGGTGAGCATAATGTCACACCCCGACAATGGGGCCGACAACCCACCGCGCTGTCAGCGCAAGGCGATTTTATTATCATGCACAATCTTATAAATATATACATACACTACCAATGACATAAACAAGAGCCACGATACCTGTAAAAACTTTGTGGCATGTCTCGTAGTCCTCTAGGTAGTTCAACATCTCGCTTTCGTGTGTTGCGCTTTGTACCTGGAACCCACCGAAGTGGAAATATGTGAGAGATTGAAAATCTCCCAGTGCGGTATTCAGTTCCAATCGAGTTATTCTTAGATTCAACCAACTAAATCAAACCACACTGAGTTCAAATATAAAAAGACAACATCGATAATTGAAATTCAGGAACAACTTAAGAAAACTGAAATTGACCAAGACGCAAATAAATTGATCGTAAAGAAAAATGCAATTGTCACATTGTCTTAACATGATCATAAATTCTAAAATAGCACCAAGCACAAACAATGAAGACAATGAAAGAATCAATGTTCCCAATAAACAATTCAGCACTATAATTATCAACTAGTATAAATATATCAAATGACTAACCAGCCAACTAACCTAAAAATAAGTTCATATATAAAACTTCCATGTAATATGGCTAGTGAACAAATGTCCTAAATTGAAAATTCGAGTACCATCATTACGTTACAACATGAAATGCTCAAGTATCATATCAAATGCTCAAATGTTCATGTGCAGAATTGTTAAGAAATTCATCTCAGTTCTCAAATAAAACTTCAATATGTCATGCTTTATTCACAACTATTTATCATAGAATAAATTATCATTATATTAGGTAATCATTTTGGTATTAACAGTACTCGGTCATGCGTTACAAGTACAGCGCCTATATGACTCTGGTCATACACTACAAGTTTAGCGCCTACATGACTGTCAAGATTCATACAAGACTCCGATCTTGTGCTACCACGAATATGTTCCTATACAATTTTTGTTATGGCCATACTTTGAAATTATGTGCTTACCCTGAATAGGGTGCCTACATGACTAAAGTTATGTGCTACAAGTTCAGCACCTACATAACAGAAATTATACGCTTACCTCGAATATGGCGCCTATGCAATTTCTGTTATGCGCTACAAGTTCAGCATCTACATAACAGAAATTACACGCTTACCCCGAATATGGCGCCTATGCAATTTATGTTATGCGCTACAAGTTTAGCGCCTACATAACATAAATTACATGGTTACCCCGAATAGAGCACCTACATGATCGTTAGGTTTCAGACATCTGGTTATTTAGCACAGTTCACAGTATCATGTTACAAATCATTTTTTTCCAATTCATGTCATCTTTTAGTTTCAAAATATGCTTTATAAAAATATGCTCATGCATGCATGCTTTTGACTCAACTAATAAATACAATGCATAATATAATTTAACTCTAACTTATGTTGCAGACCAAGTACTTCAGATCAAGTCATTCTTATTTTCGGAAAATAGAATATGCCTAACATGTAAAGTTATGCATTCATGTCATGCATTTATGATAATTACTATGCATCCATATCTTCCTAAGGTTCATTTAAATCAAACTCATGCTTCAGCTAAGTTTCTTTGTACCATGTTATACCCAGCTTATGAAAAATATAATCATGTCCCAAAAACAAATAAGCATTCAAAACATGCAGTTTCAAATCCATAACAAGCATTCAAATATAATATGACAAACAAACATATGAACAACAAGCAATATTCAAGAAAAATAGCAATCAAGCAAGCCAAGTCATTTTTCAACTATTGTTAAACCAAACAATTAAATTCATGACATGCCATGGTCTGAAGAGTACATAGAGAAATCTTACAATACCGGACTTGAGATTCATGCATGCTCATTTAAACTTACACTGCTTTCATCTCTATAGTTTGTCACCATACCAACCGATTTGGTTAACATATATAGTAGCGGGGATGTTATTATGAGGTCTACTAATTTTGGCATTTATATCAATTTCAGTGCATTCCCTTTATATGCATGCCTTGCAAACATGAACCATTACCCAAAAATTGATCAATACTCACTCTATAACAATCAGGCAAACCAATTCAATCATTATAAGCAAGCAATTGACAATCAAGTAAACTAAATCAACAATTATAATCTAGCAATCAAAAATCAACAAAATTAGTTGGAAGGAGCTAGGAATAACTCGAAACCCACACTTGTTAACGTTGGGCATGACAAGGCTCAAAGTCGGTTCACAGTCCAGAATCAAGTCGATCGAGATGTTCAAAAAACAGCCCCTCAGACGTAAACAATCAACCAAGCAAATCAATCTTCTGCATCTCACGGGCCGTGTCAGGCCATGTACGTAGTTCTGACGGCAACAACTTCTCACCATCTCCGTTCCTTTTCTTCCCCCTTAATTCATTTATTTCCCTCACCACTTCCCTTGTTTGTTTGTTTTTTTTTTTTTCTTTTCTTTTCTAGCTATGGCCCTCTGTTGGATGAAGGAGAGAGTCCCCAAAATAATAGAAGAGCGGTTGTATTTATTTCATTGTGATTTTTATATTTTATTTCCCCTTCTTTTAAGAGAAATTTCAGCCATGGAATTAATAGTGGAGTTAGGTAGAAAAGTGCTAGACAGGTGTTACCATGAGAATTTGATACAAAATGATGTTAATTTATATATTGACTAGTGACATGCCGAAAATTATATTTGTTTAAAGAATATAACTTTGACTTATAAATTACAAAGTTACCAATGAATATATTGTTATATAAATTTTAAGACATTTCTAGACTAAAATGAAACCTATCTATTTACTTGTAACTGTACAATCAAATAACTGCAAAATAATTGTTCATATTAATTAACAAAAATTCAAGATAATCTCAATATAATAATATTATGGCTACGTTTCAAATATTTCTCCAATTATGAGCTTTACTTCGAGTAAAATTAAATTTTGTAAGTATTCAAAAACTAGGATGCTACAATTTCTTGACATGGAAATCAAAATTGCTATTAAAAAAAAATACTTCCTTTCAAATTAAATAATTCTCCACGTTTTTCAAAACTATAATGTTACACATAAGATGAAATTTCTCTAGCGATAACAAATTTATTCCTATTATAATAATTACTTACACAGAGAATCCTCTGTTTCAGTTCTTTTTACAACCTTATACAGCTGAATTTACTTAATTTTGAAAACATTATATATAGTGGTAATGTAATGCATGCAATCATTCAAATATTTGTTTTGAAGAAGGCTTCTCTTTTCTGATATTCTCCAAGAGCCCAAATCGGGAAGATATTACGATACATCACATAGTTGAGTAATCCACTTGTCCGAAAGCTCCCGGTCATTTCCTAAATTAAATTCATTTCAGGTTGTGTTAGTTTTGAATGCCCAACTGTTCTGTATCTCTTAACTACTATGTTGACCTATATGTACTAGAAGGGTGTTGGTTTCAACTCAGTACCTGTTGTGGGAAATCTCCATTGTCTAACTGCATGTCAATTAGGTTTCTAGCCGCACGATCCACAGGAGCTGGATCCCTTTCAATCTGGAGATTTAGGCAAGTACAATGTTTGATGTTAATTTAAGAAAAAAAGATACATGGGATAAATCGGTCATCCATTGCACTAAGAAGTTACCTGGCCAGCCTTAAGAAGTGCAAGCATTGACCATGCTGTTTGTACAACATTCGATTTATTTCCTGGTAGATTTGTATATACCTGTTGGAAAATGAATATATATATATAACTCAATATTGGCCAGATAAATACTCACAGCTTTTATCAGAGTTCTTAATTAGAGTAAAATTATGCCATATTTAAGTATCATGGATGTTCTCTAATTAATTGGCCATGACTGGCACAAGTTCAGAAATCTGTTGAAGAAGTGGAAAACCAAAAATATCATGATTAAAAAATGCTTTAACTAGCTTAGAGCCGATCAAACTCTATTAATATAATGTTAATTCAATATAAGTAGAATCTTGCTAGCCTTTGTGGTGGAAGAAAGGTAACTTTCTCCCCAGCCACCATCACTGAGCTGTTTTGAAAGGAGGAAAGCACAAGCTTTACGAATGGCCTCGCAGTTTGCATATGTTTCTCCAGTCGCTAAGAGACCTTGAATGCCAAAAAATGTGCCATATATGTAACATATTCCCCATGACCCAAACCTGTGCATTCATAAATTAAGTGCAATGTTACAAATTATATTGAAATATTATTATAATTCACTTCTGCTTGAATTAATACAAGCAGCATAAACCATCACCTCCAGCTAAACGGCAAAGAAATGGGATAAAATGATAATAAACAAACTATATATGAACACAATGGGATTCTAAACATATTTAATACAACGGAATGGAAGAATATATTCTGACCATGAGCCATCATCATTTTGTGTTTTCTTGATGTATTCTTTACCCGCTATGATGCGTTGCTTTATGTCTTTCGTGCGATGCCTATCATATCTCTCTTTAAACAGCATCAATGCCTGGATTACAGATGATGTGCATTCGACGCACCTGCAATTATGTATTTTTATTTATTATTCACATTGTTTTGAATAATTAATGTTATCACAAACTTGATATGGAGTTTGGACTTCTTACGAGTAATCCAGCATGACGTCCTCATACACCTCTGTTATGTTAAAGACCTAACATTAAATTAAGAAGAGAAATGAATTCACAACTTCAAGGGGATACAAAATAATAGTAATAAAATTATGAAGCAAAAATAATAATATGATTTTCATATAATGGAAACAAATTCATATAAGCTTTGAGTTATAAACATGATAGATATCAAATCCCTTGAATTGCTTAGATTTAATTATTTTCTTTTGATTTCTCAAATAGCTAACATAAACTTGCAAGCATCCCTGCAGAAACAATAAAAGAAAGAGAAGTGTTTCTGAAAAATATACCTCAACCCATGGATATGATCGTGTCAATTCCCAACCTGAGAAACCACCATCAGGATTCTGCACCACAAATTACTCATTGGTTTCCGTCTCAGCAAAATAATTTCTCACACTAGTTTGGGAGTTGAATGGAAGAAAAATAAAAAAATAAAGAATAAAATATAAATAAAAAACCTGTAAAGATAGCATGAAATTAACAGCTTCATAAATTCTTCCGCTCGGTGCATGATCACCAACAATATCCGGTGATATGCTTGACAAAAGTAGCAATGCCTACAATAAAGAAAAATCAATAGGATAACATTTACTTCCACCACCTAATATGACCTATCTACATAATTGTCACAGCTTGAACAAGCAATGGTTTTCTTTATATGTATATGAAGTGACCTTCAGAGCCTCTGCTGTGCAGTCTGACACACACCATCCCTCATCAGCAGTTGAGAAGCCCCAACCACCTTTGGTGAAACTACGAAAATGTGATTTAAAGTCACCCGGAGGATTGTCCATGATCTGAAGAAATTAAACAAGGTATTAGAAATAGCAAGGAACTTTTCATTTGTAAGTTTCCTTTTCAATTTTAGAAATTTCATTTACCAACTCCTTGAAATTTGAAGTATATACATTGTATGGGTCACTTGATTACTTAGCTTTTTCAAGTGCTTAGTGGTCAACTTTTTAATGCTAATACTGATTAAAGTTTTTGTTGCTAGGGCTTGCAAATTTAATCTAATAACAAATGATTACTGCTTTACATCAATGATTTGATGATAGGGAGAGCTCATCTTGAGCAATCCGTTTGTTTTTACTTTTCTGTTATTTATCTCTCAAGAAATGATTGTAACATGACTCATGTAACTCTTCATTCTTGAATCAAATAGAGGCTAGACCTCCATTTTCCTCAAAAAAACAAATGATATTGACCAAAATCAAGGCCAATACTTCAATAGAAGAATATAATTAGTTACCTGTGAGGCTTTCAGAAAGTCATGTGCTTTTCTTAGTGTACTTGCATGCTCCTTTGCAAAATCACAGGCCAAAATGGCTTGGATAGCTAAAGCTGTATCCCACGCCATACTACATATATATGTCTAACCATAAAAAAGGAAAAAAAAATTGTTTACATTGTATTCTAGTACTGAGAACACCAATTTGGCAAGTACTATGTAATTAAACACTAAGAACACCAATTTGGTGCTTCTATAATAATTTTGGAGCTCATGAACACCTAGAAAATGCTAGCCTAACTTGTGTAATGTAGCACCAAATTTATACTCTGCCCCTTGCTTCCTATTTAACATGACCCTAATGGTGGATATTTAATACAGAAACAGTGCTATGTACTTCATCATGTCATGCCTCGTGAATTGGACAAGAAAAATGACAAGAAAGCTCTTGTTGATTTTATTCCACCCTTGATGCTTTGGTTTTCATAACTTTCATGATAGATCCAAAGAAACATACCTATGTACATTGTAAGGATGGATTCCAAAAGGTTTTTCTTTGTGTGTGTGTGAATCAAATTCTTTAGGAAAAATTATAAATTTGAAGATATTCACCTTCATTCTCATGCCATCTTCACTGATCCAAAGAAAATCAGGTATTCTTCCAAGATGGCACTTCAAGTCCTCGCAATTTGGATCCCTCACGAAAGAACAGAGCATTCGCGTCGACTGTTAGATTAACTTTTAATTCAGTTTACTTATTCATGGAAATACTTCCAAAGCTCTTATATTTTATGATATCTACCGCGTAATCAAAATTACTATTACTAGGATAAGGATATGCCTCTTGCCCAAATTACTAATATTTAACATTCCAACAATAATATTCTGCCTCTGCCCAGTATATTTTGGTTGCATTTGCTCAATTGAATTTCATTTTTCCATTGTGGTTTAAGCTCATTTCAATGCATGGTTTACATGATGTGAACTACCGCTAGCATGGAGTATTGGATTTGTCAATCAAGATCACATAAGAAGATTGTACTGCTGGATTTTAGAAATCAGCTTAATTACCTCAAATTAACTAATAAGATATTAGTACAATTCTTGAAGCAATATATACTTGCCTTTTCCTGTGCTCCCAGATGTATGTATCTCACACTTGCATCTTCATATTTGATATACTTCTCCACTCTATCTAGTGCTATTTTTCTCAAGAATGAACACGGCCAAATTGTAAGAGGATATTCAAATTTATATAGGCAATCCTTCAGGAATTCACGAAATCTCGATTTTGTAGTTCCACAATTTTCCTACATTGATTCAGGTTTGTTATTTAATTAAAAAAATAAAAAAAATTTCAAAAAATGTAAAATTTGGTCTCCAAGTACATTTTATTAAGGAGATCATGTTAAATGCTCCGGATCGACTTTTTGGCCTTTAGGAATGAAGATATAAATGTGAAATAAAACACATCATTTACTTCATGAACCACAATAGTATATATATATTCGAGTAAGGCTTGGGTGCTATGGATAGCATAGAGGGCTACGGTGCTACGGCTCAATATTCGAGTTTTCAAAATTCTAACGGTCAATCCGAACCGTTCATCTTGTTCTCCATATTAATATGTGTTTGGAGACCAAATTTTACATTTTTTGGAAATTTTATACTATTTTTTTAGCTAGGTAGAAAATCAAATATCTGAATGGTGCAGAATTTTTTAGATCAAGTGATTTTCTACCTAGCTAAAAAAATAGTATAAAATTTTCAAAAAATGAAAAATTTGGTCTCCAAACACATATTAATATGGAAAACAAGATGAACAGTTTGGATCGACTGTTAGAATTTTGAAAACTTGAATATTGTGCCGTAGCACTGTAGCCCTCTATGCTATCCATAGCACCCAAGCCTTACTCTATATATTCAATATATCCTTAATTGATCAGATAATCAGAAACGATTTTTGAATTTGTTCTTATAAAAGATTGATTGTTTAGTACTAGAGCGCTAGTACCTCAGAGAATGTTTTGCGTGCTTGATTCCAATCAATTGTATCGTACTTTTGAATGTGCAACTCCTCTCTCAATGATAGTATCGTGTCTGTAATCGGACCGACGAACCTCTTTCCATATAAATATGACATGGCCAAAAAGTTCAATCTTATAATGCACCAAAATTTACCTGAATTTCAAACAAATGACACATTAAAATACTAGTCAGTACATATATATCCAATAATATATAATAAAGATTACCTGGATGAATAGGTAAACAGGAAGGGAGAAGAAAAAGCTCCGGCGGCATCGGGTTTAAACCCGACCATTCATATACTCCAAGGACCTGTCAGTAAATTTAGTAATTCATAAATTTTATTCTATCATATTTGTATTGCATTAAATAATACAAGTTTTGGTTCAGGCATCTAATGAAACAAATCAAGATACTATATATTTTTTACCGATAGAATAAGCTTTCCCCATGATGGCATCATGGTAATTCCGCCATGGTGATGGATCCATTTTCTTGCGAGATACATTGCCTCATAATCTTCTTTACTACTGGCCTCTTCTCCGAGTAGCCTTAAAGCAGTGTAGAATAGAGCAGTGCAAAGCATGCAACTGGGTGCCTCATCATGTAAACCCCAACCTCCGTCTTCATTCTGTCATTTGAGAATTTTGTCTATATTTTTTTATAGCATTTGAATATATTTCACATCAAATTAAGTTATAGTTGTGCTTAGCAGATCAACTATAATGTCAAAAATTAATTCAGATTCCAATCTAATCGAATGTGAATTAACTCTAATTTAGTAACTTAATCGGGATAAAATTTGGATCTAATTGGATCAGGTTAGATCAGGTTTATAATCATGACTTTAATGCTTTATTTTTCAATTTAATTACTTTAAATTGGCAAATACAGACCTATGTCAAAGCTCCACACTTACTCAGCATGTTTGCTTTATTATTTAGTTTAAATGTTATAGTGTCCAATCAACGTGCTTTATTATGATCAGTTGAGATGTTTTATTATTCAGTATGGGTGTTTTATTATTCAGTTAAAATGTTACAGCATTTAGTTTGCATACTTTATTATTCGGTTCAAATCATTAACCAGAGTTTTGCTGGAAATTTGCCAGAGCTACCGTCTAAGATTAGATATGTCGATCAGCTTCTTTTACAATTCTGCATGCATACGGATGTATTTTGTTTTTATAAAATTAATTTTGTATTAAATAAGTTCTCTAGTATCAAGTCTTGGATGGTGCAGTGCATCAGACAAAAATAGTGTAATATATAGGTACTGTTCTTACTTGATGGTTGTACATGTAACGGCGCAATTCCTTTTGATGCTCATATGATAGTATATGTAACATTCCCATTACATAAAGGACAATAATCTGATAAAGTGACAAAAAAATATGTCAAAAATAAACACAAAATTAGAAGAGCATTCACTACATTATACGAAAAAATTAGAAACTAGAATTAAACTAATAAATTAGTACCAGAATTGGTGTCACGGATATGACTCCGTCAAAATCTCCAGGCCAATGCCTGTTGAATGTAATCCAAGTCAGCAGCCAAGTCAGCAAGGTGCATAAGAACTGCAGTTTCTAGAAGCTACGTTTTTAGTTATAGGTCTATTTCTGTTAAGAATCAGTTGTAACCATGTTGTTAATTATAGGCAGCCACGTTCTCTGTTTAGACGTGTGCAGGAAAGGGTAGTTAATTTCTATATTTAGTTTGTCATGTAGTGGGTTGGTTATAGGCTAGTTATAGCAGCGTTATTTTGGGATTAGTAGGTTCTAAATATAGCTGTCTGTAGTGGGAGTAGTTGGTTCTAAATTTAGATGTTGTAATACTTTAAATTCTGAAATCTTGTAATCACGTTATGCAGAAAAAGAAGTAATGAAGTAGTGAATTTCAACAGAAATTCTTTGTCTCTGTTTTTGTTCTTCCAGAAAATTCCAACAAATTGGTATCAGAGCCGAAGGTTAGAGATCAGGGCAGATCCGACCATGGCAGAGAACATGAGCATTTCGAATCCGTCGATTCCGCTGTTCAAGGGAGACAACTACGAGTTCTGGAGCATCAAGATACGAACTTTGCTCAAGTCGCAAGGTCTATGGGAATTGGTGGAGACGGGAGCACCGACCGCAGATCCCACACCAGCAGAAAGAGCAAAGCGAGATGCGAAGGCGTTGTTCTTCATTCAACAAGCCGTTGTTGACACGGTGTTCATAAAAATCGCAGCAGCGGCATCAGCAAAGGAGGCATGGACAACCCTGAAAACTGCATTCCAGGGATGTTCGAAAGTCTGCGAGATAAAACTACAAGGCTTGAGAAGAGAGTTTGAGACGCTGAACATGAATCAAGGCGAATCTGTTCAAGCATTTCTCACAAGAGTCACATCCACCGTCAACCAAATCAAGAGTTGTGGCGAAGATCTTGCTGAAAAGATCGTGGTTATGAAGGTGCTCCGCAGCCTTACCTCAAAATTCGACCATGTCGTGGCAGCAATCGAAGAGTCCAAGGACCTGTCCACATACTCTTTCGACGAGTTGATGGGTTCGCTGCAAGTCCATGAAGTACGACTTCTCAGATCTGAAGAGAAGGACGATTCTAAGGCGTTCCTCACCAGAGGCAACTCAAGTAGAGGAAGAGGTCGCAACGGTAGAGGTTGTGGAAGAGGCACGAGCAGCGGAGACAACCGTCAACAACAACAAACAACAAAAAAGGATATCGAGTGCTATTATTGCCACAAGTTTGGTCATGTCAAGGCAGATTGCTACAAGAAGAAGAGGGAAGACGGACAAGGTAAGCAAGGCATTGAATGCCACTATTGTCACAGAATCGGCCATGTGCAGGCTGATTGCTACAAGAAGAAGCGTGAGGAAGATCAAGCCAATGTTGTAGAGGAGAAAGGCACCGAAACCATTCTCTTCATGGCCAGCAGCGCGATTGACAAAATTGAGGCAAGCAGCATCTGGTTTCTCGATAGCGGATGTTCAAATCACATGCCCGGATTCAAGCAGTTGTTTGAAGATTTGGATGAAACATACAAATTGAAGGTTAAACTTGGCGATGACAAGCATATTCAGGTAGAAGGCAAGGGCACAATTGCAGTGCACACCAAAGAAAACGGTAAGAAAATCTTGCATAATGTGTATTACATTCCGGACTTGACTCAAAATCTGTTGAGTGTCGGGCAGTTGATGGATTGTGGTTATTCAATTGTGTTTGAAAGAAAAACTTGTGTAATAAAATCCAAAAACCAGGTATTGGTAGAAGTGAACATGGAAACCAATAAATTGTTTCCCTTGGAGGTTTCAAATGTAAAGGAAAAAGCAATGGTTGCAAAAGATTTGAACCAATCTGAGTTATGGCATCTTAGATATGGTCATTTGAATATCAATGGTCTGAAATTGTTGAACCAAAAACAAATTGTTTATGGCCTACCCGAAATCAACCAAATAGGTGTTTGTGAAGGGTGTATATTCGGTAAACAAGCCAAGTTTCCATTCCCAAAAGGCCAAGCCAAGAGAGCAACTCAAGTGCTTGAGTTGGTTCATGCGGATTTGTGTGGTCCAATGCAAACCGAATCTCTTGGAGGCAGCAAATATTTTCTGCTTTTCACAGATGATTATAGTAGGATGAGTTGGGTGTATTTCCTACAAAGCAAAGGAGAGGCATTCAGAAGTTTCAAGGTGTTTAAAGCTTTTGTAGAGAAGCAATCTGAAAAGAAGTTGAAGACATTAAGAACAGACCGAGGTGGTGAGTTCCTCTCAAAAGAATTCATTAATTTCTGTGAAAATGAAGGGATACACCGTGAGCTAACCACACCCTATACACCTGAGCAAAATGGGGTTGCTGAGAGAAAGAATAGAACTGTGGTAGAATTAGCAAGAAGCATGTTGAAAGCAAAAGGATTACCAAACAAATTCTGGGCTGAGGCAGTTGCAACTGCGGTGTATGTGCTGAACATTTCACCAACAAAAGCCGTGATGAATAAAACTCCATTTGAGGCATGGTTTGAGAGGAAACCAGGGGTAAGTCATCTAAGAGTATTTGGATGTATAGCCTATGCATTTGTCAATCCACAAAAGAGAACCAAACTTGATGAAAAATCTGAAAAATGTATTTTCATCGGGTATTGTACACAATCAAAAGGGTATCGGCTATATAGTCCAGAAAGTGGTAAAGTCATGGTGAGCAGAAATGTAATGTTTGAAGAAAATTCAAATTGGAAATGGAATGAAGAAAAGCAAGGAGTGGAGATTGTTGAATTTGCAGATTTAGATGATGTGGAAGATGAAATACTTCAACAGCCAAGCAACTCACGAAGTTCAGATCTGAACAGCAGCAGTTCTGATGCTGATTTATCTCCAGACAGTCCTGACAGAAGCCGAAACCCTGACCCAAATACACCAACAATAAGAGTGTACAGCAGGCGTCACATTGTTCCAGAAACACCTGTAAGAAAGATGAAATCTGTGCAGGAATTGTACGAAACAACACAAGCATTATTTTTTGTAGACACAGCAACCAATGAAGAAGCAGCAGAAAATGAAGAATGGCATCAAGCAAAGAGAGAAGAATTGATCGCAGCAAAAACAGTGAAGCTCAAGCGGAAAAATTCTGAAGAGCAGAACGCATGCATATTTACCAAGGCATTATCACTAGGCAAGTCTGAACAAAAGGAAATCGAATTGGAGTATGTTAATACAAATATCATGACCAAGGCTCTTGCAAGAGAGAAGTTTGTTTGGTGTCGAAGAATGATGGATGTAGATGACTTTGGATTAAGGGGGAGTGTTGAATGTAATCCAAGTCAGCAGCCAAGTCAGCAAGGTGCATAAGAACTGCAGTTTCTAGAAGCTACGTTTTTAGTTATAGGTCTATTTCTGTTAAGAATCAGTTGTAACCAGGTTGTTAATTATAGGCAGCCACGTTCTCTGTTTAGACGTGTGCAGGAAAGGGTAGTTAATTTCTATATTTAGTTTGTCATGTAGTGGGTTGGTTATAGGCTAGTTATAGCAGCGTTATTTTGGGATTAGTAGGTTCTAAATATAGCTGTCTGTAGTGGGAGTAGTTGGTTCTAAATTTAGATGTTGTAATACTTTAAATTCTGAAATCTTGTAATCACGTTATGCAGAAAAAGAAGTAATGAAGTAGTGAATTTCAACAGAAATTCTTTGTCTCTGTTTTTGTTCTTCCAGAAAATTCCAACAATGCCCATCCTTTGCCTGAATCGCTGAGAAAAAACAAATTGCTCTATGCACAGCTGCTGAAGCTGTTTTTTCTTCAGGGCATGCTCTTTTGAAATAATCAAAGTTATTCTCTTTTGCTAGCTGCAGGTGGAATAAATAAAGAATATTATTTTCATTTTACTTTGGTTGTCACTTGTGAGAATGGAACTCAAATTTAAGTTTAGATCATAACCGTCTGTAGAATCTGGATCAATCTGAACCAAAGTAAAATGCACAGTTCAGATCTAAACTCAAAATTTTGAGTCAACTCCCATTAACAGTTCAGATCTAAACTCAAAATTTTGAGTCAACTCCCATTAGAGTACAAAAAACGTGACGTGCCATGACTAGTTACACCGTGTCTTGGGTCACATACTGTCCCATGACTACTACAATATTATAAGTTTTACAAGTGACATCCCGTGACGTGACGTGCCGTGCCGTGACTACTACAATCATCAATTTGAGAGGTTTCTAAATATTTCAGAAATTACAAAATGAAATTATACATTTTATTTCAGTCAAATTGATTTTTAGATTATTTGTTTGACTGTAATTAACTTTGAAATAATTTAATTATTACTTCTCTCAAATATTACGTATTTTCCTCAAACATGTTCACTATATGAATATGTCCTTGTAAACTAAATTTTTACATTTTTTAGAACTTTTTTTACTATTTTTTTAGATGGGTAGAAAATCAACTGAAAATTTACAAGTATATATATATTCATATGATCACCATGTTGTACGGTTCAGATCAACTGTTAAGATTTTGAAAATAAAAATTGATATGTAGTATGCATATTGCCATAGCCTCACCCGAATTATTATAACATACTGAACGGGTTAGCAGGTGTTTAAGATGAGGATTGTTTATAAAAGAAAGTAAAGCAAATTAAGTAAATAAGATGAATTAATTTTTCAGATTTCTGATATACTACTCAAACGAAATGTTTGAGTGAATCATAGATTTGAAATATTTTGCCAATGATATATATAGATGAATTCAAACCTGCATCCTCACAAGTTGATCAGAATTTGTCTTCTTGTAATGCCTATTTATGTGAAACTCTCTTCGTTCCCTTTCTACTACAGCTCGATCTTCACTGGAGCCGAGTCGTTCATCAAACTCCCATATTGCTCTTCCAAGATATCTGCTACAAGTTTTCACCCAGGGCCCACCTTCTCCAATTTTAAGCTTCCACATCTTGTACGTACGTACCTATTCTGCACCAAGGACCATCTTTGTAAATCCATATATAAAACATGATGGAATATTTTTGTGTGCGTATACAATATATATATTGTGTATATTATATGTAGATAATAATGAACCAATTATTTTAGCTTGTTGAAAAGTTAAAAATATTGTTATTTAAGATTTTATTTATCTATATATATATATATATATATATATATATATATATATATATATATCAATTTTGCAGTAGAGGTTTTGGCAGTAGATCTCTCCTTTAATGAAATTTGATTTTCAAGATATATACTAGTTAAATAACTTAAGCAATCAAACAATCAACAAACCAAATTTCATGCTGTTTTCTAGATGTCGTTCAAGGAGTAAAAAAAGTGCATGCATATATACTTCATATATATATTGCCATTTTGGAATAGTTCCCTTTCCAAACCCAAAGACCAAGACATATTTAAAAGCGTATTTGGGTTGCATCACCCTTAATTGCATCTTAACTGAAACAAAGGTAAAAAGGATTTTGTATGCAAGAATTTTCATTTATTTCTTGATCAACGTTTACAATGGATACTGTATCCTTTATATAGACAGGGCAGTGATAGCTCACTAATCTAATCACAGCTAATAGAGTTTGTTACAGATATGGTTACTCTAACTATCTTGCCTAACAAACTATCTTAGGTAACTAATTCGGTTTGGCTAAAATATCTGTTGTTGACTTCTCTGGATCTGTTATTGGAGATAGTCCATTAGCCCCGCAAGCGAAGCCGGGGGAAGGAACGGTGAGCTTGGAAGAGAGAAGAAGATAGCGAGGAGAAGTAAGGGGCTTGGTAAAGATATCGGCCAGCTGATCATGAGTAGAGATATAGCGAATTTGGAGAGTTTTAGCGGCCACTTTTTCCCTCACAAAATGGTAGTCAATCTCTACATGTTTCGTGCGGGCATGAATGATCGGATTGGAGGCCAAGAAGGTTGCTCCAATATTGTCACACCACAAGATAGGGGGAGAAGAGAGAGAGGTGTGTAGTTCGGTCAAGAGATATTGCAACCAAACGAGTTCGGAGCTTGCAATGGCAAGAGATTTGTATTCGGCCTCCGTGCTAGAGCGGGCCACCGTAGGTTGTTTTTTGGAACTCCAAGATATGAGATTATTGCCAAGAAATATACAAAAGCCGGAGGTGGATTTACGGTCGTCAAGAGAACCGGCCCAATCCGCATCACAATATGCATTGAGGGAAAGAGAAGAGGCCGGTTGAAAAGAGAGACCATGAGACAAAGTGCCATTGAGATAACGAAGGATTCTCTTGACGGCTGCCCAGTGAAGAGTAGTGGGTGATTGCATGAATTGTGACACTCGATTAACCGCAAACGAGATATCGGGACGTGTAAGGGTGGCATATTGAAGGGCACCCACTATGGACCGGTAAAGATGAGGGTCATCGAAAGGATCCCCTTCATAGCGAGAGAGAGAAGTGTTGTGAGCCATAGGGGAAGGGAGAGGGTTGGAGTGGTGCATGTTGGCACGGGTTAGAATCTCACGCACATACTTGGTTTGAGAAAGATGAAGGCCATTCGAAGTCGGGTTGACTTCATAAGTCCGAATGAATTATTTCAAGAGGGAAAGAAGTACAAGAAGTGCTAGAAGTAAAGGGTAGTCTATGCGATTTAGCCATACAACAAGCATAAGTGCATAACATAAATCCATTCTTTTATTAGAACAAGGTAAATCTAGCAAATCTAAAAGTTTTTGTGTGGTAACGGATGAGGGATGTCCAAGTCGAAGATGCCACATGTTAGCGGAGACTCTTGCACCATAAAGGGCTTGGGGAGAAGATTTTATTTGTGGAGGAAGAATATAAAGGCCACTAATGAGCTTGACTTGGAGTAGCTCCTTCAACGTGTGCCGATCCTTAATGACACAATGAGAAGAACAAAATTCAATTAGAATTGAATTGTCAAGAGAAAGCTTAGACAAGCTCAAAAGATTTTTGGTGAAGGAAGGTACATGTAAAACATCCTTTAAAGAAAGATGGAAAGAAGAGAAGAATAAGGTGGAAGAGCCTATATGAGAAATATTCATACCATGACCGTCACCAATGTGGAGACAATCCATTCCCTCGTATGGCAAATAGGCGGCAAGGTTGTTGAGATCATTGGTGACGTGGTGGGTGGCACCCGAGTCTAAATACCACTCGGGACCGGTAGAGGAGGGGACGGTTTGGGCATTGTTAGCTTGAAAGCTGGACTGGATCAGATTTGCCTGCATACTAGGTTGGGACTGATCGGAATAATTGGCAAAATCAGTGCGGTACCAGCAGATTCTGGCACTGTGACCTCTCTTGGAACAAATCTGGCATACAGTGTCTTTATCAGGGTTAAATCCTGGGTCAGTCCGAATGTGAACAGGTCTAACCTGAGAAGAGGAGGATCTGCTAGAAGAATTCGGCCCATAATAAACAGGCCTAGGGGAAGGAGTAGGTAAAAGGGGTTGTTGTCGGGTCTGAGAAACAGATCCACTAGACCCGCCCCGTGAGCGGTATCCTCTCCCAGAGCGTGAGCCACGCGAGTTAGGTCTGGCGTGGGAATAGAGAGCGGCAGGACCGGAATCAGAGGAGAGAGAGAAGGAGGCTCCGGCAGTGCTACCGCCGAGCTGAGAGGAGAGAAGAGCTTCATGGCTGAGCAGCATAGCCTGAAGTTCAGCAAAACCGAGGTGCTCCTTGGCATTGGCCGCTGCAATGACGGAGTTGAAATCCGATCCAAGACCGGTGAGAACTTGAATGACGAGATCATCGTCTGACACAGGGGACCCAATGAAGGCCAATTCATCAGCAATCGACCTCAATCGCTGACAGAATTCTAAGCAAGTGGACCCGCCTTTGGTGGTGGTTTGCAAGGCTCGACGGAGCTCAGTGCGTCTAGCTCGAGAGGTGGCGGAGAATGACTGCTGAAGCAGGCGCCAAAGCTGAGCAGAGGTAGCAGAAGATACAGTCTGGTTGAGGATCATCTCAGAGAGAGAAGAACGAAGCCAGGTAAGGAGTAATTGATCTTGCTGGTACCAGTGAGAGTATGCTGGGTTGGTGGACTGAACACCGTCAGTAGTGAGAGTGATGGAAGGAGGATCCTCAGTAAGAAAACGGAACAGACCATAGCCATGTAAGGCAGGCTCAACCTGACAGCGCCAAGTCAAGAAGTTGCTGCGAGTCAACTTGGTGGAAATCGGGATGTTGAGAACCACCAGTCGATCAGGGGTGGAGGAAGAAGAAAGAGTTGCGGAAGCTGAATTGGGGAGGGGATTAATTTGAGAAGAAGAAGAGGGATCAAATACCATCGTTGCTCTGATACCATGAAACAAAGGTAAAAAGGATTTTGTATGCAAGAATTTTCATTTATTTCTTGATCAACGTTTACAATGGATACTGTATCCTTTATATAGACAGGGCAGTGATAGCTCACTAATCTAATCACAGCTAATAGAGTTTGTTACAGATATGGTTACTCTAACTATCTTGCCTAACAAACTATCTTAGGTAACTAATTCGGTTTGGCTAAAATATCTGTTGTTGACTTCTCTGGATCTGTTATTGGAGATAGTCCATTATTAACTAATTCTTAAAAAAAATGAAAGATTTAACTAAGCTAATATTGTCTAACCTTGTTAAAGAGGATCGCTCCTCGGACAATAGATTAATTAGGCGTAGTGCTTGCCAATATATGGGAGGCCCTGAACTGCACTTAGCTATATATATACTACTCGGGCCGATTATTTATATATACACACAAGGTAGATCTGGGTTCATTGTTTGGGTGGCTAAGCCACATTAATGATTTTAAAATTTTAATCATATATATTGAAATTTAATTAAATTTTATTTTTTTAGAACATTTTATATAGTCTAGTCCCTCGTAAAATATCAAACGTTTACTTGTAGTCTATTGGTTAGAGCTCTATTTTGTGGTTGAGGTGACTTGGCTTCACTTCCACCTACCACATTGTGTATTTTAAATTTCAGCCTCTCTATCGAGATTTTCTAGCTCCCCTCATGATATACATATGCATATACATATAATATACATATACATAGAGTAAATCTAGCATATGATGTGCTCACCAAGAACTTTTGGTAAGTATACTTCATGAGTGATGCGTGTATATACAAAATTTTGAAAATTTATAATTTATTTAATATCAACCCAAGCAGTCAAAAAGATGAAGTTTCATAAGTTATTTTATAAGTTAGTTTCATGTATTAAATTTAAATATTTTTTTAATAAATATGCATGCGCATGTGTATGTTTAAATATACATATTTGCATGTGTATGTATGAATAAAGCTGGTGTGCTCTGGCCACGTCGTACACGCCAGTAACATGTTCAGTTCTTGTTATGGTAGTTGAATTAATAAAGATCATTTACTGTAGATATGCTCCGAAGTACTGTTATTTGAGAATACTGTAGATGATGTGAACTCACCAACTACTTGGGTCATGAATCATGCAAACTTTAAGCCTGTACTGTTATGCGCCATATTAAAAATATATATATATATATATATATTAAGGCCCACCCAAAGAACGTATAATATATACACTACTAAAGAATAGGCGATTATGAAAGTGTACAATGCCACCATGTATGAAAACCACATACATTCATACACGGTTCAGAATCATATACATTTCTCCAAATTAAAACCGTGTACGAAAATAACATTCAAGCACAGTTTTAATTTAAAAAACCATGTGTAATTCATATTTTTTTTTTTAAATATGGTTACCCTCGATCTTAGTTCATACAAAAGCACCACATTTGCAATTATATCAAAACACTATATTCTATATTTTAAAAATTTATAAATTTGAACTGAACACATACCAAAAACACCACATTTACCAATATAAACAACATTCACAGTTAAACTACACAAATAAAGTATAAATTCATTCATTACAACCATTCTAAGTAAAAGAAATAGAAATCCAATAAAAAAACCTATATCGGACATTACATATATAGAGTTATTTTGCCAATATAATGGCCTGAAGTGAATGTTAGAGTCTTAAATCTGTTATTTATTTAGGTTTCGATATATTTAATAGAGGAGGGTTCAAATACCTCCATTCTTAGTGCCTCTATCATGCCTTCAATTTTAAAAGCTTTAATAACTCAAAATCTAAAACTTAAGAGTCCAAATAAAACCATTAAATATGATCTACATCATTTTATCTATGCACGTGTAAATAATTATGTCATTCCAACTTTATTTTAGTTGTCATCAAGAGTTTGTAAAAATGTACTAATATGGATAATTTAGAGATATTGATTTTTCAACTTATTGATTCACATAACAACAAAATTGAAATGTGTTAATTTTTTATGACCACACAGAGAAATAAATAACATAGACCATATCCAACGGTTTTATTTTGACTTTTTAAGTATTAGATTTTGAACTATGAAAGTTTTTAAAAATAGAGGCACAAAAAATGGAGGCTTTTGAACCCTCCTCTATATAATATATTGTAGAGTTATAATGGGTTAATATGTGAGTTTTCACAATTTTGGAGGGCAAACATGACAGTGAAAACTTTTGAAGGGAAAATACATAATATTGAAGTTTCTTGTGTGAATACATGAAATTCCTCCTTCATTTTTTAGTTTACTTTTATTGTGTTTTTGGTGGCTTAAAATCAGATTATGTTTTCAAGTTGCGTGATTGAGCGGTTTGAATCGACTATTTGATCTTTGAAAGCGGAGATATGAGCGTCAACTAAAACAAGATCCTTACTTTGTAACTCACCATAGCCCATCTAAATTAAACAAAAGTTAGTCAAATAATTAGCATTATGTAATCAAACAATGAAGTACCGTATGAAACTTTTGAGGAAAAGAAAACGATGTGGGTCTGTGGGTGTAGATGCAGTGCTGTCTAATGTTCTAAATTAAACAAAAATTAACCGAAATTGCAACAAACGGTGAAAAACTATACAAGAATTGTTGAAACTTCACCTGACATACACATACATGTACATGTACATGTACATATACATATACATATACATATACATATACATATACATATACATATATATATATATATATATATATACAAGCCAGTAACACGAATACAGGATGGGCCGGGGTTCCTGTGTCATTTTGGTTGAATTAATAAATGATCATTTATATAAGCGTGCTATTAGAAAGCGAACTGTAGAAGATGAGAAATCAATCAAGCAACATGAAAAGAAAACCCAATTTTAATTAAGCCCAACTCTATTTGGTGGCTTAATGATTTCATTCTTGTACAGTACTTTCTGATAGCAGTACTTCGGAGCAGACAAAGATGATTATCGTTTATTAATTCAACTACAATGACAGTATCATAAAAAGGATTACATATTACATATTATAATGTTTAACATAAATTGCAATGACTAGGCACGACAAAAACAACAGCAGTACAATCAAGAAAGCAATTATCAAGTTCGCTGTTTTCAATTTCTTTCTAATTATCAAGTTCTGTGTTTTTTTTATAAAAGAATGTAGGCTCAATGATTAAGTTGTAACAGCGATTATATAGTTACTCTAGACTGAATTCATACCAAAACACTGCATTTACTAATATAAACAACATTTACAAATACATTAGACAAATAAAGTATAAATTCATTCATTACAACCATTATAACTAATGGAAATGAAAATCATTTAATAATAACCCTTGATCTGAATTTACATATATACAGTTATTTACCAATATAATGGTTTGAAGTTAATGTTAGAGTCTTAAATACTATTATAGTGTTATTTACTTAGTTTCAGATATATGTAATTTATTGAAGAGTTAGAATGGGTTAATATGTGAGTTTTAGCAATTTTAGAGGGCAAACATGATATTAAAAACTTTTGAGGGAAAATATGTAATATTGAAGTTTTTTAGGTAAATACATGAAATTCCCCCTTTATATTTTATTTTACTTTTACTGTATATAGTCATCTATAGTATATTTGGTGGCTTAATTAATATCGTATTATGTTTTCAAGTTGCATGATTGACCTATCTCACATCTCCTAAATAGTGTGTAGAGTCATCTACAGTATATTTGGTGGCTTAATTAAAATCGGGTTCTGTTTTCAAGTTGCATGATTGACCTAAATAGTGTGGTGGATTGATTTCACATCTTCTAGAGTTCGCTTTCTAATAGCACGCTGATATGCAATTTGGGCATGTATCAAATGTATTTTATTATTTGTACTAAAATAAGACATTAGAGTATAATAATTTACAACCCAATTAGAAAATTATGTATTCTGTCAACCAAATTATAGCTCCTTTACAATAAAATTGGGAAATTAATTTATTCTTCCTTTTTGATCAATTTAATTAATTAATCACATTTTCCAGAGCTGTGCACACGGTACGTATGAGGTCTTTTCAAGTAGATTATGAGATTCGATTGAAATTTAAAAAAAATATACTTATATAATTAAACATAATGAGATTATTAAGAAACTTTTGTATTTGTCATTATGAAACTTTTGTATTTGTTAGTATTTTATTTTTTTTTACTTGTTATCTTTCACATTTATTGAATGCAAATTTGCACAACAAACGCATGATATGATACTCAAGTAGTTCATATGAAATTATGAATTGTATTTCTTACCTGTGATATGCGTTTCATAGCAATTAATATATATTTTATAGATGATATAAGAATAAATTCATGTATATAATGTTTTTAATAACCATTTTCTCAGCCGACGAACATATTCTTGAAATCAAATAAAAGTTCTTTTATTGTAATATACAGACCAATTAAATTAAATTTAGAGATATCATTTTAAAATAAATTTCCCAGCATAATTTAGCTCCGTGAAATAATAGAGGAAATCAACTTTAAAGAATAATCAGTAAATGAAAAATTATCAAAAATTAATAAATTTGTTTCAAATATATAAAATCTCAAATTTGGATCCTTTAAGTTGTTTTTTTTGCTTATTCTCAAATTTGTACCATAATGGACATAGAAGGACAATTTTGTGCTGAAAAAGATTGCATGAAGCGATAACTGATTTATGATATACTTTCAAAATTTTACATTTAGCTGCGGGTAACTGATCTATAATATACTTTCAAGATTTTACATTTAGTTGTTAAATTAAATTCTCAACGTATTTTTTTCTCTATTGTTTACTAGTCGCCTTAATTTGTGTATTGATATTGACAAAATAAAATGGAGTTAATATTAATGTTTGCTTGTAGGCCAAGGTTCCGTCTTCATTGCTCCTTTTTTAGTCCCTCGTACATCTTTCACCTACCATAGTAATGTGCCACTGATCACGTGGGTCCATCCACACTGCTCCTTATTTAATCCCTTGTACGTATTTCACCTACCATATTAATGACCAAGCCAATTTTTTTTTTTTTTTTTTTTTTTTTTTTTTTTTTTTTAACGCCAACACGGAATCGAACCCAGGTTCTTTGGTATCAATGCAAGCAACTCAACCACTGCTCTACATTAAGTTTGTTTTTATAAGGGAGTAGCTAAGGTATTCAATATAAACTTCAGCTGTCATATATATTCTGAAGATTTTTATTAATATCCCTGAAACAAATCAAAATTTTAAAAATGCCCCTGTTCCCAATTTTTTTTTAAAAATGTCCTGACCGCCTGGGCCCAGGGCGGCCCAATATTCCCTGTGAGGCGCCACCCTATGGGGCGGCCCATAGCACAAGTGAGGCGCCACACAGCAGGGCGCCTCATGTGTGTGTTGATTTAAACCCCGTTTTCTGCCTCTGTCACTTCTCGATTTGAGAATTTCGCTCGAGGCGAGAAACTGAGTGAATAGGTATGTTTTTTAATTATAATAATTAGTCATTACTGTAGTTATTTTTTACTGTTGTAATTACTGTTGCGTACTGTACATTTACTGTTGTGTACTGTACATTTATTGTTGCCTACTGTACATTTACTGTTGCCTACTGTACATTGTCTGTAGCGTACTGTATGTTTAGGGTAGCAATTTAGTTGTACAAGCACTGTAGCGTACCGTATATTTACTGTAGCAATTGCTGTACACGTACTGTAGCAACATTGTAATTTTTTTTAATTATTTTTCAATTAGTCATTTATTTTTCAATTAGTCATTTATTATTGTACCCATTATTATGTCATGTAATACTTGTAATTTTTTTTTTAAAATGTAGTTTGTTAAAGAAGAGATGTTAGTTGCACTGTATGTCGGCGGCAAGCTAGAAAGGGATGAAGATGGCGTGCATTACACGAAAGAAGTCGCATTTGGCTTCGAGATTAATGAAAATACCACATTTGAGGAACTGAAGGAGCTAATATACGAAAAGACATATGTAAACCCCAACAGGTATGAAATAGAATTGGCTACACGGATTGACAACTCACGTGTGGGGGGTAGACCTTACTTTGTTAAGTTTCCAATAACAGATGCCAATTTGTGGAGAGTTGTGTATACTCAATTTGTGGCTTGTGGGGTCCCGGTGATGGACATATATTCGAAGAGGGTTCCCCGGACGAGGGCTGGACCTTCAAGTTCGGCTGGGGCGGGACCTTCAGGTTATGACAATTCGGGTTATGACAACCAGGGGTACCACCAGCACTCCCTTTATGACAACCAAAGGTACCACCAGCACTCCCCTTATGACCACCAGGAGTACCACCAGCAATCCCCTTATGACAACCAGGAATATCACCAGCAGTCCCCTTATGACAGCCAGAGGTACCACAGCCCCGGTTATGACAACCAGGGGTACCACAACTCCCCAGAAAATACTGAAGAGTTACCACCACCACCCAGACAGACACCCATAATCCCTAGATTTCCAACTATGCCAGAGTCAGGACCGGTACCCGTTAATCGAAATGATATTGATATTGATGTTGATGCTATTGATGCCATACCAGAAAGGGAAATGGAAACGGGGGACGAATACCAAGGGGTTTGGGAAGCTGATGACTTATCAGATGGTGATGCAAATGTACCAGGTTTATCCAGGGCAGAAAAATTCCCGATTACAGGTCGGGGAAGTAAGCATCCGGTCGCCACATTCAACGACACCACAGCTTTCGAAGAGGCAGACATTAGTTTCTTCGGTCCTCGTGTTGAATACAATAAAGAACTTGCCGCAGGGCAAGTTTATACCAACATAGACGAACTTGTAAAGAAAATAAATGAGACTCATGTTCACGACAACTGGGAATGTATACTACACAAAAGGGACCGAACAAGGTTAGTTGTGCTGTGTAAAACTCACCCGCGCTGCGAGTTCCGCCTTTTTGCAACCCCTGTGGGTTCAGGGGAAGCATGGATGATTAAGAAGTGTGAACCACCTCATACATGCAAGTCTGCATCCACAAGGACAGACCATGCGCAGCTGACGACATCACTAATTGCCGATGCAATTGAGGAGGACATTAAGTTGGATCCATCAATGAGCATCAAGGCGGTGGCTATGACCGTCAGACACAAATACAAATATGTAATCCCAAAATACAACAGGCTGTGGAGAGGTCGTGAACTTGCTATCTGCAGGATATTCGGTAGTTGGAAGGATTCGTATGGCTATCTGGCACCATTGCTCCAGGCCATGGCAAGTACAAATGTCGGCACCGTATATGAGCGATGGCATGGCCTTTTTTTTGATAAAGACGGAGTACTAATAGAGGGAGCTCAACAATTCAAGGGCATAGCATGGGCTTTCGGTGCTTGTATCCAGGCTGTGCCATACATCAGACCCGTTATCAGCATTGATGCATGCTTCATGTCTGGCCGTTACGAGGGGAGGCTACTGATAGCATGCGCATATGATGCTGAGAACCAGCTGTTGCCTTTGGCGTTTGCAATTGTTCATAAAGAGGACGGCGAGAACTGGGGATTCTTTATGCAGTTTTTAAGAAGACGGGTGATTGGGGAAGGGAAGTTTTTCTGCGTGATATCAGACCAGCACAAAGGAATAAAATATGTTTTTGATCGTGAAGATTACGGTTGGTCAACACGTACTGGCCAGTGTGTGCACAGGTTGTGTATGCAACACGTTGCGGAGAACCTTTCCAAGGCAACCGGGGGCGACAAGTGGGTTACTGATACATTTAGATGGAATTGCAGAAAGAAAAAGCCGAGAAGGGTGGTAGAGATGACTAGCAGTTTTGCAAAGGTACATGTATTTCAATTGTTTACATATATTATTGTACTTTAAGAAAACAATTTTTTTTAGTACAATTGTTTACTTACATTATTCTATTTCCTTATTTTTTATGTAGTACATGCCAAAGGCAAATCTCTACTTAATGAAGGTGGGCAAAAATAATCCCCAAGATGTCAACGAAGATCCAGCATACGAGAAAATATATCAATCCCGTGATGGAGGTTGGCGTTGGGGAATTATGACCACCAACGGGTCCGAGTCGCTGAATGCAGTATTCAAGCAGAGCCAGATGTTGCCTGTGGCTGCAGTTGTAGATGACACATTCTACAAGTTAAATGTCTGGTTTCAGGAACGACGTGCTAAGGCCGCAGAATTAATAAGGATGAACCAGTCATTTTCAACAAGGGTGGAGGAGAAACTAAGACGACACAGGGACAAAGGTGCAACTATGACCGTGATCCCGATGGGTAATGATGGAACAGAATTCGAAGTGCAAAATCCAAATGAGTACGTTCCTACCAGCCGTAAACCAGACGGCACTATGGCGTTTGTCAAGAGGGCTTGCAAGTACGTGGTTAAATTCGGAGATGCCAGGGCGGTAACCTGTACATGCCAGGGACCCCAACTAAGTCACATACCATGCAGTCACGTGATGGCGGTATGCCGAGTGAGGAACTACTGCGAGGATCACTATATTGCTGACATGTACCGTACCGATTACCTTGCTTCCACTTGGGGTGGATCTTTCCATTCTTATCCCGATCAGCACGAGTGGCCTGCATATGTCGGTGATAGAATACTGCCTTCAGAAGGATGGATAAGGAAGGGGAGGAGGAGACACAAACGTGCTATAATGACCATGGACGAGATGGGTGGTAGGAGGCCATCGGGAAATCAGGCTCGCCGTTCCGTTTCTGACAGGCGCAACACAGGTATGTAGCATTTTTCAGAATTCATTTATGATTTTATTATATTACTAACTGAATTGTATTCTTATTTTCAGATGCCATAAACACGCACAACGAAAGAGAAAATGCTAGAGTTGTTGCTGAAGCAACTGGTAGAACACAACCCCCCCCCTCCTCCGAGCCAATCATCTAGTAGCCAAGCCTCTATAAGTAATGCCGCACCTGCAGCTCATACCAGTACAACTAGTCGTTTGTTAGGTTTATTGAGACGTCGTGGTAGGGGCAGATAAACTTGCTATTTTGCTTGTGTGAACTTTTTTGTTTATTGTAATATATTTCTGATTGTAGTATTTTTACTATGGGACCGCTGTATTACATTGGCGCGCATATTTTATGTTGTTTGCACTTTACATTTCGTTATTGTAACACAGTTTAATAATACAATTAAAGTTGAACAATATAATTAAAAGCGTAACAATATAATTAAAACCGTTAGATGTTCAATCTATTATAAAATATGCTTGGAGACCAAATTTTACATTTTTTGACATACTCATAATATTTTATTTTTTGACATACACATATACATAAACCCTAAACTTTTTTCACAAAATTATTCAAATCAAAATACTAAGATTTCTCTAAAAAAAAAAAAAAAAAAAAAAACACACACACATGAGGCGCCCTGCTGTGTGGCGCCTCACTTGTGCTTTGGGCCGCCCCAGGGGGTGGCGCCTCACAGGCTTTTTTGGGCCGCCCGAACCCCAGGCGGTCAGGGCATTTTTAAAAAAAAATTGAGAGCAGGGGCATTTTTAAAATTTTGATTTGTTTTAGGGATATTAATAAAAATCGCCGTATATATTCAGAATTTATTATAATACATGTTTTGAATTAGTAATATAATTAATATAATAAAAAATAAAATATATATATAATAGGCGTATCGTATCCTTAATTTTTGAGAATTGCCGTATTACCGTACCCGTATCGTATCCGACATAATACCGTACCCTTATTCATGCAACATAGCCTGGCACGAATCTTAAATACATGTGCATCTACCGTTCTGCATTTGTCTTTCAATGATTATGGTGGCTGTAAAATCAAGCCAAAGCTGGACAAACAATAATTCGGTGAGAATTATAGCTTCAATTACAAATTTATTTTCACCAATTTAAAAGTTTAATAGGTTATTGCCTAACTGTTGAACTCTAGAGACTTGCCTATTACATACCGGTGATGTGCTCAATCATCCATTCCTATCCACATATATTCCCTCGGTGAAATGAAGATATTGATATAATCTTTTACATCCTCTTATTTGAAAATTGGAAACTGACATGATGAAAATCAATAGACTCTTCATTCATGCTACATCATCAATATCCTCATCTATCCAATTTTTTTTTTTTTTCTCATTATTTATCATAATCGAATAGCTCATATTTTTTTGTGCTCTCTCATCATTTGAGAAAGAATATACGTTTATATTATTCTCACTAGTGGAAAAACATGAATCAGGATCGGTTATATACACATATCAGTATCGGAATCCAACCGATCCTGATGAAGGCGATACTGATACTATCAAGATCGGTTTTATATTTTTAAAGAACCGATCCAAATAGAAACTATTAGGATCGGTTTTTTAATAAAACCGATCTTAATAGTTGTTATCTAGATCGGTTTTTGACTAAGAACCGATCCCGATACGTACTATCAAGATCGGCTTTTATATAAGAACCGATCTTGATAGTATTTTCGATTTTTTTTTTTAAATTACATAACAACCGATCCTGATACGTACTATCAAGATCGGTTTTTATATAAAACTGATCTTGATAGTATTTCAGATCATAAATAAAAAAAAAAAAACTTTTAGGATCGGTTTTTATTTACAAACCGATCCTAAAATTTTTTTTTTTTCAAAAAAATCATAATTCCAAAAAAAAAAAAAAAATTTAGGATCGGTTTTTATTTAAAAACCAATCCTAAAATTTTTTTTTTTTTGGAATTATGATCTGATAAAAAAAAAAAACTTTTAGGATCGGTTTTTATTTAAAAACCGATCCTAAAAGTTTTTTTTTTTTTTTTTTAGAATTAGGATCGGTTATTTTAAACAACTGATCCTAATAGTAGTAATCTGGATCGGTTGTTTAAAATAACCGATCCTGATGTTTTATTGAAGCTAAAAAAATATTTTTATTTATTTGACCAGCTTCCATATATATTTTGCTGGCCAGCATCCTAAATTTTTTTTTTTGCACAGTAAGAAGCAATAATCAATTAAATATCATATAGACATTCTAAATTAATTATCATACACATCTTAAACTATTACAAAAAATTCATGTACTTCATACAAAGTTTTGTGAAGCATTACATATTATAACAAAAAATTTAAATCCAAAAAAAAATTAATTAACAAACATACAAGTGACTAATTGGGCTATTTCTTCAATTAACACACATTTATACAATATACACATTTATGCAATTAATGCAAAGCACAACAATAAAAAAATCAATAATTATCTCTTTTGCAATCACATCACTTGAGATTAAAAAAGACCCTAAAAACAAAAACAAAGGTAACAATTAGATGGAAAAACATTTTCCAATAAAAAATACAAAAAAATATGTTTTAAAAATATAATAATGAGAAAATTAGATAAAGCTAATACCATGATAGTTGATCGGCCGGATGATTAAGTAACTTGAGAGAGATGTCCTCAAAACTGTAAAACAATATACAAACACCATTAATTAATTTTTGAAACAAAAAAAAATTAAAAACTTACACATTTGAGCCGGAGGTGCGAGAGGCTCGGCTTGAGAGGAAGAGACGGAGAAAAAGAGAGAGAGAGACACGGAGGAGAGGGAGAGACGGAGACAGAGAGAGAGAGACAAAGAGTACTGAGGATTTGAGAGGGAGATACGGAGACAGAGACAGAGACGCTAAATTGAAAATGAGAGGCGCGAAATGAAAATAAGAAGAACCCTAGCTAAGCTGGTTATATAGGAAGTTATCATTAGGATCGGTTGTTTATAAAAAACCGATCCTGATACTATTTTTTTTACAACTTTGAAAAAAATAGTATCAGGATCGGTTGTTTATAAAAAATCGATCCTAATAGTATCAGGATCGGTTTTTTATAAAAAAATCAATCCTGATACTAATTTTTTTGAAAAAAAATAGTATCAGGATCAGTTTTTTATAAAAAACCGATCCTAATACAATTTTTTTTTCAAAGTTGGTTCTGCAAAAAAAAAAAAAAAAAAAAAAAAATCAGGGTCGGTTTTTTATAAAAAACCGATCCTAATAGTTTGAGGATCGGTTTTTTATAAAAAACCGACCCTGATTTTTTTTTTTTTTTTGCAGAACCAATTTTGAAAAAAAAAAATTAGTATCAGGATCAGTTTTTATAAAAAACCGATCCTGATACTATATATAAGAAAAATCACTGAGGTAAACCCCACTCATATTGATGGTCTATCAACCATCAAACGGCTACCATTTATTTTCTTTTCTGTTTGGTAATGCATGTACACGGATAAATATTAAGAAAAATGTGAAAAATATAAAAATTATTTATTTGTGTTTGTATGGCCAAATCAACTTTATTATGATCAATTTTGTACAATTTTATTATTATTAATGGCATCAAATTGTTAAATGGAATGCAGACCGTTCATTTCTGCATGATTATCCAACGGTGGATCTGTAATTAAATTTTAAAATGATCAAGATATAACATGGAACGTTAATAACGTAAAAGTGCCGAAAGCCCGACAACTGTAAGTTTTGATCCAACGTAAACTATTTACTGCCGTGCGATGTTGCTATATTGTTTTGCTTTGATGAACTAGTAAACGAATCCCGAATTGTATCAAATTTTATAATGGTGAAATTAATATGACATTCTTTCATTTTAACGGTTCCGATCGACCAAATGCTAATGTTCGTATTCGTTCCTTCACAACCCCACACAACAAGGGTTCAAGTCCTATGTATATTATTATATGGCACAAGTCATTGATGCATCATGCATGATTGTATAAAAAAATTCAATAGTCAAAATGACTTCAAAATGAAATATCAATGTCAAATAATTAATTATATTATCACATAAATTTTAATAATATAAATTACATTAATTTTCATCAAAATTACATTAATGAAATATCAATGTCAAATAGTACGTATCTGCTGTTTAATATTATTTAAGTAGAATTTCAAAATTAAATAAAATTTCTATTAAATAATTAACTTATATTTCTAATATGTAATTTTTTATATTTATTTAAACATAACCATATGAAAAGATTTTCCAAATAAAAGAAAAAAACTATCTGGATCGGTTTTATTGCTAAAAACCGATCCAGATACCATCAGGATCGGTTTTTAGCAATAAAACCGATCCTGATACAATTTTTTTTTCAAAGTTGGTTCTGCAAAAAAAAAAAAAAAAAAAAAAATCAGGGTCGGTTTTTTTATAAAAAACCGATCCTCATAGTATCAGGATCAGTTTTTTATAAAAAACCGACCCTGATTTTTTTTTTTTTTTTTTTTTTGCAGAACCAATTTTGAAAAAAAAAATTGTATCGGAATCGGTTTTTTAGAACAACTGATAGTATCAGGATCAGCTATCAGGATCGGTTTTTCTAAACAACCGATCCTAATAGTTCACAAATTAGGATCGGTTGACTAAAAAACCCGATCTAACTAGTTTTTAGGATCGATTTTGTTCAGAAAACCGATCCAGATAGGTATTAGTATCGGTTGTTTCATATAACCGATCCAGATAGACCGATCCTGATTCATGTTTTTCCACTAGTGTCTAGAGCTTCCATCTGGCTAACTTGTGTATTCTTTATTATATAGAGATTGTTAGAGTTTGAAAAAACAAATGTTTTATTTATTTTCAAAATTAACTTGACTAGTCAAAGACTTTTTTTGTATCGAATTATCATTATAAAATTCTCAACTTTCGACAACAAAGTTGAAAGGATATATATAATCTTAGTATATAAAGATTTATACAGGCCCATCATGTACATATTAGCAAACTTTCAAATAATGGTGAGAAAATAATTTATGTGGAATAGTGTATCTGATTTAGAAAGAAACTTAACAATTATCATCTCAAGGCCAAGTGATATATTAGTATTTTTATCATATTATGGCCAAGATTATTTGTACAAAAAATTAAATTAATACAAAAGAAAACAATACATAATATAAATAATGAATTTTTTAGTTTGAATTTGACATATCCATATGCACAAGGGAGGCTTGATTAATAAAAGACCATACATCGCCCCCAACAATCTATATAAAAATTAAATACCCAAAAAATTGTTAGAGTATTTCTCTTTGTCTAATAATGTTCTTAATATATTATTGCCTACTATTTCCCAGCTAAAGTAAAACCCAAACCAAATTTCCTAATACAAGTACAAAATTATTTAGATTTTCAATTGTATCTAGTTTATTAATTACCAAGTATAGTCGCATGCACTAATGAATTCACAACAAGAAGATGAGGGGTATTCTCGAGGCTACAAATTTGGCAACCGTGAGGCTAATTCTTCTCAGAAAACTATTTGCGATGATAGCTTCTTGAGAAAAGTATCATCTGAAAATCAGCTGTCGTGGTTGATACTATTCACGAGGACCCCTAATGAATAGTTTTAGCGAGGTTAAAGGCGAAAGTATCTGCGATGTTAGTTTCTCAGGAAAAATGTGTTTGCCGCGTGGCGATGTTTGCAGTCAGTGGATTGTGTTATACTTTTACCATTGAATAGTTCACAGGAATGTAAGTATTGCCGTGCATATTGTGCTATACTGTTACCATAGAATAGTCTCTCGACACACAACAAGAATGAAACACTTTTCGCAAATATAAAAAAATAACTTTTTGCGACGGACTACTCTCATTGTTCAGCTTTTTATTTTTGCGACGGACGACCGTCATAAATGCGCTATTTCCCTCGCAAAAAGTGTCTACTTTGTTGTAGTGACAATTCCACCTGACAATTCTTAACGATACTGTAGAGCAGTGCATTGTTGTATAGGAGGACTCATTAATTGTCGAAGAAGGTTTGAATTTAATCTCTTCCTTTTTATTGTTCCTTTTTAATTTCTTCTAGGCTGAGTAGGTTGTAATTTTGACAATTTCATTTCATCTTGGCATATACACAATCTGCTTTCTGGTAATTGATTTGATTGGAAGTCTGTTTATCATTTAATTTGTTTCATGGCACCCTTAATATCTCCTCCTCTCTCTCTTTCTGTCATTCTCTTCATTTACTCTCCTCTTCTCTCCTTACTCCTCTCGTAGCAGATCTAATCTAGGGTTCTCATCTAAGCTGCTTTCCAACCATGGAATACGGCAATCACATGACCACCTTTGATAATTCTGAGAAGGAGAGCGAGTACGGTTATGTTCATAAGGTACCATCTCTCTCGCTTACTCTTACTCCATTGTAACAGTGTTGATCTGACCAATCTATTGTCATCTTCATTTAGTGAGATCCGTGTTTGAGTCAGTAATAGTCAGGAATAGCCTTGGAATTTTGACAATTTCAGTTCTAATTTCTGGTAATTTATTTGATCAGAAGTCTGTTTTTCATTTAATTTTGAAATTTCAATGTAATAGTTCTGATTTCTGGTAAATCAGGTATGTTTTGCCCAGATATTCTGCAAAATTAGTTAAGAATTTGATGATCTGCTACTCGCGTGTTGACTTTTCATTTTGGTTAACTATGCTTAAAACATTGACAAATTCTGTTTTTCCTCGTAGGGTCTTATTAGAAAAGAAAGAAAAAATCTTGACTCAACAACTATTTCGGTTAAGTCATCATTAGATCAGCGATTTTCAAAGTGGCTTAATAAATAGTAAAAAAATTATTCAAAATAATTTAAAATTTGATCTCCAAGCACATTTCAATATAGAGATCACATCTAACGGTTCAAATCGACTTTTTGAATTTTGAAAATGAAAAAATGACTTATAAGCATATCCTCACATATGCTTATGTAAGTAGAATAACCAACTTCTCTCTCTATATATATAGAGTATGGCTAAATTGCTACCGGTAGCACTTCAACCTAAGTGCTTACGGGGTCATATCTTACTATTTGATATTCAAACAACAAATTCAAACCATTAGATATTCAATCGATATTAAAATGTGCCTGGAGACCAAATTTTACATTTTTTGGAATTTTTTACTATTTATTAAGCTGGTTTGAAAACCGCTATTTTTATTAAATTTCTGCAGCATTGAAAAACAGTGGTTTTCGAACCAGCTTAATAAATAGTAAAAAAATTTCAAAAAATATAAAATTTGGTCTTCAGGCACATTTTAATATAGATTGAATATCTAACGGTTTAGATTTGTTGTTTGAACATCAAATAGTAAGATATGACCCCGTAAGCACTTAGGACAATGGAATAAAACCTATCTATAATGAAATGAAACCATTTTCTTCCATTCTCCCATGATATTGTAGCCTAAATTACAAAGGTAAACCCCGCACCTAGCCCCAATCCAATAGAAACAGAGAACCCAATTATATCTCTTGAGGACTTAAAGGCAAACTTGTATTGAACTCATGATTTGATCTAATTAGGATTTTTTTATGAACCATAAATAGAAAAAATAAAATTAACAAACTAAATGGATGGTTATCGTTTTAAAAAAAAAAAAAAAAATACCGAGATTAGAATGCGGCCTGAACTTTTTTTTTTTTTTTTTTTGTGTACCAAAATATTATCTCGGCCTAGTAATGTTTTCAGTTTTTTAACATACTGTGTAATCTAAATTTGGTGTAAGTACTTTATTTTTACTGTGTCAAGATGGGGATTCGGCACAATCATTTTTGTTTTACTATTTTCCTCTCTCTCTGCCGAATTGGCAATTCGGCATAGAGTTTTTTTTTTTTTTTTTGTATTTTGTTAAAATTTCGCCATTTCGGTACATTCATTGAAATCGTTTATTGAAACCTCTAAATTCTATTATCTTTTTCTTTGTGTCAAATTGGGGACTCGGCCGAAAACATTTTCATTGCTTTTCACCTGTGTGCCGAATTCCCAATTTGGCACATAGGATTATCTTTTTTTTTTGGGAGAGAGTTATGAATAAATTTCTAATTGGTCATAGTTTGCTTATACATTAGTTGGGACGAAATTCTATTTCGGCACAAATAAAAAATGAGATGAAATACCAGCTGAAATGGATAGAGAGGGCTGACTTGTCATTTCGGCACAAGAGAGAAAATAGAGGGCCGACTTCCCATCTCGGTACAAAGAAATTTTTTGATTTTCTATGACATTTTGACGAAGAGCCGATATCTTAGTTGGGCACAAAAAAGAAATTTTTGTTCTGTATTTATGCTTTTTTGTAAAAAATTAAACCATCAAATTGGTTTGTTAAATTTTTTTTTTCTATTTATGGTTTATAAAAAAATCCCTCTAATTAACTAGTTTTCATACCAGCAGTATTAATTATATCTATCTAATATACTTAAAAATATTTAAGTATATACAAGCGTTCAAAATTTGAATATATATATTTAATAAAAGAATATCTCTTGCCGCTCAAATAGGTACGAATAAGCGAAAGTGATATACGATATGATTGATCATAAGTTTTTCATCGATCGATGCACCTAGAGTTTATTTACAAATAATCTTCAACTTATCATTATGAAATAATAGTCCAAGTTCTTAATAATTACCACCAAATTTGTTCTTATTTTCCAAAAAAATAAATATATAAATCTAATTAATTGACCTTAAAATAATAATCAGGTTAATCTTTTTTTTTTGTTCTTCTGGGTATCGAGTTTGTTTATTTAACAATAGAGAATTAAATAACACTTATACATTCATATAATCTCTTTTTTAAATTGGTCCAAAACACCAAATTAAACAATTTCGACATAGCAAACAATTTTTAAGAAAAATAAATTGTTAAAGCACCGAAGGACTGCCATAATTTTTTCAAGTGTAAAAAGCAATTATCAATCAGATAAATAAACTGGAAATTAACAATTTCTAGGTGATTTAAATAAATTTACTTTAATGATTTTCAATCATTATAAGAATCCATCATATCTAATGTAACTTTTTAATTAATGAAAAAAAAATACTAAGTTGAGGTTTCATTTTCTAATGATCGAATTGAAAAAGCCCAATCGAATGAGATATATGGGCTCTTTGCCCTGGGCTTTATTATGATTTGGAGCAAAACACAGCAAATTAATTATCACAAATGGGCTTTCTGTCTGGAGCGAATGAGAGATGGAAACAGAAGTAGAGATACTGACGAAAGGGACCCAACCTGTCAGATACCATGGATATGGATGGGGACCACCCACATTATTACTGTGTCATCTCCGTTATGCAGGACTGGAGAGTGGAGATGGAAGGATAGAAACAGAAAAGAGGATACCGCGATCACAACAGCAGAAGAAGCAATATATGAATATAAAGGAATCTGAGGTGCCAGGAAATTACAAACTTGTAAATACACTTTTTCAAAGAAATTGCCATGGCATGTGTGTGGGATGCATCAAGCAACCAACCTTAATAATGATCGAATCTTGGAAACTAAAGTCTAAAGCTTTACCAACTGCATATAGAGAAACAAAGCAACATCACATGAAACAAGTCTGTGATCCAAAACATAACAATTCGAGCTACTGAAGAAACTAACTATAACAAATCAATTATTGTCGATCATCTTATTTGAAAAACACAAAAACCTACCCCAAGCTTTTGAGATAAACAAAAGTTTTGTAGCAATAGCCGGGTCTAGGATCCCCCTGAAGTGGAGTTATACAATCCTCGTAAACCAGAGTTTCGTACATATGAGAACTGTTGGGGTTGGTGCAGTTCTTCGCCTCCACCGAGAGTAACAATTTTACTTGATTTTGATAAGTGTAATATGAAAAATAATATGATCCATTGACGACCTTTATGAACTCGAGGTGTGCTGTTGTGTTCTTGTTGTACTCTGAAACACCATAGCTGCAAGAGATACTAGCTATAATCAAATTACATAACTATGACATAACAACTCTTTTAATTAAAAGAAGAAACTAATGGATTTTCCCTTAATTGGGTATATGACAAAAGTTTCAGCTACTGGTTACTCTGGTTCATATTATTTTTATCACACAACAATAGAAGTAATGATTAGTGACTAATAAGATGAGAAATTTTGAATCCTAATTTATTTTCATAGAAGGTTATTACAGCGTTAAGGGGGATAATTCAGTTTTAAACAATGTGGTGACTGGTAACTGACTCTTAGAGAGAGAAATGGTGTAAAAAAATCATATATTTCATATCAATTGAGGGCTTAATCCTTATTTTTTGTCAAAAAAATCACAACTCCAATTGTTATCTTTTGGATAAAATGACCATTACAATTACCGAATTACGAAACATATGTGAGCATGTAGAGAGAGATAGAGAGAGAGACATACGAGCCATATGCTTGGATTCCCGGATTTGAGACATTATATATCGGTAACCATGGGCCAAAGGAGGAGACTAACTTGCGAGGGGATGGCCGAGCCATACTAGAGGATAAGAAAAAAACATGAAGAATAAGAAGAAGAGAAAATAGGCTTTTGTTCATGTTATGTTTCTTTCTTGATTTTTTCTTATTGGGTTGAGGTGAAGTCTCTGATCGAGTTCTACATGTGGTGCTTGCATGTATATATACTTACAGGAGGTCAGATCATGGTGTATGGAGTGATGTTATGACCAAATTTAAGCATTGATTATAACTTTAATTAAAGGGTTAATTTCTCATGTACCTTCAAGATTTCTTCAATTTCTTATTTACTCCTTTACTCTTTACTATATTCTTTTTTTTGAAATTCTTGGCAGAGGCTGCCAAGTGTACTCTTTACTATATTCAATATGTCCTTTAACTTTGTCTTCTCTTTTTTATTTACCTATTTGACAATAATTCTGAATTTAACCATAGTGCAAAGACAAAACTATCTTTCAAAAAATGGGAACAACTCAAATTTGAGACTGTAGTTCTCATTGTGTCACTCCAAACCACTTTGAGAAGCTCTCAAACTCAGTGTAATCACTTCAAGTTAATGTAATTATTCTATCCAAGTAATCGCTTAGATCACCTCATAAATCAAGATAGTGGTAGTCTGATAAATTATGATACCGGTATAGTATTGTTTTCAATTAGATGACAATATATGTTATAAGGAAGAAAATTACATTGGTTGTAAAACTTTGATATGTTCAGTTTAACCAGTTTAATAATTTCTAAACTAAACCGATCCGAGCAATTAAACTGAACCGAACCGATCCATTTAATCAAAAAAATCAAACAATTTAATAGTAACTCTCTCAGTTCGGTTTAAAACCAACCCGACCTGATGAACACAATCAGGCTGGTAGAGTATATACATTTAATTAATTATGAGCTCACAGGGCAATGGATATGGTTAATTAATTAATACCTTTTTTTGAAGAAAAAGTTATAAATGGACGTTGCGGCAATGCATAGGTTTCAAATTTAGATGTTTCGTTGTATACTATACGAGTTAATCACCTTTTTCTTTATTTCTAGATGGGTTATTGCAAGTGTAAATTACACAAATATCATCCAACTAAAACCATTTCCGGTCCTTAAAAAGTTTTAAATTAATTTAATTAGACTTAAAAGTCTTCAATTTATATGAAGTTGATCCTTATCTATATAAAAGTCTTCAATTTATATAAAAGTCCTCTAGTATCCTGTGCTATATATATATATATGGAGATCCGATTTTTGTGCCTCTTGCGCATTTCATTGTTGACTTGAATAGAAAATTCTGGAGATCTTGACTGAAGTATATTTCTCTATTCTATTTTTATTTTGGGAGTTGATAATTGTCCCCGCAGGCTTATCCCCGTAATATTCCCGCACATACTGCCAAAAACAATTATGGGGAGACCAGTGAATAAAATAATAATCGTTAAATATTTATTCTGAAGAATAAAAGTATTTACCATTGGCTGTAGTAGTATTAACTACTATTCAATGAACTCTATTTCTAAAGGGCCATGATAATTGTCCCCCCACTCTCATCCTCCCATTATTCCCCAATTTTATTTGTTCAATCTCATCCACATTTTTCCCGATCTATAAGGAATTTTGCGAATCTAAAATCACAAACGTCTTCTACGCAATTTTATCTTTCAAATAAGATCCATGATGACATACTTTCGAGCTCGTCGACACACAAGTATTACAAGTATTTATACCTATGCACTGAAGTATTTATACCTATGTGATCAACTATTTTTGTTAAAGAAAGGTTGACGCATGGACAATTGGGGAAGGTTGATGCGGAGATGCGGGGTCCACGATTTGGGAAGATAAATACTTATAAGTATATGTATAAATACTTGTACGATGAGATATAAATACTTGTGTGACAATGAGTCCAAAAGTATGTCATTATGGATCTCATTTAAAAGATAAAATTGCATAGAATACGTTTGTGGTTTTAGATTCGCAAAATTTCTCATATATCGTAAGAAATGTGAACGACATTGAAAAAAAAAAAAATCTCTAAAAACGTCTATGATTTTTCTCCCCATGTAGTTTGAGTGGTCCCCCCATATAGTCATCAAGTTAGAAATGTAAGTATTAATATCTTAGTTTGCAAGTATTAATTTATTATCTTCCAAGTATTTATACCTATTAATTTAATTAAACTTGGAAGACCACATTGTTTTGAATAAATTTAATTAAACTAGTTAGTTAAATTAGTTTATGGAAGTTAAACACGATTGGGGAAGATATATACTTACAAGTATAGGTATAAATACTTGCACGATGAGGTATAAATACTTGTGTGACAATGAGCCCAAAAGTATCTCATCATGGATATCATTTGAAAGATAAAATTGCATAGAATACGTTCGTTATTTTAGATTCGCAAAATTCCTCATAGATCATGAGAAATGTGAACGACATTGAAAAAAAAAAACACCTTTAAAACGTGTATGAAGAGTTTAAGAGATGGAGGGATGAGAGTGGGGGATTCATATAATTATTTTTTTGAACAATTATATTACTCCCCCCCATTCCATCCCCCCACCATCCCCCCACTCTATCTCTCTCCAAATTAGTTTTATCTCATTTCAATCTCGTTCACATTTCTCACAATATATGAGAAATTTTGCGAATCTAAAACCATGAACGTTTTCTACGTAATTTTCTCTTTCAAATGAGATCCATGATGACATACTTTCGGACAAGTCGTTACAGAAGTATTTATACCTATACAGACATATGAAAATATTACTATCAATTATTAAAAGTATTTATACTGATATATGAAAGTATTAATATCAAGTATTATAAGTATTTATACTGACATATGAAAGTATTAATATCATGTATTATAAGTATTTATACTGACATATGAAAGTATTAATATCAAGTATTATAAGTATTATATGCAAAAAAATACTTTCAAGTATAGATATAAATACTTGCACTATGAGAGATAAATACTTTTGTAACGACTTGCTCGAAAGTATGTCATCATGGATCTCATTTGAAAGAGAAAATTACGTAGAAAACGTTCGTGGTTTTAGATTCGCAAAATTTCTCATAGATTGTGAGAAATGTGGACGAGATTGAAATGAGATAAAAAAAACCCACCTCTAAAAACGTGCATGGTCCCCCATGTGATTTGAGATTCCTCCCACCCTCCATGAAAAAAACTTGCATGATCCCCTAAATACTTTCGTACTTAGAGATAAATACTTTCGTTCTTAGAGATAAATACTTCTGTACGTAAGTATTAATACCTTATGAAAAAAAAATGACAGCTGGAGTTTTTTGACATTTTGTGCGGGGTTAATTGCGGGGTGGGAGGTGCGGGGTTAATTATTTTATTTTATATATGAAAGATGCCCGTAGGGTAGATTAGCTAGACTTCTCTATTCTACTTTTTTTAAATCATGAATTCATGCTGATAAGTGATAACTTAAAAAATAAATTCTAGCATAGGATCTCGAGTCGCTGACTTCTATAAGTCAAATCTTTTAACCATTTATTGGTTCCTACCGTAACATTATTGTACTATTAGGAAGGGAGAATTTGATGTATACCCCTCAAAAACCTCAAAACTGCATATTTCCCCCTCAACAAAATCTAAAAAAACTCACTAATATAATTAACAAAGTTATTGCTTCTTCTATAAATTATTCATTTTAAATTTATAAAATTTCCATTTTAATCTTTATTAGAAAATAAAAATATATAGTATATATATAAGAAAAATGTTCAACATTTTAATTTGATGTCGGTTTCCAAGAACAAACAGTTCGTTTCTCTACATGTGACGCATACACAGTGTCATATAGACATACATTTGTATGTGCATCACAAGTAGTAAATAAATAGTTTGTTCTGACAATCAAGAAATATGAAAACTAAAAATATCTCTCAAACAAGCTACATATTTAAATTTTTTTTAACAAAGGGTAAAAATCAAATTTGATAATAAAAAATAATTTTAATGGAAAACACAATAAATTAGGTAAATTAGTGTGTTTTTGAAATTTAGAAAGGTAAATATATTATTATAAATTTTAGAGGACAGAGTAAGTAAGTTCATAGTTTTTGAGGGGTGTACATGAAATTTTCCCCTATTATGAATTAAGTAGGGTTCTGCTGCCGTATAATTGTGATGTCAAAAACATGCAATTCAATGGTTCAGACAATATTATAATAAAATGATACAATCATGCATGCCATGTTTCTTAAAAAATTGTTAAGATTCAGCAAGTGAATAAATAAAATAACTTTCTAAAATGGGCTCCGTTGTGTAGGAGGATAAAAAAAGAGTTCAAATAGCCCAAATAATTGATTACACTGGACATTAAGGCCCAAAGATTTTCATGGAGAACAGAGATTAAGATTACAAATGTCCAAAAGAAGTTCAAATCGACACGATGACTAAATCCAAGTATATATGTGCTCAACAGGTTCATCAATAACCCACAATTAATTTTTGAAAACTGATATGATGTCATTAATCCATTTGGTTTCATGAAAACTTGCTTGAAAAGACCAGCATATAAAATGAGTCTCTGCTCAAATCATGACACATTTTATATATTATTAACAAAGATTCTAAACAATGAAATAAGAGAGGGCCGAGAAATGTGCCATTATCATTTATCCATTCGTTCATTCCACCTTTCAATCTGAAAATAATACAATCACAAAAGAAAAGAGAAGAAATGTCTCACTTCAATTTGTCGGAGAATTGGTGCGCTTTTAATTTGAGAGAGGAGAAATGGGAAATTTTATTTCTTGGTACTTTGTTTATAGTATATTGGCCAATAGTGCCAAAACTGGATGGATGCTTTGTCTCTCTCTTCTCTTTTCAATTTTCTTTTCTCATTTTAGTGCTGCATATTAGACTGTAGCAAAGTTAAGGAACTTATTATTTATTTATTCTATTATAATCTTATTCAAGTTTATAAAAAAAATGGACATGACTTATTTGTTGTTTCTTGATAATTTGATCCAGTGTTCTAAATAGCATGCTACAGCAACGCAATAGCGGCACTATAGCGTTTTTGGACCTTAAATGCTAAGTTATGGAATAAAAGTACGCTATTTCAACTACGATTGCTATAGCAGTAATAACGGTCTGTTATTTGCACTACACACTAAGTGCTATGATGCATGCTATATTACATAGGTTTTTATTTAAGGATTCAAATTGAAATTTATTTTAAGGATCAATTTTTTTTAAGGTTCAGATTGTTTTTGCTTTTAAATAGAAAAATATAGATAGTTTATGTCATGATGATTAGTTTTATTTTTTTTAACAAAGAAAGATATATAATTTATGCCATGACACTTATGTTATATTGAATGAAAAAAAATAGATAGTTTATGATATTATTAGGGATATTTTATATAACAATTTAGATTTTGTATTAGTTAAATATGAATATTCTAACTCCTTAATCAATTTTGTGTTACTTATCGCTCGAGACTTTAGATAATGTTGATAATTAATTGAAATATATAACTTTTTTTTTTTAAACAAGAAACGATATGTAAGATATCTTTCGCTATAACTATGCGCTATTCATGATAGCTTTTTTTTTTTTCTTAGCTTTTTCCGTGATGATGCAATAATCTCTCTTTAGGACCTTAATTTGAACAATATATATTGCCTGTTTAGTGACTTATTTTATGACATATATTTAATTCTTCCATATACACACCCCTCCCCCTCTCTACTTCTTTATTTTATGATGTCATTATTTTTTGTGTATATAAATTATATAGTCTACATATATAATTACATTAAAATGGGAGAAATATTTACCCCAAAAAAATGGGACGAATATGTCATAAATTGATGTTAATATATCAAACTCTAGACCTTTATCAATTACAAGTTTATAACTATGCACAAGAACCAGCCTTTATTATAAGTATGTCATAAACTGATTTTTATATTTATAACTGAATTTTGAGTATTTATGGAGATTTATAGGTTTGGACAACTTTGTTGTTCCTCTAGAATTTTATTTATCCCTCTCTAGAGTTCTAATTTGTAAATTAGATTAAATTTAAAATTAAAATAAAAATAAATTTTTTGAATTCTCAATAATTATAATAAAACAAAATAAGCATCTGGCGGCGCTATCCAACTGGTGCTACAAGAAAACGCCAGCATTTCTTTGCAGCGAGGCCCAATCGAATTGGAGATTATTGCTGGAAATTCGCAATTGGAAAGGGAAGGAGGAGGAGCAGCGGTTAGCAAAGAAGGTCAGACCGTTATTTCAAAGAGTGTAACTGACAGTGGTCCTGTGAACTAAATCAAACCTTAGTTATATCTGTGACTGACCATGGGACCCAGGAAGATAGAAATTGAGGAAGAAGGATCGCAAAGACTGGAGGGAACGATCTTGGCAACAGTGTCAGTCCGCGAGACTACAAAATTGGCCGCAACTTCTAAAATTTCCGACCCAAACCCCCACCTCCCCGCCTCCCCGCCTCCCCGCCTCTCCCTGCCTCTCTCTGACCCAAACCCCCACCTTCCCGCCTCTCCCTCTTCACCGTTTTAAATGCTCGTGTGCTCACCCCCTCCTCCCGTCTGTACAGGCAGCCGAGCAAGGACGCAGCCCCTCTCGGCTTTTCTTCGCGCTCTCTCTCTCTACCGAGCACCGTGCCCAAAACCCCCCTTTCCCTCTCAACCCGAGCACTCCCAAGCACCACTAACGCCACTGATGACTCAGATATCACATCCCCATTCTAAAACCCTAGGAGAAGGATCTGATGGCTCAGATCCCCAATCTCGACAATGCTCCGCTTAATTTCAACGCAATCAGGTACCACGCTTTTCCTCCATTTAATCTCCTCCGCAAATTCTATCTTTTGTTGATATGGAAACTTTTGCAGAGCCAATTAATTGTTTTTTATCCACAAATTTCATTTGCTGGTAAATGACATGTTTTGTCAGTGATACTGAGACATTGTTTACATTGGTTGTATTTTGGATGTTTGAAGGTAATATTCCTGTCTCTCTGGGCAGCGTTCGACCGCCTCCTTGCTCGATCCTAAGAAAAAAAAGAACTTTACGAAAAGTTAAAAGGTCTTTTCATCTCTTTATCAGCTGATTCTCTTCGCTCTTCGGTCCCTGTGCAGTTTCTATTCTCGAACTCTAGCAACTATTAGAAGGAACATTCACCAAATATGGGACTATAAGTGCATTTTGTGCTGTGATATATGCAATTTTTTTGGGGCATATAAGCAGTACCACGACTCCGAATTTTATATTGCACTATATAGATGTACTTATTCCAGGACTATGCCAAATTTTGTTTTACTGACAAAGTTATCAAATTGTAAATTTGATTAGATTACCTTCAAAGGGTGGATTTAATTCAGGATTTGAGGTTCGAGACTTCTGCAGGCAAAATCAAGGTGACTCCTGATGGGGATTATGTTATTACTTCAGGTTTGTTTGTTTGAGTCATGTTGTACTTTTTTTTTTTTGTGTGTTCTTTCTTGTAGCTTTTTTATTACAACAATGTTTTCAATTTTGTAATGTTTCTGAATTTTAGGGATTTATCCTCCTCATGTCAAGGTCTTTGAGCTGAAGGAGTTGTCGCAAAAGTTTGGAAGGCATTTCATATCTGAAATCATAAATTTTGAGGTAGCTCTCAGTAATCTGTGTAGTCCTATGAGTGTTATTTAGTGGGTCTTAGCAAGTAGCTTATGAGGGTGGCAATGTTAATCAGCTTTTGTAATTACATTAGGAGCTGGTACCAGTATCCTTATGCTTTGGTTTCAATAAAGGAAACCGCTGGGGGTATCCCACTATTTTCAAAAAAGAAAAAGAAAAGGGTAGATCTAAGCAAATTTTTTTTAATTATTTTTACCATTGGATTAATAAACAAGCCACATCCTGTTTCTATTTGCTTTAGATTATGCTCTTGATTTGCATCATTACTGTCTTTTATATTGTTATATCACATTTTCTTATTAGGTCTTATCTGATGACTATTCAAAGCTTGCATTTCTATGTTCTGATTGCTCGGTTGTTTTACATGCCAAGTATGGTAGCCATTATAGCTTGAGAATACCGAGGTTAGTTTTGACAATGACAGTTTATGATAATTTTTCTTTTTTCAAATTTAAACAATTACTCAGATTCAAATCTCTTCTTTTGTTGGTTTTGAGATTTTATTTTATTTTGCTTCTTTCCATTTTAGGATGGGAAGAGATTGCATATGATTGCTGGTCTTGCGATTTGCTATGTGCTGCTTCATCTCCTGATCTCTACAGAATTAATCTTGAACAAGTAATTCTTCTCTTTTAAAAAAATGGTACCAAGTCCAACATTTAGCTTTATTATGTGAAACCAGGGGCAAAACTAGAAAAGATGAATAGATAGGGCTAAACTATAAAATACATAATATGCGAAAATTAAAAGTGTGGTCACTGGGATTTGAACCCAAGAACCTCGGAAACACTAAATAGAACTCTAACCGCTAGGCTACAAGCACACATTTGTCATTTCATGAGGGGAGCTACACTATAAAATGGCAAATGGCACCAGACTTTGAATTCAACTGAACCAAAACTCATCAGTGCTGATAGTCATGTTGTCAGGATTTGGGATCCTAATACGGTATGTTATTACATCTTACAACACCCCTACTTCACAAGATACACATATGCACACACCAGCACAGACACCAAAGAAAATGTATAGTACCAATCAAATTTTACTTATATTCTTTAATAACAGGGAGCTGACACGGCAAAAGTAGTCTAGTGGTGGCTCGATGAACGATATTTGTATCTTTAGGAATAGTAGATTGATGCTATTGGCTCTGGATAACAGTCAGATTCCTGCTCACTATTTACCTGCACTTGGTCCAGCTCCTAAGTGGTGCTTCTACCTAGAAAACCTAACTGTGCGTGAGCTATCTTCAATTCTTCTGTAAATGTTATATCAGCTTCACCTTGGTTGTCATTGTTACTCTTAGTCAGTGATACCAAAAAAGTCACATATAGTGCAAATCATCAACATATACCACGAAATGCCTGGAAAGAAGGGTTGTTCTTTTTGAAAAGTCAGAAAATGGGAAGAGTTTTGGAGATTTTTCTTGATTTTTTTGCGCCAACAGAATTCTTGTTATTTGGCAGGTTCATATTTGATATTTATATGGTCTACTAAGGAGGTCAGATGTGCATGAAAACTTCCCTTGTTCTTTTCTTTGTATTCATGGCGTGTGAATGTTTGTAAACTTTTCAGGAAGAGATGGAAGAAAATGCAGAAACTGTAATCTATGAAAATTACAAATTCCTAACAAAGGAAGATCTTGAGAGGCTTAATCTTACCAATTTGATTGGCACTAATCTGCTTAAAGCATACATGCACGGTTACTTCGTAGATTATGGCCTGTATAAGAAGGTAAACTGTCAAATTTTGCTTACTACACACTTTATTATATCTGTTGGTCCCAAAAGTAACAACTAGGTAATTTCCCTCTGTTATCTATATTTTAGGCGAAAAATTTGACCCAGCCATTGAACCCTGAAGAGATTATCACATGGAAAAAACAACAGGAAGAGGAGGCCAAGAGACAGGGTCGCATTACTGTAAGTCTTGCATTTGACACGGGGGGGAGGGGGTGAATATGAAGTTGTCAAATTTGCAGCATTACATGGTTTATCTCAATTTTCAATAGGCTTTTTTTTTGTCTATGTAGCTAATCAAGAAGCTGCCAAAGGTTAACCGCGGTCTAGCAGCTCAGTTACATGATAAGGAAGATGAAGAGAAAGAAAAACAAGGGATTAACCTCTGATATTTTGAAATATGATTGTTTTAAGCTGATGTTTGAGAATCCGGTACTGTCCTCTCTCTCTCATAACTGAAGTATATACTCATTAACAATGTTGTATGGATTTATGATCATCACTCATCAGTGTATATTATAAATGCATGCATTATGTTGGAAATTTCAAGATGTAGAATTGTTTCTTTTTAGAAGGAAAGATGTCTGAATTTGTTAGACATTAGAACTATCTTGGACTAATTGACATAATTGGGTTTATCTGGAGTTTCAATCTTTTTCTTCATTTATATAATTCTTTGGTTCATTTTCACACATCTCAGTTCATTAACCAGGCCTGTCTTGTACTAATAGCAGGATTTTGAAATCGATGAACTATCACAAGAATATCTACAATATCGTCCTCAGAAGCCCAGGAGAGATCCTTCATCTCTTATTGAAGAACACTTTGAACCTGCAATGGATGATGAGGATGATGAACCAGGCAGCTCTGATGCTCTGATGCATCTGAAGCAGATGAGGTTGAGACAGAGATTTAAACCTATCAGGTGTGTCTGTTGTGATTTTTCTCTTTTTTTTTTCATTTTATTTTGTGGATTACATGTTTACATCCATGTTTTCCCAATTTGTATAATTCTGACATGTTATTGGTTTACTTGCATAACTGCTGAGTGTTACAATAAGGTCAATTCAAGTTAAAAAAGTTTTGACTGCTTGTAAGTTGTTTTGCACCTAGTACTGAATTGTTTGGAAGTTAGACCATTGATACTTAAAACCCAACATTTTAAGAAGATCTATTGATTTTATATTTATTTGGTTCTTGTAAAATACTATGAACTGGCTTGATTAAGGGGAATACTCTCCACTGTTCGGTGTGGTTGGTGGCTTGCTGTTGATATGAGGGTTGTCTCCTATGCATGTACAATTTTAAATATTCAGTGCAATTTTTGCAGAAAAAATCCCATGGTTACTGTACCATCTAGTACATACACTTATCAGGGTGGTGACTTCATTACATGTATCTTTAGACCTTATGAAACCATCATTTTTGGTTCTAGTTTCGAAGGCCATATTAGATCAGTTACCATACCATGTCTCTAGTGCTCATTGCATTGTCAGGTTAGTAACATGTAAATATTTCAGGTTGTATGAAATCAAGGATGAAAGGCATGCTGACACAATGAGATATTCTGATCCTCGTGAGGTTTATAAACTATTTTATGTTGATAGTCTACCATTATTTAACTTATTTAGTGTAAAATTTGTAAGTTGGGGTAAAGTGGCTTGAGTTGTAAACTATTTTCTGATAGAAATTCTGGTCCCAAGTTGAACTAAGCGAAGCCATTGCACATGCATATAGACAACACTCCCGCGAGCATCCCAGAACAAAAATTTTCATTTTTGGAATTTTCTATGATTTATAGTGAATTTTTGAATTTTTTCTTAATTACCCATGACTTTTGGTGGCGTTTCAGAAACGCCAGGAAAGGCTAATTTTTTTTTTTTTTTTTTAACTGCTAAGCCTTTTGGTGGTGCTCCCAAATGCCGGTAAAACTCTCTAAACGCCAGTAAAATACCCAAATGCCAGGCAGAGATCATTTCGGGCGGCCTTTGCCAAGCGCCAGTAAAGGCTTCCTGAACGCTGACAAAAGATTTACAGGCGCCTTCAAACGCTGTGAAGAAAGTATCAGTATCAGTCTTGCTGGCACCCGACTTACCTGTGTTCGCAGTTGGGGACGAGAAAAGACTGATGCAAATTATTTTCAACATCTCTGGCAACGCAGTGAAGTTCACAAGGGAGGGGCACATCTCAATCATGGCCTCAATTGTGCGATCTGAACCTTTGAGAAAGTTCAGATTCCCCAGCTTCTATTCAGTTGCAACTGATGCCTGACGGGCACTTCTACCTCAGAGTACAGATATGTATATTGGTAACAATGACAGGCATTTTTTGGGTTTTCTTTTGTGTATGATTTCACCTTTGTAGTTACAGCCTGCATCCTCTGAGGTAACATGATATTTTAGTTTTGATCCAGACCGTTCGATCAGAATCCAGGCCAATCTGGCCCAAGGGGGAATGCTTGGGCTCTAAACTCAAACTTTCTGTTACCTCAGGTGATATTAATTCCTCTAGTTATGGGATCTCTTCATTTCTGGTTAGTATTTGTGCAGTTTGTGGAGGGCAGTCTGGTCAGGTTAAAATTTACCAGTTTCAGTGAACACTCCACCAAAGTGTCAGGTTTAAATGGGGAACTACTACATTTGTTGGTTCCCAGTTTATACCGACTGACTGGGACCTGTATGATTGAGGTACTATGTACTGGTATACTTGTTGATAAATGATAATATGACTTAAAATAAGTTTTTGAGAATGAATTCTGTTGCCTTTTGTTATGTAGGTCAAGGATGCATGTTGTGGGATAAGCCCACAAGATATACCGCATGTTTTCACAAAATTTTCTCATACGCAAAATGGAGGCAACCGAGGCTGTAGTGGAAGCAGTCTAGGTCTTGCCATTTGTAAGAGGTATGAACATTTTTTTATCTTATATATCAAAGATTTGTTGACACTTGTAGTTTAACTTATTTTTTTTACTAGATTTGCGACTCTAATGGAAAGGCATATATGGTTGGAGAGTGAAGGCCTTGGGAAAGGCTGCACGGCTTTGTTCTTTGTTAAACTCTGGTCATGTGGTAACAACCCATGTCTATACCAGCAGCAGATGTTGCCTATAGTATGGCCTAACCAATCTGCTATAGATGGCTCTGCGATGTGGGCCCCACCGCCCCGGCAAAAACAAGCTACATAGAAGTGTATGATCGAGTTTTTGACTCCGGAATATAACTTGATTCAGTTTAGGTATTTTTGATTTGATGGGTTGTTGTAGTTGGGCAGTAAATTTATGCGACTGTTGTGCAAATAAAGATGGAGGGTTAAGTTTGCTGAATTGTATGACAAAACAAGAAGAAATTATGATTTCATAAGCGAGGCAAGAAAATATTTGCACTGACGGTTAGGTTATAAGCAACACCGTTAGTTCGCATAATAAAACAGTCAGTGTTGGTTCATTTACAAGTGAACAGTAAGTGTTAAAGTTCTACTTATTTATGATTTTGCCACGCAGTCTCAAAACTGAATGTTACATTTATAATAGTCAGTGTTTGAGGGTCAGTGTACTGGTGATGACACTGTTCTATAATCAAAAGAAGACATACATAATAAATATAAAAAGACTAAAAGAGACCGTTTGATTTAAATGGAAACACCATTCCGTTGGTTTACTCAATGTAACACAAACATACATTATAATTAACAACCGGATGCATAAAACACAGCACACATTGAAATTGGAACATAAAACACAAGGGACACCCACACAAAAATAAAAATAAAAAATAAAAGTCGAACTGAATAAAAGGAGGATTTCAATCTATAACTTTATCAGTAACATGGTTGAGATTAGGATGGTTGCCGATGTGGTTTCGGCATTGGTTAACACGCAGCTTGCAAAGCTCTTCCATAGCCCCCTGTTCCACCTCCCAATTCTCCAAGTTTTTCATTTTCTTTAGTTCTAAGATTTGTAACTTTGGAAACCCCTTTGCGGAGCAAACCATTTTCTTCCCTATGAATGCTTCATCTTGTAAGCTCAGAAATTTCAGCATCTGTAGTCTTTCTAGGGTCGGCATGGGGTCTTGCTTCAAACCGGACTTCGTTAGGATGAGTTTTGTAAGATTTGGTGAAAATTTAACATTATCTATGATAAGTTTCCTACAAGTCCATTCTCCCTCTAATCTCATTGACATCACCGTCTGAAGGTTTGGAAAGGCCCTTAGATCGGGAACCTCCGACGGTATAATCTTGCCCATAATTGCCAACGAGATAAGTTTATCCATGTGACTCAATAGGTTAGAAATATATTTCGAGTCCAAATTGTCCCAATTTGAAAATGCTAATTTTCTAAGGTGGATTAAGAAGTGAGGAAACTTTTTTAGCCACGACTCATGAGCTGCAACTGTTTTCAGGGTATATAGGTTGTCTATATGTGCTTCAGAGGGTGGGCCTTTAATTTGGGGGCTTGGTTTCACAGAAACATGGCGAAGTGTTTTGATGTTCCATAGAGATTTAGGTATGGTATCTATGATTGTATCTCTAACATCCAACGTTTGGAGATTTTTCATGTTTCCTATGTTTTCGGGAAGCTTAGATATGTTACTACCCCTCAAGCTCAGATATCGTAGGTAAATCATATTCGGTAATGTTGTTACCGGGACTGCAGAGTTCTTCAGTGCCAACACTCTGAGGAGCATGACACTTCCCAGAACATTTCTATCAAAATTAAAAGCTAAAAAGGAATATATATGATTGTTTTTCACCTCCGTGCATTGTTTCTTGTCATCCTGATAGACTGCTAAGCGGATCACGGATTCAACTTCTTTCTGATTTGGATTGACAACCGAAAACCCTTCCATGTATGATTGTTGGATGGCAAATTCATGAATAGAATGAGGTAATCGACAACTTTTTATTGTGCCAACGAATGATCTCTTTGAAACGAAAACCAAAGATCTGCACGCAACAAGAAAAATAAATAAACATAAAATTCATGTTTATAAAAGAAAAAAAATCTCAGTTTAATTAAAATAATAATAATAATAATAATATTTTTGTTTATCATCATGTAGACTAGAGAAAATATGTACTCTTATTGTAATAAAACAGTCAAAATTAATTTTTTTTATGACCCCTTTTAGGAAACTACGACATAATGTTTGAAACAACCACCATCCTATTACTAATTATGATGTCATTTATGCCACAACAGGAAAAACTATAGAACTAATAATAACTTATAAATTATAAGACTGAATGTCAATTTCAAGAAATATTGAGAATACCTTTGGACTAGTTCGTCGAGGTACTTATATGCCGTTGTCTCTAGAGGCATCTGTTTATCCTCTTCTTCGACAAATCCTTCAGCAATCCATATCTGAGTTAGAGAGGTTGCAGGTATCTCGGAACCAACAGGGTAACATGCAAAATAAAGAAAGCATGGCTGAAGAGAGCAAGGTAAATCATTATAGCAGTAGGTAAAAATTTGCCCCATATGATCGGTCGTAACATTATCATGACGCCCTTTGATCTTGTTCACATCTTGACACACCCTGTTCCAGATGGTGTAGGTCATTGGTTTAAACGAAAGGAGACCCCCTATAAGGGCAACAGCCAAAGGCTGTCGAACCCATGTCGCGTGAATCTCACCAGGGAGAGCAAATAGTTCGTTGAGATACTGATATGCGAACGACATGCGCCTTTCTTGATCATTCTGCATGCTATTGTAAGTGGGAAATGCTTTCTTATGGAAGAGTGAATAGATCTCGTTCCAATACATGAGTGCTATTATATCTGCCCCCTCAAGAATCATGTTTTCAATGTTTTCAACTTTAGTTATCATGATTATTTCATCCATGTGGTTGAGGACTCTTTGACAATTATCGGAAGTAACAATCGCATATATTCTCTCTGTGGACGACTCATAGAGGGCATGTTTCCACATATCAAAGAGTAAATGACGGATTTTATTGATATATTCTAGATCTTCCAGATATCGGAAGTACCAATGATTCACGGAGCTGGAGGAGTGCTTTCTAGAAGCATGTCCAACAAGCTCACCTATTAACTTTCCAACTTCTACAGCTGTTCGTCGGAAATTCTTAATTACAGCCTGCTGGTCGTCCACAGAGAGATCCCTGAATTTTGTGCTCTTCATCAATACACAAAGGCCCTCTAGATGATGTATGCAATCTATCTTTGGGAAAGGAAGAGTTAGTTCTGGCGTGTTTGATAGCATATCAGACATGTAAAGTAAGGCATCCATCTGCTGGTTGGTTAATTAAAACAGTTAGTTTGATCGGGCAGAATATACCCTCCAAGCTCCACCAAGTAACTGCAATGCAAAATAAACAGTTAAAATAAAATACTATAAATGATGAGTGAAAATTCAAAATTCATCACCTTAGAGCAGTCGTACTATTCAAAATTCAAAATACTATATATAAACCTTAGAGCCATCATACTATATATCTTCCCAAAGCCGTACGTCACCTTACTACTAACCCCATACATAAAAAGGTTAACCTTAATTTATACACCGTTTTTTTATATTAATATACCCAATAATTAATATTTATAAATTAGAATTAAGGGGGAATTTCACATATACCCTCAAAAACTTTAAAATTGCATATTTTTCCTCTAAATTTTGAAATTACATATTCCCCCTCTAAACTTCAAAAACTCACATATTTACCAATTTTATTGTCTTTTATATTAAAACACACTAGATTAGCACGAATCTTGAAGCGAACACGCAAAATTTGAGTTCGGACGGTAGATGAATCCTTCAAATTCAAATTTGAGTTCGATATGGCGTTTTATACTTTTAATGAAGGGTAAAATAGGTATTTTATAATTAAATTTCAAATGAGTTTTAATATAAAAAACAATAAAATGGGTAAATATGTGAGTTTTTGAAGTTTAGAGGGGGGAATACGTAATTTCAAATTTTAAAGGGGGAATTAATACGTAATGTTGAATTTTTTGAGGGGTATACGTAAAATTCCCCCCTAGACTTAATGAAGAAGCTTAAGCTGGTCATGCTCTTCTCAACCGGACTTCAGCCCTAATTTTTGAGGGGTATACGTGAATTTTTAAGGACGTTATTTTTAAAGTATGTTTAAACATATGTCAGATTGAGTCTGTTTTCTTATTGAAATAAGAATATTTGGACATCTCAGCTGCACTAAAAATAAAATAAATTGAACTTTGTAAAGTAAAATATAATGTCACATTTCAAATATTTCAATTAAAAGATAATATAATAATAAACATTATTCTAAATTTTTTTTCTCGTTTTTTCAAAAACTTTTCATTTTTACAAAAGAGCTGTCAAAACAACTTGTTGCATTTTAGACTTTACTCAAATTTCAATTTCAAATATCAATTTTGAACGCAACCTATAGTGTAATCCAATATGACAGGAAATATTTGAATAAAGAAAATAAGACATTATTTGTGGTACAAGATAGATCTCAAAAATTGATTGTCCACTCATCTCAAAAAGATCTCAAATTTTTTTGTAATATATCAGCGTAAATTTACTTGGCGAGCAAATTTGTGATGTTAATGTCTAACTATAAACTTATGGAAATAAAATAATACTACATAACAGGATTAGCAGAAAATTGGTATAAAAGTATGTAAATACATATACATATCCATATAATAAACTGAGCATCTACATTAGATTTGCGATATAAATTGAGCATGCACATCAGATTTCATAATATAGTTTTAAAGAAAAAAAATATGAGCGGAATACCTCGACAAGTGTAGAAAGAGTAAGGCACGAAATAGAAATATGTAAGCAGAAATCTTGTCCTAGATTCCTGTTGTTGAGAGTAATTGAATTAATAAACAACAAATATCTTATCACTCAAGTAGTAATTAAAAAAACAGTAATATACCTCTGTGCAGATAAAGACAGGCAGAGACAGGCTCAAGTAGACAACTGAAAATTAGAGGTCTACTAGTGGCGACTTTGGTACTAAACTGACAAAGGAAAAGAAAATTCAGCATTAGAATTCAACTTTTTTTTTCGCAAAAGCAGAAAAATGATAAAGCCTAAAATTAGAATTGAGCCTAACATCATGACTTACAACACCTTTATAGATGGGCTGTGCAAGAAAGATACCGAATTATGTAGATGTTATTGATTTATAAAGGGCAGTTGCCTGACGTGACATTACAGGGGCTATGCAAGGTGTAGTTGAACAGTCATTGGATTTTTTAGAAGTCATTCATTTTCAAGGGTATGAGTCTACTGTCGTGTGCAAGAAAGGAGAATTTCTGACCTAACAAGTCTAGATCACAATAAATTGAGCATGTACATCATAATATAGTTTTGCGAAATCTAGAGAAAAGTGGCAGCAGCCACTTACCTAGTACTGTTGCTCTATCATGACAGGTGGTTTGTTCTAATGTTGTCGACCGGAGAAGAGAGATGAAGGAGAGGGTAACTAGGGAAGAGGAAGTATATATAGGGGTAGATTGACAGTTATAAATAAGGTTCTCAAAATCATTCAAAACAACAATCCTCTAGTAATATTTAGAATAAACTAAAACTATGAAGATTCAAAGAGTGAACGCTTTAGCAAAGAGTGATACTTTGGATAGTATCTAAAATTAGGAATAAAGAAAAGACATGAGGATAGATAGTAGCGGAAAGGCAAGTATTGTCTCTTACTTGTAACTTGTTTGATGGAAATGCATATTCTTTGCCTGTGCATCAGTACATAGTTGCATGATCGCCAATTAATTTTTCTTTCATATTTGCTTTTCTATTTTGATGTGTTGAAGTATATATCCTTCAATTTAAAACTATTATAATTAATGAAGAAGTTGACCGTGCATTAATTATCAGCTGGGCTTCAGCCCTAGTGTTTAAAGTAGAGTTCAAATGTCTCACATTCTTATCATCATTTTTAAAGTCCAAACAGTTAATCCGAATTGTTCAACATGATTTCCATGTTTAAAATGTGCCTGTAGAAACAAACTTTTATTTTTAATATATTTTTTTACTATTTTATTAGCTAGGCACGAAATAACTGTTTATCAGAAAGAAAATTGTATACATTTTTTATCATTCCCCGTTGTATTTTTCATCGCGAGTTTCGAGGAGATCACTTGTGGGGGTAACGGACCAGGTAATTATTTTCTTTATCTTTGTCTTTTTCTTTTCTTTTTCTTTTTATTTTTCTTTTTTCTTTTTCTTTTTCTTTTTCTTTTTCTTTTGCCATGTGCAACTTGTAGCTTAGAGATACAAAAAGATTGTGCTAATTCCTCATATTGGATTATTATCCAGCTATTTTTTTATTTTGATTAATTTGTACTGTAGTTTTTGAATTCTTCCCACGAGTCAACATTAATTAATCCAAATTAATTTATTTACCTTGTACTCCATTTATTTCTATAAATTTTACTTCTTCTATGATAAACTTTTCTTCACTTTTACTTCATCATCAAACATTACACGTTTAAATTTTAAATAAAAGTAAAGCCTTAAAAATTCAATGATTGATGTTGTACAATTATAAAAAATAAAAAATAAATAAGGTCAGTGAGGGAGAGTTTGAACGTATGGTCAACTGTTTAAACATTTTTGTTGGTAAAAAAATAAATATTTATCTGTCATACAATTAAATTTGATAAAATTGAATAGTTAATCCGATGTTGAAAAATAATTAATCACTTTATATGTTTTGGGGTCTTGAAACTACCGATTTTCAGAAATAAAATTGCAAGTGAATTTAGAATTACTCATCAAAAAAAAAAAAAAAATGAAGTCTATGATTGAGAAACATGCTAACAAAAAATGATCTCCTAAACAGCTAATGTGATAATGTTAGGATTCCAATCCAAGTTATATATACAAATCTGTGAAACGTAAGATCGGAGTTAAGATCGGTGCAGATCATAAAGCGTAGTTTCTGTCTCCTCTCCCGTCTACTTTCTATTCGATCTCTCTACAAAGGTTCTCTCTCTATATATGCTAATGGACCCATCGGATCCGACCCCACCATGCATCATGCATGTGCCCGCTATGAAATCTGCAAAGAAATTGGGTTCGGGTTATGATGATATGATGAGCCCGTTATCGAGCCTGATCTTTGTCACAGCTTCCAGCGCAATATGTAGGTATATCCATCTACTATTTTGGTTACGTTACGTGACAGCAAGTGGCAGCCCTTCTGGCACAGCAACTACAACAATTGTTACCTGTTGATAAGAAACAGTTAACAATGCATACCGGAAGAAGCAATAGTAACAAATAACCATAATTGAAACAATTAATATAAACCAATATTTTTGTTGTGTTTTCCATAAAAACTTTTTTTGAAATAACTCCCACAAGTGTTGAAAATATAAAATAGCAACAAAAGACAAAAAAAAAAACATGCATTAAATAAGAGTAAATATGGTATTATCAGACAAAAGTTTCTCCTTGCACTTTATGATGCAATTTAAGCGCTTAAAATAATCCCAAGCAATATTTCTCCTGAATGAAATAGGGCATGTGACCTGTCTTGAATTAGGGTTCTGACATGCAGACCCACAATCAATATTTCTAATTTAAATTTCCTCATTTCATGGTTGCATTACTAAGGACTTAATTGTATTAGTTTATATGATGTGCAAACATAATTTAATTTATATGGATTTATATTAATTGTTTGTTTCGTTTTTTTTTTAATTTAAACTAAAAGAGTCACTCAATTGCAAAAACTTAACTTCTCTACAAAAATGTAATTTTAATTAATAACTAATTAATTATTATTAAAAATATTAGTTATCACAGTATCAACAAAATCTAATGCAATTTAATTGTTTGGTTGTGCATCAATAGACTGTTCATTTTGAATCGCTGAAAAACTAAATTAACCTGATGAATTGTAAAATACATATGCTCAAAATCTTATAATTTTTTAATGATTATAAAAAATTAAACATAATTTTTTGTGATTATCAAGGTTATCTAGATAATAGTTGTTAAGTGAACTACAAGCCAAAAGTTACATGTTTATTTTTACAGAAGGCATCTAAAAGATGTAAAGTGGTTTTCATAAGAAAAATAATTAATTTATAGTTCTTTTATTATTTACTTGAGATGATCTTTTAAAATGAATTTGACTGTCATTGACCTAGTTTTAATTGATTAGAGCACTAAATTTAAATCAAAGTTATGAAAACAAAAAGTATAATATAGATAAAAAAATACGCACTAAACAACTCAATAAAATGAAACACAAAATAGTCGATATTTTAGTGCATCCATATTAATTTATTATTATTATCGTCAGAAAAAGTTTTAGTTGTAAGGATGTTATTCAAGTCTGGTAGAAACTGGAAGCACCAATTAAATAATAATACTAAAGCAAAGCTATATATAGGTTCAATTCTACCAACATTATTCCGTTAAAGTTTTTTTTTGGTTTTTGTTTTAGACTGAAGTTTTCTATTCTCATTACTTCACAGCTCTATACCAAACTGAAAAATGGGATAAAACTTTTGCCGATAGATGCGAACATCTGCAATTTACATCATGACCCAACTGTTGCATTCTCTTTTACTTTATCTCTCTTTTTCTTTATGCTTTGCTCTAAGTAAACATATTCGTTCTGTTTTTCTTTCTCTTCTTTTTATGCTTTGCTCAAACGTTTGGCTAAACTGGACTTCAATTGCTGGAATTGCATCTAAAATCACTGTTTTTTGGATTTCTTTTATTCATTAGTTTATTTTATTAAAATAGTCATGTATTTTTTTAGCAAAAAAATATGGCAAAAAAATATGATTTACTTTTTAAACATTAAACACAAAAACAATCTCATAGTACTAATATCTTCGTAATATCACTATGACTCTAGTCAACCCCTCTCTCACTATATATATATATACACACACGTGCGCATCTACAAGAGGTATGTACATCTGATCGATCCTAGTAATCCTAATTTGACATATACATGCGCATGGCGTACAAATCACAATCTGAAACCTCAAAGGCTGGGCACGTGTAGTTGATTTGTGTGTGTGTGCGCGCGTGCGCACGCTCGCATAGTTATCCAGAAAAATTGTAGTGTGTTTTTTGCAAAATGTATCAAGTACATACTGCAGTGTATTATTCAAAATTAGTGACATGTTATCTAGTGCAAGTATTGCTTGTTTATGTACATTGATCGGCAAAACCCGTGTTTAAAATTATAATGCACTAATCAATTTCCATAATGCACACTAATAAGAACACAAACATTAAATCACTTTCCTGTGATGATTAGATAGTCATATTGTACCCCTACTAAGAACACAAACATTAAATCACTTTCCTGTGATGATTAGATAGTCATATTGTACCCCTACTAAGAACACAAACATTAAATCACTTTCCTGTGATGATTAGATAGTCATATTGTACCCCTACTAGGAGTTTGTTTTGAATTCATATCCTCTGCATTAACTCAAAAGAGAATCTTTTAAATTAATGCATCTGCACCATCCAATCCGCTTTAAAATCTGTGTGAATTAGATCCACACTAATATTAAATGACTCATGTGTTAAAATCAGATGGCCAGAATGATTCCGTTTAAAATCAGATAGCCAAAATGTTCATTTCCTTATCAAATTATCCCTAAGTCTACGAGGAGTAATCATCAATTCATTTTGGTCCTTTCTTTCATTATATTAAATGTCATCTGTATTTGAGAATGTTCAAGAATATATTGATTATATTATAAATGGATTTTTATTTATTAGTTATGATTATTTAGTAACTAAGTTCTAAGAAAGATAAATAGATCAAGAAAAATGGTAATAAATGTATTTTTTATTTTTATTTTTTTTAAATTCATTATCATGCCAAAGAGAAACAGAAATTTGAAAGATAATACATTTATTCAGATATTACAAGAAACATTACTACAATTCAGTAAATTGAAAATCACATCTAATTGCTAAAAAATAACTTAGTAAAAAAATCAGTAAAATCGGATCTATACATCAAGTATTGAAAGAAATAAAAGAGATAATTAAATGTAGAAATTTCGATTATTTAAAATCAATGATAGAAATTTAGACTAATATTGAATATCAATAATTAATTAATAAACTTATATTAAAGTCCATCCCATGACCGTCGCATAGGAGCAGTGACTGTTTGAAGAAGACTTGGTACTCAATATAGTGGGCCTTCAAAATATATAGTGGGCTATGTATTCGGCCCACGAGTAGTTCGTGGGGACTTCAATACATGGACCTGGACCTATCACATTCCAATCTCAAGGCAAATGCAAATGCAAATGCAAATGCAAATAATATATATGAAAATTAGTTTGTACATACTCATGAATTATTGCGTAAAAAAGTTTAGACACTAGGAACACGAATGGAAACATATGCAATAGATAATACAAATAGTAATGTCATAAAAGAAAGAAAGAAAACAGGATGATTTTGGGCAGTTGCCGCGTGTCTTGCTCTCTTGCATGATCTCAAGGATGCATCACATGTCTCTTGTCTTTTTCTATACACCTTGACTTCAAACGAAGACAGCAAAACATGTCAATTAATACCTGTCTTAGTTTTCTACCTGTCAATTAATACCCATCTTGACTATCATACCAGTGTTGCTGGTTAGATATGAAATGAGGCTCAAAATCTAATTAAATCTGTCAATAATTTACCAATCATTTTTAAAAAAAAAATTGTGAATAATTATTTGAGTAGCCTCACTTCAGTACTCTCAAAATTCCCGCATCTCATTTAAAAAAATTATATATGTACTATGGTATTAACTAATTATATGGTCTCCACTAATTATTATTCTAAAAATATATTATATGTTCTCCACTAAATATTATTCTAAAATCCCTACAATATTCTTCCTCTGTCCTCACTAATTATATGGTCTTCCATTTTTCAGTTCCCGTACTCATCTTCGCGTCAACCTTAATAGATATAATTATTTAGAAGATAAGATATTAACACTTGAAAATAAGATATTAATACTTTGATGCACAACATGTAATGGTCATCCTTTTTCCAATCACCCAGTCGTCCCGATATTTTTCAGGCCGGATTTTTCACGGCGGTAAGAAAAATTAATATATTTCTTTATGTGTTATTGGAAAAAAATAAAAATGCTTAGATTCTGAGTTATTGATCCCGGTTCAAAAGTCACTTCTATGTAATCCAGAAAATATTGTGATCCTTCTAGGATATTTAATTTATGAAAAGTTGTATCTATTTTTGAAAAGTTATTTAATTATTGTTATTAAAAAAGAATTATTAAAATAGATACAACTTTTTATAAATTAAATGTCCTAGAAGGATCACAATATTTTCTGGATTACATAGAAGTGACTTTTGAACCGGGATCAATAACTCATAATCTAAGCATTTTTATTTTTTTCTAATAACACATAAAGAAATATATTAATTTTTCTTACAGCTGCGAAAAATCCGGCCTGAAAAAATCAAATTATATTGTATTCCATCTATTTTTAAAGAAATATATTTAACATTTCTAATATTTCAATAAAAAAAATAAAAAAAATTCTGTTTTTTAAAAAAAAAAAAAACTTAAAAAAAAATTAATAAAATACAAATCCGGTTAACCATTAACCGGATTTTTTATTTAAAAAAAAATAAATTAAAAATATAACTTTCCGGTTAATGGTTAACTGGATATACTGTTTTGAGTTCGGGAAACCATTAATCGGAAATTTGTCTCAAATCCGGTTATTGGATAACTGGTTTGGGTAGTTTTTGAAATTTGTTCAGGATTTGGATATTTTTTTAAATTTTATTTATTTTTTGGATATTAATAAAAAAATCGGTAAACAAAATTTTAAATTCTCAAAATGATATTTTTTTTCATAGAATACAATATCAAAATCGCTAAACAAAATTTTAAATGAGTAATTGAAGAGTAAAATAATTGAGAACCATTGTTTAGTCCTGCATCACATCTTCCCAAGCACAAGTCAAATGCAAAAAAAAAATAAAAATAATAGTGTAACAACATACATAATTAATGTACATCTCTTATTAATTCTAAAAGATGATATGTTTCTATTATGTTTTATTAAATCAAAATGCTTCCAATAACTAGTATTAATTCTAACTATCTAATTTATTTGTATGGGTCTGAAATTTTGGAAGTCCATCTCTTTCTATTAAATATGTTTCATACATCATTTCTTTTAATATATTTCATAAAAGATTATTTCTCCCCGCTCAAATATGTATGAATAAGCATCAATGATATACAATAGGCTGTATATATGTACTGTGCTTGATTGATCATAGGATCTATAAAAATATATAAATATTGTTAAAAAATAATTAAGCCATAAAATTATCACTATTAAAGTAATCCAAATTCTTTTAAAAAACATAACTTTCAAATATAATTAATTGACCTAAGTATAATAAATCTGATTTTATTTTACTTCTGGGTATCCAATTTCTTAATTTAACAATAGAAAATTAAATAAAAATAGAAGCTAGGTGAGATAAGAGAAATCAGCATTGGAGAAGAAACATCAAACAAAGGCGGAAGGTGATGATAGAAAAAGCGGATAGAACAAAACAAAAAGGGCAGAGAAGAATTTAGCAGCAGACATGACGAGAAAATAAAAAGACAGGTGTCCACAGCTCAAGAAGAAAACTAATGTTGATAGTTAATAACGATCAGATTCAAATTAGATGGTTGAGATGTGGTCAACACTATAATGAACAGTGCAAAATCCTTCTCATAATATATTTATAAAATAGACCAGAAATATAATTACATCAAAATTATAAAATATAAACTAGTCGTAGCAAATGCAGTGTTGTTGGCTTGTTACATGGCCCAAAATACAATGATCACGAATTAATTCGCTAGAAGACCTTACATGTTTATTATGTTTTTCTTTTTTCTTTTTTTCTTTTGTGTGTTAAAAACTTTAACGGTTTTTGGAGTTGACGTACAACAAGTCTCTCTTTTGCTGAGTTGATGCTTCTGATTGAATAATGAAACCCTCTTATGATATCGTAAAGAGAAAATTTGATCAGTTTCACTACTAACACACACAAAATGTCAAAGTCGATCTAAACCTATCAAAGGACCTTTTTAAGTGCTACACTAGTTTGTTGAGTTTGTTCTGTGTTAATGACGAACGCTAGTGTTCATTTTTTTTATTATATGGTCAATTAAATACATAAATTATTTTCTACATTGTTGTTTGGTTACTGATAGGTACTATTGCAATAAATTAAGCACACATTCGAAAGATGTGACTCTAAACAATATATGCTCTCAGATCATGTAAAAGTTACCGTAGGCTCACAAGTAAAATGCTCATTGCAATAGTTTATAAGTTAATCATGCTAGTTGCTATTTATGGATTTACACTTGCACTAGCTAATAATCGTTATTAAAATGATTTCATCAAAGAATTTGTTTTCTTATAAAAATGTATTATAATATTGAAATTTTGCAACATGTATAAAATTTTGGAGGAAACTAAAAAAATATAATAACCAATTAAATTGTTATGAGTAAATAAATAAATAATTTTGATTCTCATATTATTAGATTAGAAGAGATGGAGTCGAAAAAAAAAATTAGATATCACCTTACAATTGATATTTGCAATTTTATATAAAATAATTTTATAAGATACTATTGAGGAATAAAGATATTTGCCTCAGATTCTACTCATCATTGGCAATTTAGACAACAAATAGCAAATCTTGTAATTAAGACACTATTAGAATATATATTACAATATCTGTAAATTAGGAAACAGTCAAACGGCTAGTAGGATTTTAGCTTATAAATAGCCATGTACAAACACTGAAAGAAATCAATCAATAATACAGTTTCCTTGTAGTATTAATTTTGGGTTGAGCTAGGAAGAAAGTTGTAAGCCAAAAGAGGTCTAAATTTGGGTTATTCAGTGTCACATTGCTGGGCCGATACCATTTAGTATTTTTGACTCGTCCTCGGCTCAAACAAACCATTGTTTAATTAGGGCTGCATCACATCTTCCCAAGCACAAGTCAAATGCAAAAAGAAAATTGACAGTATAACAACATACATAATGTACATCTCTTATTAATTCTAAAAGATGATATGTTTCTATTATTTTTTATTAAATCAGAATGCTTCCAATATCTAGTATTAATTCTAACTATCTAGTTTACTTGTATGGATCCGAAATTTTGGAAGTCCATCTCTTTCTATATATTAAATATGTTTCATACATCAGGGGACGTCTTGGCCTAAACAATCTATAAATTTCCATAAACCCCAAGCATCCATGCATGGCTGTATCATGAGTAGAGATTAGGGATGGCAAAAAGGCCCATTACCCGCCTGGCCTGCTCATACTCGATCGGCCCATTACCCGGTCGGCCCATTACCCGGTCTGCCTGACACTGTAGCAGGCCAGGTAGGGCCGGGCCTAAAAACAGGTAAGGTTAGGTGTGGGATTCAGCTAAAGCCCACAGGCTACCTGTTGGGCCTTACTTATTTGAATGAATGAATTTAGGTTATAATTTTGCCATGTCTCTCAAATTTCCGAAAAATCCCTCTAGGTTTAGTGGCAGCCGCTCTTTCATTCTTTCTCCTTCTCCCTTTCTTTTTGTTTGCGCCTGTTTGCACCTCCACACTTCCACAGACCACAGCCCACACGAGATCTCTCTCTAGCCACCACAGTCCACACCGCCACACGAGAGAGGAGAGACAGACGAGACGACACCCCGACTAACTGCTCCGCCACACGCCGGATCTTCCTCTTTACTTCCGAGAGCCCTCAATCTGCCCCGCCTCACAGTCCACACCGCCACACGCCGGATCTTTCCTCTTAACTTCCGAGAGCCCTCGATCTGCCCCGCCTCTAGTCACGCCCCACCCCGACTAACTGCTCCGCCTCCGCCACACTAGCAGCCGCCTCCTGATCTGCCTCTGAGCCTACAAGCTCCTGCTCAAAGGTTAGTAAATTTATTGCACATAGTTCTCAAATGTAGTGTTCTTCAGTTATTGTTGCATTGATTAAATGTACGACAGTGCTAATAATGTTGAGGTATACTTTTCTCTATTTTTTTGTATAGTATGATTTTGAAATTTTGTAATGGATTATTAATTGATCAATTGCAGTTAGAGGCTATTAGCTCTTGAAGTGAAGGGGTTTCAGCTCTTGAAGTGAAGGGTTTTCAGCTCATGAAGTAATTAATGGTATGAATAGTTAGTAATAAATGGTATGAATAGTAAGTCGATGCATTGAGTTGATTTTTAAAGGTTAACCTTTTCGTTTGCATGATACCCATTCTTTAAGAAGAAAAAATAGTGATAATTGGACATCTGTTAAGGGAAGTAGCACTGTCTCAACATTCTTTTGAGAACATATTTGCATTGAGCCTTCCACCTTTTTTTTATATGAATATTGACTATGAGGTGTTCGACAAAATGCAGGTAAAGAATAAGCTTGTTTGAAGATTTCTTTAAAGCTTAAGAATGGGGATCGAGCTTATTATGTTTGTTGTTTTTATTTGTTGTTAAGTATACTTTGGTTATCTTCTATATTTTAACCCAATTGTTTGTATTATTATTTTGCTGTTAAGTATACTATGTGTTGTTAAGTATACTATGTTTGTATTTGCTGTTTGTATTTGCTGTTTGTATTTGCTTAAGAGTTAAGATGTGATTGTTGTTTGTGTTTGTTGTTAAAATATTTATTTGTACTATTTGTGTTTGCTGTTAAAATGCTGTTAAAATACATGAAGAATGCTGTTAAAATGAGACTAGGCATAGTTGGGCCAGGCCGGGTAAGGCAGCCCATGGGCTGTGGCAGGCAGGCGCAGGTTTGCAGAAATTGCCCACAGAAAGGCCGGGTATCAATTTCTAGGCCCGTTATAATGGGCCAGGCAGGTCAGGTATAAATTTTAATCAGGCAGGCCGGGTATGGGATTGGTAAAATACCCGTGGGCTCGGCCCATTGCCATCCCTAGTAGAGATGCCAACTGCATGCAAACCCGCCGCCAGAGAACTTGTTTTATTATATTGGACAGTTAGAATTGGCATCCATCGGCATTTCTCAAAAATCAATTTTAAATTTATAAGGTACTCATTTCTCAAAAATATTTGTTTCTAACTACGGGTTTCCGAGTCATTTCTCAAAGTAATATTGATAATTGGCCTAAAAACGAATAATAATTAATACGACTAATCACCCTCATCAGTGACAAAAAAACAATTAATGAAATTGAAATTTATTAAATATTTTTTATATGTACTATACGTATCCATGTCTCGTAATTAAATGGGTCACCAAATAATGTCAACCTATCATGGGCTTTAATGGGCTCACAAATCATGGACCGACAAATCAAAGTAGCACATTCTTTTTCTTAGAATCCAACACAATTGACATGTATCTGGTTTTAAACGAAGACGAAACAAAAAAGTTGAGCTTTTTTTTTTAAGTCAAAACATTTCATTTTCACACAAAACATGGAAAACTGACGTCATATTTCAAACAATTCATTTTCACACGATAATTATTTTAAAGCATATTAAATTTTGTTTTATAGTTTTTTAACCTTCAATAATTCTGTTTGAGATTGCTCCAGTATGTGCAATACATTTTAGTGAATAAAATGTTAAAATATATTTTAACTTTATGATAAGTGAATAATTTACTAAAAAAACTAAATACAATTAATTTTTTTTATAAAAATTTCAACACGGGAATATTTTTATGTTTAGTAAATCTTGATTCTCATCAAATATTATAATAGTTATATATTTTTTTATATATGTCCTTGTAAGAATAGTTTTTTAATTATTGGAAAGTGAGGGATTCTTCATGCATTATTTGTACATGTCAAGTTTCATTATTTGTAAAAGGATGAGCTGGTTTGCATGCACTGCTAGTAGCCAAAGCCGCACTATAAATGATGAGTCATTTGTTCATGTCAAGTTTCATACTTAATTCATTCTGGTGTCTCTCATATCACGTAAAAATTACCTTAGGCTCATGTATAAAATATTCAATACAATGGTTTTAATACTAAATCAAGTCAATTGCTACTTCTGCCATTTACATATATATTATTTTATATTTTGAGCAAATGAACTACTCATCTGAGGACTTTTATAAAAATATTAAAAAAATTCACAATGAGTATAAAAATTTGGAGGAAATCAAAAATAATTAATAACTTCAAAAAATAATTACTCAATTTCATAAGGTATATTTTGCAAATCAAAATTTTGATTTATTTTATCGTTTCACTTTTCATTAGGCTCATTTACTTTTCTTTTTTTTATGTTTTTAATTCTTACTGTAGGGCGTAGAAAGTTGCACGGCTAGGTTAGCTAACGGTGCGAGCATTTTTTTTTTAAACGAGGGAATGCTCCCGCATAGGTTTAGTGCTATAGTTCTCCAAACAACTATGAGCAGGGTACCGACCTCGGGGCATTAATTGGATATCTCCCCTGCATTCCTCCTGGTTCAACCTTGTGACAGACCTACGTTCATGATCAGCCAATTGAGGTTTTATTATTTGATTGTGGGGACGTTTAACTCTCGACGGGCGTAAGCCCCCGCCGTTAATTACATCAAAAAGACCTTTCAAGTCAAGCTGAATACCACGTTCATTCCAGGATTTCTGCCTATTAGTTGTGAACTGAGTAATGGGGCTAAAAGGGCTCATGTATTGTCATATTTTGGTCGTTTGATTGGTTCTCATTTATTTTGGTAATCTATATGGCTATATATATATGTGTATATTGCATGTGGTCATATATGTATGCATCTATGTTCCTGAAATATGTCAATTATTTGAGAAATCATAATGTTTGCACAAATGGGGGTATTTTTGTTATTTTATGATGTTATGGAAAGGTTTATGCATGTTGACATTTTAGTTATGATATAAGATATATGTATATATGTAATGTCTTTGGAGAATTTTATAATTTTATTATGGAATTAAGACATTTTAATTATGAGAATGACATTTTGGTCATTTCAGGTTATGGTTGAGGCTTGGACACGTTTAATTACTACTCAAGATTGTAGAGAATTGAATTTGGGTTCATTTGGAATTGGTTGAGTCAATTTAGATTTAAAACGAAGAAGTTATGTCCAAAAAGGATTGAAAAGGATTTGTCTGTGAAGTTTTTGTACTTTCAGGGGCCTATTTGTAAATTTTCAGGGACCTGAGGCTGTAATTTGAGCTTTTTACAGGGTCTGGAGTAAAAATTGGGCTTTCAAGGGCCTATTTGTAAAATTCTCAAGGGCTTCTTTGCAAATTTTAAATAAACAGGGGGGTTTATATGTAAAAGGGGTTCATTTGATCACATCTGGACTTTGAGATTGGTGTTGGGCCTTCAATGTTTGGATTTTAGGCCTTTGAGATGTGCACAAGCCACTGGATCGAAATCATTGGGCTTCAGGATTAGTGCAGTGGAAGATTTGATCATATGAATCTCAAGATTTGGGCTTTGGGCTTCAATGACCGTACTGGACCTTTAATCTGCGCACAAAGTCTCAGATTTTATCGGATAGGCTTTAAGATTCACGCCATATCATCTTAATTCATTTAAATCATTATGAATCACTGACAAAGGATCCCATGAATCAGTAAACGGTCAATTCAATTTGAATATGGACCGTTACATCAAGTTGGCGCTTTAATATTCGTACAAGCCCGATGAACCTTAGGGTTCATCTCTAACAGGGCCGAGGAAGAAGGGTTCTGGCCGGTTCCGACCATGGCAGCTCTGACCAAGCACTCCATCTTGATCGTCTCGACGTCAGGAGTCGATTGGTGCCATTGTCGACAGTAGGAAGTCATCGGAGGTGTCGGTATAGGCTTCTACAGTGCCCGTCGGTACCGATTGAGGTCTAAACCAGTTTGAGTCGATTTCATTGTAGTTTCCTTCAATAATTTGGTGATTTGATATCGTATAGAGGTGTAAAGGCATGCAGAGTATCAATTGCACCTTCAAAGAGGATTTGATCATGATTCAAGTTCTTCCCTCTGGGTTTCAATACTGGTTTGGTACCAATGATCAATTCAAGGGGTTTAGAACTAATTCAATCATTCAAAGAGGTCATTTAGACCATTTAGAAGCACTTAGAACATTTCAGAATCATCAGGTCGCTCTGAATTAAGTTCTGGTCAACTGAGAGGCATATAAACTCATGTTTTCAGAATGTCAGATCCATTTTCTCATGAATTCAATACATGGGATGTGACTTTAATTTCATAGGATCAAAGATATATGTGTTAAGGAATTTTACTCAAAATTTCATGACCACCTGAGCATTATTTCTCTGTTAAAAGGCTTGTACAGTACTAGGGGTAATACTGGTAATTTTGCAGAATAAAATACATAATTTTCATTTTTAAAATATGAATTTTAACAAGCCATATCTTTGTGTAGGAATGTTCACAAAATGCAAATTTTAGATCTATTTCATGTGATTTTTCATTCTCTACAAGATGGTGTATTTATTTTGGCAATTTGGGTGTCAGATCAGTCCAGACTTGCTGATTTACCAGCAAAGGTCAATTAGTACAATTTCATTGCATTTCTCTGTACCAGTTGAGTTTATATAGCCTACAAGTCCTGAGTTCTTGTTTGTCTTGATACCAGGGACTGTTTCAAGGGTTTGTACCAAGACAAAGAGGTCTGGTAAGGATTTCAAGTACCATTTAATAGCTCTAAATCACTGCTTCATCTAGCAGTATTAAAAGAAATAAGATCAAAGATTCAAAACTTGTCAAATCATCTTAGAAATATATTTAAAACATGTCAGGGTTTGAAAAATGTGCAGGGAAGTCCCTGGTTTTCTTGAAAATCATGTTTACTTGATTAAAAAAAAGGGGTATCATTGAAACTTCATAGATTTAAAGGTACAAATGACACAGAATAGCCATGGCTACTGCCTTTTTGCACTTTAAACCTTGGTTCCTCATTATTTACAAGTAAACCCTAAAATAAATCATGAAATTAGCCTTTTAATTAGCATAATCTCACTATTTTCTGGTTTTACTTGCAAATAAACCCTTCTCAAGTGAAAATTATGTTGAGAACTGTAAAGGATGCTAGCTGGCTCACTTTAAACAGATCTTGTGTGTTTATCTTTTGTTTAAGTCACTTTATTTCCCTATTTTAATCATTTTTATAAAGAAATCATAGGTTTGAACAAGCAAGGATTAAGGGAAAGCAGTAAAGAAAGAAATGCAAAAAAAATTTGGTTATAACAGCTGGCTCACTACACTTATTCTTATTCATAATTTGGTTATAAAGATGATTAAGGGAAAGCAGTAAAGAAAGAAATGCAAAAATAATAGAAGAAAAGATACTAAAAAGGTGATTTTTTATAATATTGGTACTAAACAGTAAAGGCTTGGATTTTTTTTTTAAAGTTTATATACACATTTTTTTACACATATTTAGATTAGATGTTTTTAGAAGGAAATATCAGAATAAAACAGAACAGAAAAGGAAAGGAGTACAATAAAACCAAAATTCAAAGAAAAGAAGGAGAGAGCTTTATTAAGCCATGAAAGGCACATCTCCTGACCCCTAGGGGTCTTACATCATATTTGAACTTTCTATTACCTATTAATCAGGTTACTACCAGAGGAGAGGGAAGAAGCTAGCTTCTATTGAGCTAATCTGCTGTATTTTAGGGCTTTTACAATTGTATCTAGCCTAACAGAGCTATGGGGTATGTGTATTGTGTTTTGGCATAGGTTATGGGTGCCATTATATAGGCAAGGCTTAGGGCTAGGGTTTGCATGCAGCTGAGGTGGCTTCATCATGCACCTTCACTTTTTGATCAATGGTCATAGTGCCTTGGCTTCATTCATGCGCCTATAAAGCTGGGGATCACCCAATTATATCTTGACATGTCATTAATCATTGGCTGGATCATTCTCAGCCTTTAGATCATCTCCAAACACAGAGGGAGGTATCAAAGCCCTTGATTCATTGGCCTTCAGAAGAAGGGTGAGGAATTGCGTGATTCTTCCTATCAGAGGCAGATTCCTCTATTTTGGCATGACCTCAGGTCCTTGGGCACGTGTCCATGGGGACCAGTGAGGGTATTAACAGTGTTGTACATCAATGCATCAATGCAGTAGCCTTCTATGTGGCATCCCATTTTATTGTGTCTCTTATAAAATTGACACTCCAGACAGTGTTGCCTTATGCTTAAAGGGTTCTTTACCGAATTTCAGAACCCAATTTGTAGTATAACTCGAGTTCATGACTTCACCTTTCCTTCCTTCTCGGCTGTAACTGGAGAGAGATATAGTTATTTGTGTTTGAGAGAAGGCATAGAGGAATAGAGGAAGAAGTACTCTATCGGGTTCAGGTGAGCTTGAGCTCAATTCCCTTTTCATTTCCATGAATTTAGAACTTCAAACCTGGATCAATGGGGCGAGAGAGAAGAAGGAGAAGCTGTCAGGGCCTTGGGTCCCGCTCGTCAGCCTCTCTGACATAGCTCCTTCTCTCCTGCTTTTCTTTCTTTCATTTGCATAGGTATGGTTTATCATCGACCGTACCATTGACATCTTGGTGCACAAAGCTATGGTCTGGTGCACCGAATCCATGCATTATGTTGGGTTTAAACCGTTCAAGCGCTGGGTTTAAATCCCATGTAGGGTTTCGGGTAGACTTGGTGTAGTATAGACCGTTCTATTGACATCTCGGTCTACAGAGTTAATCATTCGTGCTCCAAGCTTTCCTATCTCAGCCTATCAGTGAAATTTTATATGAAAGGCTGACTTATGGGTCCCATGTGTAAGGATAGGTTTAATAACACCCAATTTGTACCCAGAGTCATGTAGAAAATACTAAGGGTACTCAGGCACACGTGGCACCAATCAGAGGCGGCCATGCCATCAAAATCTTTGAAAATTCATAACTCTTCAATCATTTTGAGTTAGAATCTGCATAATATATCAAAATTTATGGTTCTTCATGTAGAATATTACCATGAATTTTAATATGACATTATCAAGTCACCTTGGAGAGCCTTCATGCATATTTGGCACTTTCTAAGTATATAAATCATTTGCTAATCCCCATTCATTTAATTGGCGACATTTTAGGTTACAACACCTTTCCAAATTAAAAGGACTTTCTTAAGTGGTTTGACATTTTTTATACTGGCCGATTTGAAAATACACCTTGCTGAGAATCACCTCTATACCAATATTTGTTACGTTTATCTGCAGTCGAAGACATGACCGGATGGTGATAAGGTTTCCGTGCAATATATAATTATTCTACCAAATGGTATAACTAGATATCTCTACTAGTTAGTTTTATTGATACTTGATTGGTATAATAGTTTCCTTATTGATATATAATATAGTCTTATTATTACTATTTTTGTAAATTGACAAATAATTTAAATGTGTTTGCATTTTTGATGCAATAAATAAATAAATTTTCGCATTCTGTTTCTATAAAATGTAACCTTTCAATTAATTTGTGATCATTTTATTTCTGATCGATATTTTGCATTTTTTAATTATTGAATTTTTTTTTAACTTGCCATATGACAACATTTCTTCATTACTGAAAACTATTCTTAGTCAGATTTTAATTATATAGAAAAATAAAAAGTATTAGGAGAAAATCTAAATTATAATTTCAATCAATTATTAGAATATGACATCTAATAATGCCATTATAAAATGTGATCTGGACCAACAATATCTGGTTTTTCATTTTTCCATTAAAGGAACTTGACAATGTCAAAATTGTGAACAAAAAAAATATTTAGAACATACTAGAAACAAAATTTTCTTTCTTATCTTGATTTTTATTAATCCTATCAAAGAATTTGATTCCATGACATTTCAGTAAATTATCTTGGCAAGGGACACAGGGATTGAAAGAAAGCATTTATAAATTAATTGCCTCTGAAATTATTTTTCTTTTTCATTTATTCATTTATATCTATGAATATCATGAGTTTAATTTTGGACGCTGACAATTGTTAGCTAGTCATAAGGCTGAAAGAAACATATTTAAATTATAAAATTTTCATTGGGATAAATCATTACGAAGTTGAAAGATATATAGAAGCATATTGTAACTTGTATTTGGTTAATTTGATTCGCATGAAATTATGCATGCAAAGAAAAAGAAAGTAGTTCAATAACCCTAGTTAAGAAGCATTTTGAAAAGTTTAACGACAAAAATAGAAAAATATCATACAAAACTGAATGAACCATACATTTTATATAACGTTAACTATCCGGCTTGATATTTGTTTGACAAGGCCTCATAGTATTCTCTTTGCTGAAAAAAATAAAACACAAAATACAAGTTATATTAGAAAACAACCATGTAGCAAAAGAATCAAGTCACCACCTCAAATTAAATTGGAAAAGAGAATAGAAAACCTCATACCTCGTCAGTAACAGATGGGGTTATTTTAGATAAAGCATGCTCAAAATGAGATGCCTTAATAGAGCATTCACATGACATACTGGTCTCATTTGCCAATTCTCGTATTGCAAACCTAGCTGCTTCATCCACCTACAACAGAGAAAAGCAAAGAAGGAAAACAAAACAACTGAAAACACAGAAAGGCACAATAATGATAGCATTTCATGCTGGTTTGAGGTTTTGGCTATGATAGATATAAGCCTCATTCCTACTTTTTTTCAATTTTATCTGAATTTAAAAATGATACGGATTTGTTTTAATTAGGAAACTATCAAGCAATTGGAACTAAATTTTTTGTCTAAGATGAGCTATAAGCATCTAAAAGAAAAAAGAAAAAAGAAAACAAATCATGGTACTGTTGGAAATTTCGGAAGGATACAATGAAACAAAGAGAAGAAATTTGCTGCTGAAATTAACTTCTATTGCTTGATTAAATTTGATTATAACATGCTGAATTTATAGCACAACAACAAGACTAAATCTGGAACATCTAAATTTAGTACCCCACTACCTATCCTCCTTACAAGCTGAACCTACTTGACTAATTATAGAACCCACTAACTCTTACATGCTCCATGACTAATTATAGCACTCCAAATATAAAGAGATGAATTTAGACCAACTCTCAACATAATTCTAAATGTGGAAAGCTAATTTTGGATCAACTTTCAACACTCCCCCTTGATTCAAAATTGGTTTACTCCAAGCTTCAACATCATCTTCTTCCTCAGCAGTCTTGATATTTGCATCCTTATTGGTTTGCATATTTGAATCAGACGAACTGGGCATCATTTTTGGCCCTACATAGGTGACTGTGCTAACAGGCAGGATTGTCACTTTCTCCTGTTGTGATGGATGACATCCTTCACTCTTGTCAATAACAACTTGCTCTTGGTTTCTTTCACCAACCTCGACAGTTACTTTCTCTTGCTTGATAACAGTATCTTCTGTGATCACCTTTTTCAAAATCTCTCCTGTAATACTTTTCATCTCCAGAAAACCTCTTCCATTTCCAAAGGAACCAGACACTTGACTTGGCATATCATCTCCTCTTTCCATGATTACCTCTGCTTGGGTTAACAGGTCTGGAGTCAATCCACTGCCATCCGGTGCTGGAATTCTTACTTCTCTCTTCTTATCAATATTCCTTCCTTTTGCAAACTCTTCTTTTTCTTCGACTACATGATCTTCCTCCTCTGTGATTGTAGGCTCTTGCTCAGGATTGACTTCTACAATATGTAGTCTCATCAAGGAAAGTCTCTTTTCTTCTTTCTCTGCCTCCATCTGTATAGGCTGGTCGAAACATGATTCTGCCATCCTCAGCACTTGTGTATCAGTAATGGTAACCAGATCCCCATCAGAATCCTTGTACTTGATCAGCACAGATTTTAATGAAGGAAACATCTTCGTCACAATATCTCTCAACACTTTGAAACTACATTTTTCTGAAATCTGAGCCAGCCGTATATCATGGTTGTACACCAGCTTCAATGGCCTCTGACGAATGAGCCCTACATTCTCCACCTTGAGGGCTTTTTCATCAAACAAAATATTTCTACTCACCATGATTTTGCTACTTTCTGGACTGCTGCCACCATTATCTCTTGTGTGCACTGCTACTGTGCCATTGTTGCTTGCATCAATCTTGCTCTTGGTGTATGCCATGAAGAGTGCCGGTTGGTCATTTTCTTTTACAACATAACTTGCTTGATTCTCCTCCCTTTGCTTCTTGTAGCACTCGGATTGGTAGTGCCCAAACTTATTGCAGTAGTAGCATTGGATGTTCTTCTTGGCTTCATAACACTCAGATTGATAGTGCCCAAACTTGTTGCAATAATAGCACTGGATATCCTTCTTGGATTCATCATATGATTGACTATTTTCGGCAGTGTTGCTTCTGCCTCTTCCTCTTCCTCCTCTGCCGGAGTTAGCCTGTCCTCTGCTGGGATTGTGGCTGCCTCTGCTCCTTGGGTAGCCATTAGATCTGCCTCTTGATGACTCCCCCTTCGTGTAAAACGCCTTGTCGTCGCCTTTATCTTCAGCTTTTGACATCCTTGCTTCATGAGTCTGCAGTGATCCCATGAGTTCATCGAAGGTGTAGGTTGCTAGATCTTTGGACTCTTCGATTGCTGCAACTACATGATCAAACTTGGGTGTTAGGCTCCTTAACACTTTCGCCACCACCGTCTTCTCTTCCATGGTGTCTCCAAATGCTCGAATTTGGTTGACCACCCCTTGTACTCTTGAGAGGAAAATCTGCACGGATTCCTCCTTGTTCATCTGCAATGTTTCAAAGTCCCTGCGTAGGCCTTGAAGTTTGATTGCCATGACTCGAGTACTCCCTTGAAATGCTGTTTTTAGGGTTGTCCACGCCTCCTTTGCATTGGTGGCTGCTGCAATTTTCGAGAAGATGGTGTCATGCACTGCTTGTTGGATGAAGAATAGCGCCTTCGCATCTCGCTTTGCTGTTTCTGTTGGTGTGGGATCTGCGGTCGGTGCTCCCGTCTCCACCAATTCCCATAGACCTTGTGACTTGAGCAAAGTTCGTATCTTGATGCTCCAGAACTCGTAGTTGTCTCCCTTGAACAGCGGAATCAACGGATTTGAAACGCTCATGTTCTCTGCCATGGTTGGATCTGCCCTGATCTCTAACCTGGCTCTGATACCAATTTGTTGGAAATTTCGGAAGGATACAATGAAACAAAGAGAAGAAATTTGCTGCTGAAATTAACTTCTATTGCTTGATTAAATTTGATTATAACATGCTGAATTTATAGCACAACAACAAGACTAAATCTGGAACATCTAAATTTAGTACCCCACTACCTATCCTCCTTACAAGCTGAACCTACTTGACTAATTATAGAACCCACTAACTCTTACATGCTCCATGACTAATTATAGCACTCCAAATATAAAGAGATGAATTTAGACCAACTCTCAACATAATTCTAAATGTGGAAAGCTAATTTTGGATCAACTTTCAACAGGTACATAGCTGCTCAGATCATACTGGATGTATATAGAAATTGACACATGAAGTCCGAATCAACATCCCAGAGTGGGAGAGAGGAAGAGAGAGATTTTACCAGAGAGGCAAGGTCTGCACCCGATAGGTTGTTGCACCGCTCCATTCGGGCCAGAGCATCAAAGTCAACATCAGCATCAATGGGCCTCTTTCGTGCATAGGCCTTCAAGATAGCCACTCGCTCGTCTGCACCAGGAAGTGGAACATATAGTATCTTTTCAAGTCTTCCTGGTCTCAGTAGTGCCTGATCTATCACCTCTATCCTGTCATATGATGATATATAAGCTAAGAATGATTTCATATCAATCCTGTCATATGACGATGTATAAAGCTAAGAATTATTCTTAACTAACAATTTGGATTTTTGGGGTATTCAAAACCCTTTTTAATCCTTTTATGCAATAAGATTTAGGTCTTTAATTTACACATTACACCCCATATATTGCATGCACATAAAGGTCACCATTTTAAATAAGTAAAGTAACACAGAATAGCTAAGACTGATGGTTATATTAGAACAATAGAAAAATGAAAAAAACAAAGGTATTCATCCAGCCTACTGTCAAAATTTACCAACACTGTTCATTATATCAATTTATGTTAGCAAGAACATGACATGAAGGAGGATCTGGGAATTATTAACAAAAAATCCCATATGATAATTTGTTATGGCTCATATCAGAGTTGGACTTCGTACCTGTTTGTGGCTCCAATAACAAAAACACCTTGACGGTTATCAGCCCCGTGAAGCTCTATCAGAAGCTAATAACCAAATTAAACACATAAATAAATAATGAATAAAAATTAGCAAGAGAGAGGGTGAAAAGAGTATTTTAGGTTCTGTATAGCATACCTGGTTCACTAGACGATCTACTACCAATCCTCCCTCTTCGCCTCTCCTTGTAGTAAGAGCATCTACCTAAACAAATTTACAAAAGATGTAATTTCAATTTGCTGGGAAATATCAAGGAAAAAATAATGTACTTACTAATCTATTGCTTTATATAGAAAGAAAATACTTCCATGCATTATATGGCTTTAACTTAATTTCTCTTGCGACAGGCGTGTTGCCAAGGAATAGCAAACTACTATGCTCAGTTTTGCACCAGTCCAGTGCTGTGTCTTTATGGTATAGCCATAATATAAGAACTATATACACATTACCTCATCAAAGAAGATAATGCAAGGGGAGTTGGTACATGCACGCGCAAATAACTTTCTGACTTCTGATTCACTTTCACCTACATATTTATTCAATAGTTCTGGCCCCTGAAACAATGAAAAAATAATGAATCCTAATATATTGAAAAGAAGCACAAAATTATACATCCTTCCGGTGTTCTTCAAGAAATGATGAAAGTGAAACATATCCCAATATATGAATTGTTAGGAAGCATCAGAATGTACTGTTCGGCTTTTTAATGGCAATAAAAGAATGAAAGAGCTAAAGCATATCCAAAACTAGTGGGAAGAATGAAAGCTCTAATTCAACTACTACCCCCCCACACCCAGTACAAAAAATTTCTGAAGAGACATAACCTCAATATAAGAAATGAAAAACTAATAGTACCTTTATGTGTATAAAATTAGCACCTGCCTCATTTGCAACTGCTTTAGCAATCAGGGTTTTTCCACAGCCAGGAGGGCCAAAAAGCAAAACTCCTCCTTCAAATTTTAATAGCATTTTCTTGAAAAATAAATGGAATAATGCATGGTCAGAACAGTTCAAAGAAAAACCCAGCATGAATTCTTACAAGAAGAATATAGTCTACCTCATAAATTTCAGGATTTTTTATTCTTTGAACAATGTATTCATCAAACACATTTCTTATTACACTAAGGCCACCCACATCATCCCATGTCACATTAGGTATTGAAGAAAATCCTTCCCTTCTTAAAGTGGGCTGTACCATTTTAGCTGCATCCTGAAAAATAATAAAATATGAAAATTTTCAAGCATCAGAAACAAGTTATATGCCAATAGAAATCCAGATAAAACTTGAGCGGTAATCGGAATTGATGGTTTTGTCAGTATTTGTAACTGTAAATCTTTTATTATCGAGGCCAATATCACTTGAATGGCAACATGTGCTTTCGTCATTTGTATATAGCATAGACAATCAGAAATGAAGGAGAGTTGCTTTAGGAATTCTATTTATGATTTTCTAAATAAAGAACAATTGCATTAAAAAAAAATTACCTCAAAATCGGCCATAGTGATGCTATGGCCCTCCATTTCAGATTCATCCCAAGTCCACCTCCACCAATCTTGTAGATTCAAGCAGGATTTTTTCTTATCAATTACCTTATTCATGGCCAGATTCCCAGCCTTTTTCGCCAGAAATTTCAGATCAGCACCAACAAACCCTGGTGTTAACCTTGCAATCCTGGAAAGGTCAAATTTGCCCTCCAGTCTCATCCTGTACATACAACTAGTGTGTCAATTGCATAAATTTGTGTGAATCAGGCTGAGATTGAACCATGAAGCATGAACTAGCTTCTTCAGTACATTCTCACAAGCTGTTGCAAAATAATAGAACATAAAAATAAATTACCATATGGATTTTTAAGACCTACCCTTGTGTCAACATGGATAATATATCTACACGTGCAGCTTGATCGGGTACACTCAATACTATCTCCCGGTCAAACCTTCCTGGTCGTCGCAGTGCCTGGTCAAGTGCATCAGGTCTATTTGTTGCTCCAATGACAAGCACGTAACCAGTTGGTTTATCCTTTGACAGGTTTGGTTCTTGATCTTGCACACCCTGGTGGAATGGGTCCATGCAAGTAATCAGCTGGGTCACGATTCGTCGCTCCATCTCTCTCTGGAGGTTATCTCTCTTTGATCCAATGGCATCTATTTCATCTATGAAGACTATGGAAGGTGCTGTTCGGTATGCCTTTTGAAATAAGCTTCTTATGTTCTCTTCAGAGTCACCTGATATGAAAGATCCAAATAAATGAAAATTATGCTAAAGTTATTTGCAGCTTAAACAAGCAGTAAGTTATGACATAGCATCCAAATCAAGTTTATGAGAAATTCATGCTCATACGAATATACTTTTGTGATATTGAAGCACAGGTTTACATTCAACAATCAGCAATTAGAACCATGTAAGGGGAATTTATATCAATAAAGCTATCGTCATTTAAAAAGCTTACCCACATTATTTTTCAAAGGCGAAACAGGGAACAAAGCCTTACATTATAATTCTTTAAAAATTATTAAGATCCTTTAGAAATAAAATGAAATCCAATAGTTCTATAAAGAAACAAAAAAGAAAGTGCATTTAGCATAAAATTATCAAAATTAAGAAAAATCAACTCCATACCCGAAACACCAGAGACGACCTCTGGTGCAGAGATCTGATAAAATGGGACTCCCGTCTCATTTGCAATTGCATGTGCCAATGTAGTCTTACCACACCCAGGTGGACCATGCAGTAACAAACCATTATTAGGTTGCGTGACACCAAAATACTCGGGTAACTGAGGATGTAAAAAGGGCACGATCACCTCGCTTATCAACATATCTATCACTCCCTTCATCCCTCCCAAATCCACAAACCTCGGCCCCACCTTTCCTTTATGTCCCCCACTATTACCATTACACCCGTCATGGACTCCTCCCTCATCAACATGCTCATTATTCATTGCTATAGCCTTCGGCTTTTCTGTTGCCACATCCATCTCCATATTATGCTCCTGTTTGTTTTTCCCTGAGTATTTGGTCGAGGCAGACTCATCCAACACCTTGTGAGGTGGAAGTTGCTTTGGTGTTGAGTTTTTTAGGTAATTGTCTCTAAGAAGAGATTTGGTGACATCAAAATCAGGCTCAAGATCAGCATCAGGATCATCACCTTGTGAGGTGGAAGTTGATTGGGACCAAAAATAATGTTCTTCATCAGACACAGAGGGTGAAGGATGACGAATTTGATGACGCTTGTGTGAGGTGGTAGGAGAGACCGAGTTATTGCTGTCCGAAGCATCATCATCATCATGGGAAGTGACAGAAGGGGTGGCAGGGAGGTGAAGGGATGCTAGGATTTGGTTGACCTGGAGAGAGAGAGAGAGAGAGAGAGAGAATTTGTTCAAACAAAAAATAAAAAAATATATCTTAACAACAGAATGGATAATATCAGATTTCAATACTGCACGCATTGGGAAGCAGAGAAATAAATAAATAAAGGAAGAAAAATAAATAAATGTTGAACAGACAGATGGTGAGATGTACCTGCCGAGAGAATGGCTGAAGCTTATAGCGGCGATACTCTGGGTGACGGTTCTGGAGGCGCAAGGCAACCGACTCTGAGTCTGCCTCGAGAGAATGGATGATGCGCTGTCGAAGAAGTCGGGATCCGCTGGAGAGCCCAGATCGAAGACGGCGACTCTGCCTCTTCCCCATGTGTTTCTAGAGAATGGATGATCCGCTGGAGACTCTGCCTCTTCTAAAGGATGGTTTCTCAACAGGAAGAAGAAGAAGAGAAGATCACTAGGGTTTTAAATAATTAGTAGTCCTTTTTGTCGACACTTACGTGAGTCTCAAGTTGTCTTATTTTTATTTATTTTATAATTAGAAAGTAATAAAAAGCTAAGTAATTAAAGAAACCTTGCACAACAACCGAATGGAGAAATTCCAGCCTCTGATCTGCGCCAATGAAAAAACAATTGAATTGGAGAGAGAGAGAACTTTACAGAAATTGGAAAAATATCTAAAAAAAGGGTATGGTTCTTTCTATATTGGAATTACCCAAAAGCCTGCCTTGCTATTACTCTAATTTTACATTACATTTTTTTTTATTTTGCTTCCAGCCAAACAACGAATATATCTCTATTCTTATATTAAGTATGTAGATATCCTCATCTATTAACAGTTGTGATTAAAAGATGAAATATTAGATGGAATATAAGCCCTCCAACCAATTAATCTGGCTTTTTTTATTTTATGTATTTTTTTTATGGAGGCTGATAATTAACCCCGCACCTCCCACCCCGCAATTAACCCCGCACAAAATGCCAAAAAACTCCAGCTGTCATTTTTTTTTCATAAGGTATTAATACTTACGTACAGAAGTATTTATCTGTAAGAACGGAAGTATTTATCTCTAAGTACGAAAGTATTTAAGGGACCATGCACATTTTTTTCATGGAGGGTGGGGGGAATCTCAAATCACATGGGGGGACCATGCACGTTTTTAGAGGTGGGTTTTTTTTATCTCATTTCAATCTCGTCCACATTTCTCACAATCTATGAGAAATTTTGCGAATCTAAAACCACGAACGTTTTCTACGTAATTTTCTCTTTCAAATGAGATCCATGATGACATACTTTCGAGCAAGTCGTTACAGAAGTATTTATCCCTCATCGTGTAAGTATTTATATCTATACTTGAAAGTATTTTTTTGCATATAATACTTATAATACATGATATTATACTTTCATATATCAGTATAAAAACTTATAATACATGATATTAATACTTTCATATGTCAGTATAAATACTTATAATAATTGATATTAATACTTTCATATGTTAGTATAAATACTTATAATAATTGATAGTAATACTTTCATATGTCAGTATAAATACTTATAATACATTATATTAATACTTTCATATGTCAGTATAAATACTTATAATACATGATATTAATACTTTTATATGTCAGTATAAATACTTATAATAATTGATAGTAATATTTTCATATGTCTGTATAGATATAAATACTTGCATGATGAGGGATAAATACTTCTGTAACGAGTTGTCCGAAAGTATGTCATCATGGATCTCATTTGAAAGAGAAAATTACGTAGAAAACGTTCGTGGTTTTAGATTCGCAAAATTTTTCATAAATCGTGAGAAATGTGAACGAGATCGAAATGAGATTAAACTAATTTGGAGAGAGATAGAGTGGGGGGATGGTGGGGGGATGGAATGGGGGGGAGTAATATAATTGTTCTTTTTTTATCCTTTCTTTTTTAGTGTAAAAATTCAAATTTAGTTAGACACATACTTGTCGCATTCAAATTATATTATGTTTCTGATTGGTCCTGATTTATTTCTATTTTTTAGTTGTTATTTTAGGAACTTTTGAATAAATTGACAATTGATTGGCCTTATTTTTGGCTACCCTCCTTATAAAAACGAAACAAGTTAAAATTACACTTGAGGAAATAATTTAATGTGTTTTCAATGAAATTGCTAATATTATTTGCTTAAATAGAGATCACAACTTAGGAATGATATTTTGTTGCTTTCCCACATGTTTACCAGTAATTAGTAAATAATTTATTGTAATTGTCTGGCTACAATATGTCTTATTTGTCCATATTTAATTCATGGGCTATCCCAACTTGTAAAATATTTATTGCTTTCACAATGAAAAAGAATTTAAATGTAGCCTCGGTAACCATAAGCCTTGTTTTAGTATTTGGATTGTAACGGCCCAATAAGAAAATTTTAGACCACAAAAAAAAAAAACTACATCATAATATTTAGCACGCATTGCATGGTAAAACAAACCTTCAAACTAATATCAAGCATGGTGTTTCCTACCTACTACTTAATAGCATGCAAAAAGCATTTTTAATTGTAAATCATCTAAATTGTTTCTATATATAAATGCAATGAATATAATGAAACATAGAATATACTAACCTCAAAACTGTTTCTTGCTAAATTGCAGACAAATTAAAAAAATAATTAGAAACCTATTGCATATGTTAACTTAGAATACTATTTTCTTCTTTATAAGCCACTGGAAGGAACGAAATGAAAGAGCATATACACTATTTCAAGAAACCAGCCAAAGATCAATCCAAAACTAATTAGGTAGCTTGCTACCTCTTAACTTCATAATATCTAGTACTGGTTAAATTAAGTCTCCTTTATTACTGATTGTCTATGTTATATACAAATGTCGAAAGCACTTGTTGCCATTCATATAAGTTCAGGTGATATTGGCACTTACCGGTAATAAAAGATTTACCGCTCAAGTTGTATCTGGATGTCTATTGGTGTAGAACTTGTTTCTGACACTTCAAAATTCTCATATTTTATCATTTTTGAGGATGCAGCTAAAATGGTGCAGCCTACTTTAAGAAGGGAAGGATTTTCTTCAATACTTAATGAGACATGGAATGATGTGGGCGGCCTTAGTTTAATAAGAAATGTGTTTGATGAATACATTGTTCAAAGAATAAAAAAACCTGAAGTTTATGAGGTAGACTACTTTCTTCTTGTAAGAATTAATGCTGGGTTTTTCAAGAAACCAGCCAAAGATCAATCCAAAACTAATTAGGTAGCTTGCTACCTCTTAACTTCATAATATCTAGTACTTAAATTTTCGGTGTTACATATGCACAAAATTGTTATTTAAATTATCTGAATTTCATAAATTAAGCATATGTGGGTGACCTCTCCATGATCCCCATAATTGCTGTCACCTGACCTTGTATCTAATTGAGGCATATCCCATTCTTACAAACAAAAAATTTGATATATTTAAACCTTTTTTGATCCAATTTAAAAGGGATCACAATTTCGATAAACACCCAATCGATTGAATCACCGGTCTTAACCTTCTGTTAGCTTTTATAATGCTCAGATATGTCGTATTGTCAATGACAAGTATGAAGAGGCAGCTGAAAAGTTAGAACTAGTCTTCTTCGATCGAGTTGACACGAGAGAGTGACTCAAACATTAGCAATGCTCCAATGCGGGTGTTGATGAAATTGGAGAAGAAATGGTCGTAGTAGCTACCTGTAGTGAAACATTCACTTCAATGGAATAATTATATTTCTAATTTGTTTAAATGAGAAATGAAAATTTCCATTTTTGAAAGTTTATGTTTTATTAAAGTACGCTTTTATAATATCTTATAAATTATCTTTGTTGCAAAGTGCATGGAGACCCAGTTCTTCCAGTGTTTCGTCTATATATATACACACACACACACACACACTTCAAAAGATAAGTAGAATGTTGTGTCTCCTCAATATTAATATTTGTTCTAAAATGCAATAATTGATTACGATGATGTCACAACAATTTATTAGAATTAACAAATTGTAATCGATTTATTACAATTAATTATAATTCATTATCCAAAACGAACATACAATACTTCGAGTAAATATTACTTAAATTTGACTAATAGCAGTTAATACATCCATTAATTGCTATTAACGGTGTTGTATGAAAATTAAAAATAAACCTATCTAATTACATTTAAAGCTGTATTTTTGCAAATGGGACACAAATTCTTGTGAGTGAGCCATCGTTTTATACAGCTACAATGAAAATGGTGACCGCAATCTAGCCTCCCCAATTCCTCCCCTTCCACATATTCTTCCTGGAAAAAGATTCCAAAAACCAGAAAAATAAAATTAATACCATTATTAATTAAGACCTTTCAAGATTTTATACTGACAAATCAAGGTCCAAAATTTTATATGTACTGGCCATTATTGAAGCAAAATTTCCATGGTGGAATAATAGTTAAAAAATAAAAATATTATGGGCATATTTGAGTTAATCAATACCAAAAAAAAATAAAAAAAAATTGTGCACCTAACGGGGAGGATTTTTTTCTCAAAAATGCTCTTCAAAATAATAAAAATTATACCTGGCAAATGCAGCATCGCTCCTCTCCCATAGAAGTGTACTGGTGCTGCTTGAGGCTCTTGGCAACTTCTTCTTCACGAAGTCGAGTTCTTTTCAAAAGTTCAGTTCTCAAATTACCTATCGTTTCTCCCAATAATGCTACAAATTCCTATATAAAAAATTCATAATACAATTTAAAATAATCATTAATTCAATAATTAAGAGAAAGTTTCATCATATACACAACCGAGAAATTATATACTCACATTATATGTTACAATTTCACCAATTTAAACTAACCATATATATATAAGAATTAACTCATATATATATGGTTCAGTTGAAAGATAAAAGAAAATTGGGAATGATTTCTTATATATACCGCTTGAGTAGTCTCATCTCCACAGGTTAATACTGCATCCAAACAGGCCCTCACTCGTGCTCGATCATCCCGATGGATTACGGGACTCGTGCTTCTCCCAGCCATAACCCAATTTGGTTGGTTAGCTAAAGTATATATTTTTGAATGACGATTGGAAAGGAGACGGACTATATACCAATTTTTTTTTTTTTGAAACGATGTGGGAGAACATATGTGCCTTTATTAGACACCAAATTATGAAAATGTATATTTTTGATTCATTTATAATGTATATTTAGATCTATTTATAAAGAAAATGTTAAGTAGGACCATGCATCAATTATATATAGAGCAAAGAAATCTATAAAAAAAATAATGAATACTATTTTTAAAGTATAAAAAATATTAAATACTTTCCTTTCTACAAAAATAATTACAAAAAAAATTGACAATTATTATTTAAGGGCCAATTAAAATGACATAACTATAAAAAAAAATATTTTGTACGCTCAATGTTAAAAAATGAGCACTCAATTTTCTATTTCGAATGAATTACGTACATCACTTGCGGTGTTTTATGAAACTTTAAAACCTATTATGTAATTAAAGCTCTATTTTTGTAAATGGGACACAAGTACTTGTGAGTCAAACTATTATGGCTCTATGACTATGGTTCAAAATCCAACTTAAAAGGATATTGGTTTCACAATGAATAAGAAAATTAAACGAAACCTTGGGTAACTATAAATTATGCTCTTTTATATATTTGGCGATCACAACTTAAAAAAAGTGCAATGATGATGTTATAATTACACTTCGGATAGTCAAAATCTGAGGCGTGACAAATATTATTGTCAAAATCTGATGTTGAGAGAATTTTTTGTCCTTATTTAGTACCCTCTTTAATGTGTTTTCAATGAAATTCCTAATATTATTTGTTTAAATGGAGATCGCAATTTAGAATGATATTTTGTTGCTTTTATTCATGTAATCAAATAAATTATACAATTGTTTAGCAGTAATTAGTAAATAATTTGTTTTAAAAGTTTGGCTACTATGTTCTTATTTGTTCATATTAATTAGTTCATGAGCTATGGTTCTAAACCCAACATGTAAATATTTATTGCTTTCACAATTTAAAAAAATTAAATGTAACCTCAGTAACTATAAGCATACTTTGTGTATTTGAATGATCTAACGGTCCAATAAGAACAAATTAGACGACAAAACAAACTAAATCAGCAGCATTAAGCAAAACATATATAACTTATATTTTGTTGCTTAATGATGCTGATAATCCGAATCGGTAAATGAGTATTCTAAGAAAATATATATATTTTTTTAAAGAATCCTTTAGACGACAAAACAAAACTGTTCTTTCTATGAAAAGCTTTAGACGACAAAACAAAACAAAACTGTTATAAAAAAAAGAAAAGAAAATAAAACGTTTCTTTATAAATAAAATGATACTGTTCTTGGCGCAAAAGATCAGCAAACAAGATCACATTTTTATAAAGAAAATGATACTGTTCTTTCTATGAAAAGCTTGCTATAGATATGTTTTCCTTGGTTCAAGTATGATATTATCATCAAGGGATGCTACAGATTTTATAACTTTGAATTCTAAATCATACTTGTAAAAATTGAGTTCATGGGTTAGCAGACCATAATTCTAAACCCAACTTGTGAAAATTTTATTGGATCCATAATGTAAAAGAAATTAAATGTGGCCTTAGTGAATATGAGCCTTGTTTGTGTATTAGGGTTTTAACGGCCCAGTAAGAAATTAAATGTAATCTTGGTTTTAGAAGAAGTATCATTTTTAATTTTGGGTCATCTAAAATGTTTCTATAATAAATGTAATAATATAACGGAAACATATTAAAAAATATCATACATTCTCTTAGTTGGAAAATGCATGGAATTATCTTTGATTAAATCAAGGTCCCAATTAACTGTCATTCTTCAGTGTTTCTTGTACATACTCAAAAGATATTTAGAATTTTGTTTCTAATATTTGTTCTAAAATGTAAACATTCATTTTGATGACGTCACTAAAATTTATTGGAATTACCCAAATCTCTTGACTCGTTCCGTTTGTCACTAAAATTAAAGACAACTTGGTTCTCTTATATATTAGCCCAATCCCTCGCGATGCAACTTGGGCTTGGACTTGAGCTTGGTCTTGGTCCTTAATTTGCTCCATTGATGCATAATGAATGTGTAAGCAGTACTTGTCCAATATCGCACGACTATTGTGGTCCCTCAGATATTGTTCAACGCAGTACTGCGAAGCAGTATATGTATTACCATCTATTGCCTTTTCCTTTACAACTGTGTTTCTACACAAATTACTTTTTTTACTACATGGTGTTGGCACACTGCATGAATTTGAAGTTGGAAGTTTACTATTAACACTTTGAAAGTTAATAGTTGACTATTGTTAGTTAATACAAGTTTGTTTATAAATTTATACTTAAACATCTTATGATTTAATATTTAACAAGGTTTGATTCTTAAACAAGAATTGACACCTGTTAAATTTTTTGTTATCTTCACCTTTTTTTTATTATTTATGCGTTCTCAATAAATCAAGTTCATTAGCAAACAAAAACTTCTACCTTTGTTAAATTTTTCAGTGTATGTTAACTGAGCCAGATTTAGGCTAAATATCATCCTTAAAAATTATTTTAATAGAAAGGTAAAAGTTATATAACTCATGATTATAAGATCCATTATTAGAACTGCGTTTTAATAATGAATATGAACCAGACTGGTTTTTCTCTTGGACAATTTCAAAAAAAAGGTACCTACATTGACCTCTAGAATTTAAATAAAGATTACTTGTGGACTTTGAAGTTTCATTGTTACAATTGAATGTGAAAGGATCCTTTCATAATATCTCATACATTCTCTTAGTTGCAAAGTGCATGAGTTATCAATGATTTGATTAAATCAATGGTCTTAACTGTCGGATCTAAATTTATGAATGATCTCAAATTAATATCTTTAAAGCCATTCTTCAGTGTTTCTTCTACATACTCAAAAGATATTCACAATTTTGTTTCTAATATTTGTTCTAAAATGTAATCTTTATTTTCGATTATATATGTCAGTAGAATTTATTGGAATTAGCCAAATCTCTCGACTCATTTCTCACTAAAATTATATTCAACTTGGTTCTCTTATAATTTTGCCATTTGTTTTTCTAAGGCTCGAAAATCTTTAAAAGAGTTTATATCAAGTAAATCCATATTCAACAGAACAACATAATCTGTAGCATGGAAAAATAATATAAAAAATAAACAAGGAGAAACAAAGAATATGACAACATAAAAAAACTCCATTTTGACACCCAAATTTGCAAAAGGAGAAACAAAGAATATGACAAATAAAAAATTAAGAAGGCAAGCCCAGATCAAAGAATTAGAAAACGGGAATAATAAAGCAGAATAAATAATTGAAAAAAAAAATATAACCATTCTTGTGCCGTTCTCAAGCTTTGGCTCCTTTTGGATGCAAAATCTACAAAAATCAAACAGAAATCTGGCAAATTTAAGTTATGGAACCTTTTGTATCTACGTTGCTTTCGATAATCCTAAGTGCAATTCCAGGTTCACAATAGTTCAATGTTCTCAATCCTCTTTCCTTTTTAATTAATTCAATGTTCACAATAGCTTGTCCCCTCCGTAATAGATAGTTCTCTTCTAGTCAAAAATTACAAGATGATGATTGGAATGAATGATGGAAAATGTTTGAGTTCAAGGGAGGAATGTTTGAGTTTAAGGATGCTATTCTAAAACAAATTATGTTTTTGACATGTTTTCTAGTCTAGTTTCATATGGAGTGCCCTATAATAAGTTATGGTAGTTTTGTTATCAAGGGTCATGTTTAAGTGTTGTTGTTTAGAATTTTGTTTTTACATTTATTTTGGGTACGAATTTTAAGAGTTTGTTTTGATATTAAGAGTCTTTAACAGAGTTGTATTTTCTGAATGATGTAAGAGAAGAAAATATGTTTGGAAATTAATAGAAAGGAAATTGAGTTATTGTTTTCTCTTCATTAAAGGCACAATTTTTTATTTTTTTTATGAAATTGGTATCAGAGCTATGATGAACTCTCGGAGTACATCACTGGGGCTGATACCATTGCCACGACTCATCAAGTCGAATAACGACAATTGGAGTATTCAGATGCATGCATTGCTCAATGCACAAGATGCATGGGAAGTAGTCAAAGTTGGCTATTAAGAGTTAGCTGCAACGGCCAACAGATGGCAAAAAATTAAACCGAGCCCAGCAAGAATTAAACCTAGATCACCAACGGTTCACAAAGAAAACATTTGGTGATGACATATTCACCAACGGTTCATTAAGCAAAACAGTCGGTGTTGACATATTCAGTTCGTGAATACATCCTTCACCAACGATCTAATACAAAATAAACATTTTTAGTGAATAAAAATTTAACCAACGGTTCATTATAGAAGGAACAGAAAATGAATTCTTTGTGAATTCTAATACAAAATACATCATTAACCATCGGTTTTATGTAATGAACTGTTGGTGAAGGATGTATTCACAAACAGTTACTAACCATTTGTGATAGATATACCTTTACTACGGGGCAATTAGCAATGGATAATGAACTGTTATCTATGGCAAAATTAAACGTCTTCGATGTGTTGTTATGTAGTTGTTATCCCGAGTAAAAAAATTGAAAAGTTCCCTTCATCTTCAGTTAAACCCTGGGAAAATCAAGGGAATGAAGGAAAAGAAATGAGGAGGCTGTGCGATCTGCAGCGTTGTAGGGCTCGCAGTTCTATCGTCATATACAAGTGTGGGGATAGTGGTGGCAGCGCCTGGCCAACAAAGGATGCGACGGCACTGGTTTTGTGAATTCATGGAGAAAATGTTGAAGAACTTCGGATGAGTGAGCTTTTGTAATACTTTTGTACCAGTCATATTTCTTTTTCTAATTAAACACCAACAATTAATAATTATTATTAGTTAAGTTTATAAGCAGACCAAACCCTGTTCAAAGGCTTGCAATTAAGAGCCAATTGATGCAAAGTTGCTGTAATTGAAGCTTTATTGAAAATAAATACATGGGAAATAACTTTAAACTTAATTTGAAAACTGCATGAAATAAAACATCGTTTTATTATCCTCTCCCACCACTGGTCTTCTTTATTATAACAGAAATTCATGGATAGAGTTCAATAACAGCATCAGTACCCACCCTAGTAGGATATATCTTGTAATCAGAATATCCTGATGCCAGTATGATATCATGCCATTCCTTCTTGTAACGTTCCTTCGACCCAAAGCAACACATCATTTCAATGTCGAACAAAAGACTAGTCTCCACTTCTTTTGGGTCATCACTCTCTAAATCTATGATGATGTCCACCACAATGACCTTCCCAGCATTATGTTTTCTGGATTCAATTGCTTCTTTGCATCGCTTTAGTATCCGAACACAGTCCTCATCGCTCCAGTCATGAAGAATATTCTGAGAAACATGTTGGGAAAAGGTAATTAATTAATTATTTCAATTTGTATATATAATAGAGTGTCTTCTGCATAAACAAGAACATCAAATTTTCATGGTTAATTTATCAAAATTAAACAATTATTATAAGAAATATTAATAATAATGGTGAATTTAGCCCGAGCATGAGGTTGAATATGCAGAGACCTTGATAAAAATTGCATCAGCTGGAGGTATCTTTTCAAACATATCTCCCCCAACCACATCAAAGGAGTCATTTTTTGATACCTCTGCAACTACATGCGGAAGGTCAAATACAATGCATCTCAATCCGGGAAAGGCTTCGGAAATAATTTTCACTGCAGCTCCGCTGCCCCCACCGACGTCCACCAGACTATGTAAGCCATCAAATATATGTGGGTAGATCGCAAATAAGCCGCTCATTAACGGCTTGGTCTGGCTTGTCATTGCCTCGTTGAAAAAGTTACCTAGTTTGGACATTTCAAATTTCCAATGTAATTATTAATTAATTAGGTAGCAAATTCACAAATATATACAGTCATAGAGAGAGAAAGAGAGAAAGAGAGAAAGAGAGATATAGAGAAAGAGAGTGATCCTCATATATAGTATTTAGTATTACCAATGCCGGGTTCTTCCTTCGATAACTCCCACAACTGTTTACCGCCAAATGTTTTCTCAAACAGGGTGCATGTACCAGTATCTGTTAACACTTCGCTGAGACGTTCCCAACTTTGGAGGAAGTCTACCTGTGTTAACATATGCACGTAGGTGCCCATGTTGGAGCCCTCAACCAGAAGGAGCTCTGAGATGGGGGTGAGCAGGTAGCCTGCTTCGGATTGCGCAAAGATTCCTTGGTGAACAAGAAGTGCCATGATGCGGCCAAGCATTGAGTCCTTCTCTGGTGGGATCGGTATGGAACGAGCGAGTTCATGCAAAGGCATGTGTTGGCCGTACGCTTTAATGCGCCCGGAGATGTCTAGGTTCACAATACACTTGAGAGCGAAACTATTGATGTAAGCTAGGCATGAGTTTCTTATTATCGTCATCTCCATTTGTATATATGTGCTATATACTGAATATATGGAGAAGCCAAGGTACCAGTTATCTGTTTATATAAGCGACTCGCTGAAATATTTGCCAACCTGTAACATATAATTAATTAATTATGAATTATTAAATGATAAGCACTATCATTGACAGACTGTCGGCTTGGCTAGCTTTTGAATAAATTTGACCATAGAAGGAAAAATCGGTAAGAATCTGTTGAATCGAATAAGAAATGAATTAAAATTAAGGAAGTGAATCAGAATCTGCCGATTCTCTCCCCAAACCAAATCTCTGAAACAGACTCGCACCATAATTATCTTTGAAGGACCAATCAAACTACCTCGGAGACCATAAACATTTTTAGAGGTAAGTATTTTTCTCTGTTGAATGTCATTTATATTTGGACGATCTGTGAGTAATTTTGCGAATCTAAAACAATGAACATCTTCTACGTAATTTTCTCTTTTAAATGAGATCGATGATAATATAATTTGAGGCTCTTCATCACAAAAATATATATACCTTAACGTACAAGTATTTATACATATACTTACAAGTATAGTTTACATATGACAATTACTGACGTCTGAAAGTATTAATATCAAGTATTGCAAATATTTATACCTATGCACTGAATTATATATACCTATGTGGTCAACTATTTAAGTTAGAGGAAAGTTAACGCGGTGATGATCGGTTAAGGTTGATACGTTGATAGAGGGTCCCCACTACTGCAATAGAGGAAGGTTGACACGAGTACGATTGGAAGACTGAAAAGGGATAATCATAACAAGTTACGCATTAAAGTATTACTATCTTAGTTTCAAGTATTAATATCTTATCATCCAAATACTTATATCATAGTTTTAGAGGTACTAAATATTTCCGAGGCGCTGATAATTCCGAAATCTTCTTTTATAAAATGGTAGAGACAAAAATTGGTAGTTTCGATCTAAATAAAAGTTTTAACTAATTAATGTCTCGTTAATCAATAATCAATTATAATATTTTAAAACCGGACCACTTCTCAAACTTGCAGTTTTTTTCAATATAACGATGGAAATTATTCAAAATTAATTTTTTTGCATCAAAATTAATTTTCTTGACTACAAATATTTTTTGAATCAATTTTTTTTCCCAAAATTAAAATTAGTTTTAATTTTTTTTCTTCAATTATTAATATATATGCATCTATACAATGTAAATTAACACTACACATACTGTAAAACATACATATGCAAACTATAGAACTTCAATACTGTAAAATTATCAAATGTAAACTGTAGAATCTCAATATTGTAAAATTCTCAAATGTAAACTGTAGAATCTCAATACTCTAAAATTCTCAAATGTAAAAAATCTGTTAGCACATGTAGTTTTTACCCGATAAAGTCTGCAGTTCTGTAGTAGTGATTATTGCTGCGTGCCTTTGATAAATAAATCGTTACAATGGTGGATAAACTAAACATTTCTGGTCAAACTAAACACATCCCTAAGAAGAAACATCCCCTCATGTATGCCAAAGGACATCCATTCCTGGTCAAACTAAACATTTCCTCAAGGGCCCTACTTCCAGAGTGGAGGCAGTAATATAATAAGAGCGTTGAGAAACAAAGACATTACTTTATACATATATACACCTTTCTGTATCTCTCAAATGCATGCTTCGTGTGACATTAATATCTCTCTCTCTCTCTCTCTCTCTCTCTCTCACCCCAATGCGTGCTTCACATGCATTGGTCTCTTACCCATCGACAGAAGACGTGCTATATATGTTTTTTATATTATCTTCCATTGGTATGACTTAAAATTTCTTCTAAAAAAATGATTTTCATCTACCACTAAATATAAAGATTTAAATAATATATAACACAATTACATACATTAATTATCAGTTCATACTATATGTGATTAAATTTAAACCATTATTTTGTAACTATAAACCAATTGCCAATTCTTTTTGCTCATTGTAACTTAATTTTTCTCAAAAAAATATATATAATATCTTATGAAATATATTTAATTGCAGGATTAGTTGTACTGTCTCTAATGTTATCATCATTTCATATATAAGCACCAAAGTTTACAAGTAAAAGACATCAAATGACATTAAATTGAAAGCGCAAAACTAGACCAGATGAAAATTAAGCCCCTTCTGTTAATTTGACTTCAGATTGAACGACCTTTCATAATTTTTCAAGGTATTCTTTAGTATACGTGCGGCCTATTACAAATCATGGAGAACATGTATAGGTTTGTAATTTATTATATATTGTCATATATCATATATATATATATATATATAGGAATATGCTTATATATTCTTTATCATAAGGACGGAGCATGCAGTCCATGATATACAAGAAGCTAGCTGGCACCAATACAAATTTAATCCAGCTGTAAACAACAACTTATATATATTTCGTGCTAACAATAACTTGTTCTCTGAATTTTTACTGTTTTTGTTGGTCCTGAATTTTCTGGAAAACACTGATATAATTTGAAAAATTCTAAAAAAACATAGTAAATTTTTTAAAAAAAATATAAAATTTGATCTCCAAACACAATTTAATATGAATATCAACTTGATCGGTACAGATCGACGTTTTGAACCTTAAAACTATAGATATGAGCGTAAATTAAAACACGCACTTTAATTTGCAAAGCATGGTAGCCTTACTCTATATATATATATATATATATATATATATTACGTGCTAACCATAACTTGTTCTCTGATTCTTTTATTGGTCTTTATCTGTTTATTTTTACAGTAATTTGCTGTTTTGTTATGCCGCCTCAATATAGCTTATTTAATTATGTAATTAATTAACTACATCATAGAGGAACAGATTGTTATCTGCCCTTATCCCTCAGAGTAACCGACCGTCGC